>NC_088367.1:31315908-31333408 GCF_034508935.2 Berghia stephanieae | reverse complement strand
TAACTAGACACATCGGGAAAGACAAGCAGCAAGGACAAATCCCGACGACATCTCGGCTTACCACCCCCACCCCTCCCCCCTCCCCCTCCCCCCTCCCCCACAACCTCACCTCATCCTCCAGCCCAACCCCCGTCTCTCCCCTCCCCAGTTTCTCTTCCACATCCCTTTGCCCGTCCCCGTATCCCCGGAGACCTCATTAACTCTATACCACCCTGTACGTGCCTCATCACACATGACACCAGACTGATGTCTAAATATGTAAATTCTATTTCTAGCACTAGAGCAAACATTTTAGGGATCGTCATTATCGTCTTCATCATCAAAAAAGATTTAAATAACAAGAAAAACCCCCCAAAAAACTAAAACAAAACAAACAACCCCCCCCCCACAAAAAAAAACCCCAAAAAACCACACACACAAAACAGAAACACACACACAAACAAAAACTAAAGAATTTATATAGTGCAATATCCCCTAAACGTGTTCAAAACGCTTAACAAGAGGTCCCTAATAGCAACACTTATTTATCATGTAGGACAAGACAAGACCGTTAGGCGATATCACAATTTTTGCGGACGGAGACAACCCTGTTAACGGCCAGGTACACATTTTACACCGGAGTGCGGTGAGATAATGTGAATAAAGGGCCTTATCCAAGGACTCATCTAAGCTGCACTCAGAGTAGGTCTCGAACCCTGGATCTTCCGATCCGAAAGCGATAGCCTCAGAGCCTTATGCCATTCTTGTCACACCAATGTAAGTTGACATAAATATATCGTTGCTTCGATGTCCCCGTTCGTCTTCTCTCCTTCTCCTCCTCTGTACCCCCCCCCCCCCTCTCCTCCTCTGTACCCCCCCCCCCCCCTTCACCACTTGTTCCTCCGTCTCTACCAGTACCAATGCCACCACCTTCACTTATTCTTCTTATTATTATTCTTATTCTTCTTTTTCATCATACTCCATTTCTCCTCTACCTCATTACCATCACCACCACCACCACCACCACCATCATCATCATCATCAACACCATCATCATATCCTCTTCCTCCTCCTCCTCCTCCTCCTCAGCGTCATCATTATCATAATCATCACCATCATCATCATCCTCCTCCTCCTCATCATCATTATTATCATCATCATCATCATCATCATCATCATCATCATCATCACCATCTTCACCTCATCACATTTATTTCCCAATCAATGTTTTAACCAATCAAACCTCCCCCCCCCCCCCCCCCCCCCCCAGAAATTAAGATTTTATTCGCTTCAAATTTCGCTTCCCATTTAATGTTTTTATTACCATTTACTAATTGAAAGCTCCAATCGCTCCAGGGAAATCACCTTGTTCACAACGGAGAAAGACAAATAAAAAACACTTTAAGAAATAAATATTAATGAAGGCTATTGAAATTAATCAGGACGCGAAATAAGCGATAGATTAATGAAAGCACAAAGACAAACAAAAACATGGCTAGAATGCTGATATAATTTAATTGCGATATTGTATGGATTGATTTGGTAGTTGTGAGGGTATAACGATGATGTCGATAATGATGATGATGATGATGATGATGATGATGATGATGATGATGATGATGATGATGATGATGACGATGATGATGACGACGACGAAGGTGATGACGATGATCATGATAATGATGATGATGATGATGATGATGATGATGATGATGATGTCGATGACAATGACGATGATGATTATGATGATGATGATGATGATGATGATGATGAGACGATGATGATGATGATGATGATGATGATGATGATGATGATGATGATGATGATGATGGTGATGATGATGATGATGATAATTTAAAATATTAATAATGACAATGCAAAAAAATAAAAAAATAAAAAAAATAAATCAAAAGCGGAGGAGGAGGTGGAGGAGGAGGAGGAGGGGGAAAAAACCCCAAATACACAACCCCCCCCCCCCCCAAAAAAAAATAAAATTTAAATATCCCCAACAAAATAGAACAAAACAATAACCGAAACAAAAAATAAACAGCAAAACAGAAATAAATAAAATACAAAAAAAAAACAAAAAACAAAAAAAAAAAAACAACAGCAAAACAAACAACATAAAACAACAAATTTACTTTTGTGTGTTCTGTATTGGTAAATTACATAAGATTTGTGCGCTATGTGGTCTTGTGGTATGACACTCGCTTTCGAATCGGAAAGTCCTGTGTTCGAGCCTCGCTCGGCGCATGGTTGAGTACTTGGAAAAGGGTCTTTACTCACATTCTCTCACCGTACTCAGGCGTAAAGTGACTACCTGACGGTTAACAGCGTTGTCTCTGTCAGAAAAAAAAATTGTTATATCGCTCAACAGGCGTCATGTCTCGTCCTACATGTTGCTATAGGTCAGGGACCTCTTGTAAAGGTCTTTGAGCACATTTAGTGGATATTGCGTTATATAAAAGCTCAAGATTTTTTTAAAAAAATGTTGAATCTTGATCTTCGAAGCCTAAAACCATCTCCAAAAGGTACAGTGTAGACAGGATGAAGATGACGTCACTCAGCTATTTATTAAAGGTATTAGACCGCCTGTTGGATGATAAATTATCACTTAATCATCTCTATCAGACTACAAAAACACATTGTACGATTGGTGTGACTGGCAGAATTAGTGAGTGTTCTATTTTAACGCTATTATAAGTCACATTATTAATGGTATCTGTTTAAATAAAATACCCATGAGTTCTGCCCACAAGATCACTTGTCGCCAACACACACACACACACACACATCTTTGTGTAACTTAGAGATTTAAGTGAGAACATATCACAACAATAGTAATGTGGGGATATTCCATGTGACCATTGTGTTGGTGCGTTTTTTTCTTTTGTTTTTGTTTCTACTTTTCTTTCTCCATTCTCTACTTTTCCCTTTTTCTGCTTTTCCATCCGTTCCAAATGAAGACTCAACAGAAGTCAGCCACGAAAACGCAAAATGGCGATTGCTCGATGGATATAAATAACAGATTTGCAATGACGAAGAACAGAATAACCTCTCTAATAGGATTCAATAGTCTGATGTCACGTCGCCCAGCAACGAGCAGCTTGGTTCTAAACAAAGAAAATCGGTACTTTTTATTCTTCACGCTGGCGAGACCATTTTTACGTGTCATGTGATCAGAATGTAAAAAAGTCAAAACATGATCAGATTTATAATGTTTTTCTCCTCTGGACACACATTTTATACTCGTTGGTGAAGTATTCATAAGGGGGTCCGCCATTGTTCCGATAGTTTAGAACCAGTTGCTAAGTTACTATGCGTCATTACGAGGGAAGTGACGTCATGACTGTTGAAGGCTATAGATATCTGGAAAGACAAATCCAAAGGGCAAAATTTGACAATGATGACTTTACGGCGCAGAAGGATGGACTGGACGCCTCAAGAACAAAGACATGAAATGTATAAACTCTGCTGAAATGTACTTTTACAGAAGGATGATGAGGATAAGCAGGAGGGAAAAAAGAACAAATAAAAGCATACTGGAAGAGCTGAAAGTCATGCCAGAGCAATTAAAATGTAATCAAAAGTAGAAAACTCGTTTTTTTCCGTCATAATATAGACTTAATCCTCTTCTGGCCTTGAGACACATAGGACATCTCCCTTTTTTGCGATCGGCTGCTTTTGCGGTGGCTGTATTCCAGGACATCATAATATATGCCGAAACCTATGTACGCTAATGAAAGATGTGATACAGGGGGAAATGGAAGGCAAACGAAGAAGATGAAGACCTAGGCCTAGTTATACAAAATAACATCCTAGAATGGAGAGAGAAGAATGGAAAAGAATTATAATATGATACATTCAACAGACGAAGGGATCGGGCAGACTTTTGTCATCACAGAGTGCTGGCAGCCAACGTCATTGAGGACGACGCTGGATAGCGAGTGTGTGAGTGAATCACATTGACGACAACTAAAGACAACGACAAAAGGCGTAACAACGTTATCGACATCCATTCCCTTATTTAACTCCCAATAAATTATCAACCCCACGGGGGAAACTTGTTTTTCTGGGTTTTTTTTTCTTTTTTTTTCTTTGTTTTTAAAAAAAATGGTGTTGGCCAAAATAACCCAGGCATCAGCTGTTTGGTGCCCTGAAAATATTTTTTAAAACCCGCTAAAAATAAAAACGTATTTTAATATATGGCCTGGAAATTGCTTTTCAAATACCGAGAGATCAAAATGATCCTTATCTTGCTAAAAACTCTCAAACCTGGGACTTCACAGAAGTCCAAGATTTAAGAATTCTTGGCAAGCTCCTGGTCATAGTAATCGATCGATATTTGGAGGTCGAGTTTTCTGGCCAAAATGATAAATACTTGTTTTTCAGAGTAAGTAGGACACCAGCTGTGCTGTGGCTGCCACTTTTCTGACAGACACCCAAGACAATTTTCCAACCCCCATGGGATTTATCAATAAAATTGCATTTATTTTATTCTCTTACAAGGGCAGAAGCTCGTTATTTTTCGCCGGAAATGTAAAGATAGTAGGTAGTCAGTCTTTCAGAGCCAAGGGACCCAAGAAGCCAGAGTTAACCCTATTGCACTCTACCCTTTTGATAGGACTCTAGTCTATAAATAGTATGAAGTTCACGTCACTCAGGTCTATGTTGTTGTTTTTTTCTTGCCATCCGCGTTTATGAGTAATTCTCACAAAAGACTATAAACGTTCAAGGTTAAACATAGTCTAGATAGTATGCGCTTGGCTAAGAAGCTCACAACATTGCCATTCGGAAGTATAACGGACCAACACACAAAACTGTGTGCAACCATGAACGAAAATGGGTAGATAGGTTAATACAGTTTAGTGAGAATTACTCATAAACGCGGATGGCAAAAAAAACAATAACAAAGACTTGAGTGACGTCAACTTCGAACTATCTATAGGTGCGCGCAAATGAATTTGGCAAATGACCTATCATAATGCCCTAGCGAAAGTAGCTACCGTTTCTACGTTATCTCACGGGTGAAAGGATGCAGACACTCTATAGATAGTTCGAAGATGACGTCACTCAGGTCTTTGTTATTGTTTTTTTGCCATCCGCGTTTATGAGTAATGCTCACTGAACTGTTTTAATCCGACTATACACGTTCATGGATACACACAGTTTTGTGTGTTGGTCCGTTATACTTCCGGATGGCAATGTTATGAGCTTCTGAGCCAAGCGCATACTATCTATACTCTATGACAGCACGCAGACAGGCGTAGTCCCGCCAGCCTACTAGATTAACTCTCTCCTTATCAGACATTTTCAGAATTTTCCCCAAAACTTCACACCCAACTAACACAAAAATATATTTTTATCACTCAAACACAATAATGGTAAAGTTCTTGTGATACATAATTTCTTTAGCAAAACATGCTCTACAACACACTGTTCATTTTCTTTAAATTTTATGATGTACAAAAGAAATTTGAATAAGAAAAATGTTGGTTGTATCGTAACGAATGTGACAATTTTCCTATAGTTGGTAAGGAGAGGGTTAAACAATCAATGGACCGATCATTATGGCCTAGCAGATATTCTTACTACATAAGGTATGTATCCAGTCTTCCGTGGAAGAGTACTTTTACACTTCCAATGAGATTGAACCAGTTTTTTTTTACATCACACTTTTGTTCCCAATTAGGTGGAAGCGTCTATAGGGAACAATGGTGTGACGTCATGATACTGGTTCCAATCTCATTGGAAGTGTGAAACCATCCCCCTCCCCTCCTTGAGGAATAGATACATGCAAAGACAACGCTGTTAAAGGGCCAGGTATCCATTTCATACATGAGTACGGTGAGAAAATACGAGTAAAGAGCCTTTTCCAAGGACTCAACGATGCGCCACTCAGGCCTGCAAATAAGTGCACGTCGATTCAAACCAATCCAAAACAATACCGTTCTGAGGCGATGGGTTACATTACAATGAGTCAGCAATACATTCTTGGCTGCTTGCACTCATTTGCAGGTCTGATAATCCACATTTTGTTTTCGTCTCATGTGTGTGATGAAATTAAATTTACAACCAAAGCAGAATATAACAATTTAACAATATAAATCAAGCCCGTAATTGTTTTCGGTTATCAGACCTGCAAATATGTATACGTAGACTCTTGGGGAGACGGATAAATGTTCAGTTTTCTTTTACACTAAATGATTCTCGAATAATATGCGCGATACCTCATCTGTAGCTTCAATATGATAAAGAACGACGTGTACTTATTCCCAAGTCTGGTAACGCAACTTGTAAAAGGCCCCACTGTTGTGATGGAGATACTTCCAAACTGATGCATAGTATTATTATTCATTACAAAACTGTCATATAAAACAGAGCTGCCTACTCGAAATGTCAACAATTCGTTGTTTACAAGGGGAAAATAATGAAAAGGTCACGATAAATAGCATTTCAAATCAATTATTTGCCCTCAGCATAATCAAATTATGCTCCATAATCCTAAATACAGTTTTTATGCAACGAAACTCTCCTTTCCAACAAGATTTATTGAATCAAAAACGTCTTTGCAGTTGTCTAACAAGAGCCAAAAATTCGTAATTTTACTAATTATTTGGAGCACTTGGCAAGTCTGTATAAAGTCCAAAATTGCATTTGGTTATCAGACCTGAAAATATTAATGAACGTCGATCGAGAAGGATCGAGAACATAACCTGACATTTTTCACATTCTAGACTGACTATAGCAAATAATTATTTTCAATTTCAGATTTTTCAACTGCAATACAAATGACATTAAAAATGGTGAAGTTTTGACTTCATAAACAATTTTGTTTATAGATTAGAACGAAGTTGACGTCACTCGGGTCTTTTTATTGTTTTTGTCATCCGCGTTTATGAATAATTCTCACTTAATTGTATTATCCAGACTATAAAAGTTCATGGTTACACAGAGTTTTGTGTGTTGGTCCGTTATACTTCCGGATGGCAATGTGTTGTGAGCTTCTGAGCCAAGTGCATACTATCTATAAGCTCCCGGAAGTTTGATAGACCAAGTCATTGTGTTAATATTACTTGACTTTTGAAGGATATTTGAAAATCAGTGACAAAATGAATTTCCGAAATTATGGTAAAAACTGCTAATGCCTTCAATTAGACGTGTACTTATTTGCAGGTCAGATAACCTAAATTGTTATAGGCTCATTGGTGTAATGAATATGGTTTAACAAAGCGCATAATTTTATTCGATTATCAGACCTGCAAATGTGTGAAGGTAGCTTTAATTTCATTCGCTAAAAACATGTTACAATTCTCCTTACCGATCATTTTCAGTATTTTCCCAAAAATAGCAGGGTTACCCAACAGAAAAATTGATTTTTAAAACTCAAACAAGCTCTCTACAAAACAACTTTATGTTATTATTAATTAAACAAAAATCATTCTTCAAAGTTTGTGATGTACAAAATAAATCTGAATAAGAAAAATGTATATTGTGTCGTAACAAATGAGACGTTTTTGCTGTGGGTGGTAAGGAGAGTGTTAAATAAGGCACAGGCGCGTTGTATTAGATTATCGCACATGTGACCAAACTTGACGTGTACATATTTGCAGGACTGACAATCCGCGTTGCTATGGGCTATTGTTGTGATGGAGATACTCTCAAATTAAAGCAACATTGTCTCCGCCAAAACAATGGTAAAACGGAAGCTTGCCCGTTTGTCATAGACCCAGTTTAGACCTCATCACTGACAAGTGACAATTGTTTTAACGAAAATGACACTTAACCACACAGATGGCTTGTTTCTACAATCATTCTTCAATAGGCTTCAACAGTCGTGACGTCACTTCCCTCGTAATGACGCATAGTAACTTAGTAACTGGTTCTAAACTATCGGAGCAATGGCGGGCGCCCTGATGAAATACTTCTCCGACGAGCATAAAAGTGTATCTATAGGATAAATCTGATCATGTTTTGACTTTTATACATTCTGTAGCAATGACTATGAAAAATGTTTTTTTCTCTTTTTGAGGAAAAATTTTGTCTAAAATCAAAGCCCTATCTCCACTGAGTAAAAATGATTTTGAATTTTGAAAATCCATTCATAAATAAACAAGTTATGCAGTTTCAAAGGTGTCATTTATTTGGATGACCCGCAAAGAGGAAAAAAACGCGAAAATATGGGACGCTTTTTCGGCATTTTTTTTCGATCTTTGGTTGTATCTTGCGTAATAAGTGGATTAAAAGATTGAAACTTGAAGAGCAAATTAAGATGGTGTTTTGTAAAATACGGGAAAAGTACTCGTCATATTCATATGAAATTTTACAACCAAAAAGAAGAAATGTTCATGTATTACCTTGTCAGCGACAAAACCTCCACGCCCAGTAGTTATAGAAATATTTTACTCCAAAGAGTAAAAATCTATTTTTAACGGTCTTCTGGTAATCGCACGAGTTTTGTCGCTTGACATAATCTAAAACGACCTTTTTTCTAACTGTGTGCCAACTTTCAGTCATATTCATTGATAAACAGCGTCGTAATTATTTTTTTAAAATAGCATATACGCAACGGCTTCGTCCCATATTTTGACGCGAATTCGGGCACTTCGTGAGCGAAAAAGAGGCCCAAAGATTTGTGCGGGATAGTCATTGCTACATTCTGATCACATGACATCTGAAAAACTTCTAGCCAGCATGAAGAATAAAAGTACCGATTTTCTTTGTTTAGAACCAAGCCGCTGGTTGCTGGGCGGACGTGACATCAGACTAATGAATCCAATTATTGGCGACTTCCATTCGATTTTTATCTGACAGCTCTTTCAAAATGTACAGGTTGAAACTGAAAGATCTACAGCGGCTATGTGGTCTAATGATATGACACTCGCTTTCGGATCGGAAGGTCCTGGGTTCGACCCCCGCTCGGCGCATAGTTGAGTCCTTGGAGAAATAACATTCTCTCGTCGTTCTCAGGTGTAAAATGAGTACCTGTCCAAAAA
Organism: Berghia stephanieae; assembly: GCF_034508935.2. Classification (NCBI taxonomy): domain Eukaryota; kingdom Metazoa; phylum Mollusca; class Gastropoda; order Nudibranchia; family Aeolidiidae; genus Berghia; species Berghia stephanieae. The sequence continues at coordinate 31,324,433 of NC_088367.1, read as the reverse complement.
CAATGTAATATCGCGTAACAGGCGTCATGTCCCGTTCCTACATGTTAAATGTTGCTGTTGGCAATGGAGCCCTTATAAAGCGCTTTGAGCACGTTCAGTGGATATTGCGCTATATAAAATCCCTGTTTTTTTACAGCTAAGTTTCTAATTCTTACCCGCTGATGTGGATTGGCAAAAACAAGAAATATTCGCCTTCCCCCCTCCCCCCTTCCCTCCCCCCTCCCCCTCCCCTCCCCTCCCCCCAACTGATCCTGTCACCACTCCTTTAAATCTTTAACAGCAGAAAAATAATTGAGTTGAAGATCAAAACTTAGAGCTGCACAGCAAAAGCCTTATCGGAAAATTCCAATTTCTGTCTGTCTGTCTGTCTGTCTGTCTCTCTCTCTCTCTCTCTCTCTCTCTCTCTCTCTCTCTCTCTCTCTCTCTCTCTCTAGCTCTCTCTCTCTCTCTCTGTCTCTGTATCTCTTTCTCTCTTTATATCTCTCGAACTCTCTGTCTGTCTCTCTCTCTATCTCAATGATTGATTATGTCTCTCCCAACATAACATTTATAGTATTTCTGTTGGCTTGAGACCGCTTATAAAGCGCTTTGTACTCATAAATAAAAAAATAATTAATTAAATAAATAAATAAATAAATAAATAAATAAATAAATAAATAACCAAATAAATAAATAAATAAATAATATTCCCTTTATTCATTCCATAGGGGAAATGTGTCTCTATGGTCTGTTCCAAGTGAAGACTGAAATAACCTAGGCGTCACCCGCAGTGCAGAGCCACTTATTGAGCCAGGGCGAGATTACTTGCTCAAGGCCACACATCTAAAACATACAAAGCAGGAAAAATATGTAGGACTAACGGAAAATAATTTCAAAACAAGATACAATCTCCATACCTCAACCTTTAGAAATACCAACAAAAAAACATCTACAAAACTCAGCGAACATATTTGGAAATTAAAAGACAACAAGCTAGACCACAGCATTTCATGGAAAATTCTATCTAAAGCAACAGGATCAAAACAATGTAGCTTATGCCTGGAAGAGAAATATATTGTAATCAAACACCCTCGTGAAGTCACACTCAACACGAAAAATGAGATGTACAACAGATGCCCACATAGACGAAAACATCTACAAATTAACTACAAACCTACGGAACCACTTCAACAAGCAACAACAACAAACAAACTCATGTAACACGCAGTCCTGACGATGGCCGGAAGGCCTGAAACATCGATGTAGACTGACTCAAACATCGCGGTATAATATATAATACTCTTTTGATAAGTTGGGTGCGACGTGCACTTATTTGCAGGTCTGATAACCCAATTCCTCATGGGCTCATTATCGTAATGGAATCACAAAAAAATGACGCAATATATAGTCCATTATAACAATGTTAAACGAGGCCCATAAGAGGCTTCGGATGTCAGACTTGTATACATGTACACGTCGGTTGGGTCACAACTGTGATATATCCATCGATAATGAATAGAACAAATAAACAATTAAGTCTTCTGGTGCTTATCTTGAATTAGTATCAATAGTCTGATGTCACGTCGGCCAAGCAACGAGCAGCTTGGTTCTAAACAAAGAAAATCGATCGGTACTTTTTATTCTTCATGCTGGCTAGAATGTGATTAGAATGTATAAAAATCAAAACATGATCAGATTTATAATGTTTTTCTCCTCTGGATAAACAGTTTATGCTCGTCGGAGAAGTATTTCATAAGAGCGTCCCCATTGCTCCGATAGTTGCTAAGTTAACATGCGTCAATACAATGGAAGTGACGTCACGACTGTTCAGGCCTATTGTCGGTCTTCTCTGGTTACAGCCAAATAATTTAACCTTTTAAAGACGTAATTTAGCCTATTGCGGCTTTATCATATCATATCATATCATACGATATCATTGTTTAGAAACCGTTACTAATTTATTATGCATGCGTCATTAAAAGGGAAATGACGTCACGACTGTTGTAATGGATTCAGTGCTGCTGGTGTGTTGGTGGCAGCGTGATTCAAACACTGCTTGCCAAAACAAAATGTCAATACAAAAGTAGTATCTAGCTTGTATTTGCTTCCATGGATATCTCGAGGGCACCAACTACACATTCACTATTTATTTATTCCCATGTGTACATTGTTTGCAGGTCTGATAACCCAAATTATAATAGGCCCATTGGTGTAATGGAACCATTCTCAACACAACGTAAATTTGTGTCCATTACAACAATGTTAAATGAAGTCCCATAATTGCGTTCCATTATCAGACCGGCAAATATGTATAAGTGGATATATACCAAAACACAAAACGATGACTATATAGATAGAATGAAGTTGACGTCACTCGGGTATTTGTTATTGTTTTTTGCCAACCGCGTTTATGAGTAATTCTCACTAAACTGTATAAACCAGACTATAAACTTTCAAGGTTACACACAGTTTTGTGTGTTGGTCCGTTGTATTTCCGGATGGCAATGTTGGGAGCTTCTTAGCCAAGCGCATACTATCTATAGATAGAACGAAGATGACGTCAATCAGGTCTTTTGTTATCGTTTTTTTTTGCCATCCATGTTTATGAGTAATTCTCACTAAACTGTATTCACCAGACTATAAACGTTCAAGGTTACACACAGTTTTGTGTGTTGGTCCGTTGAATTTCCGGATGGCAATGTTGTGAGCTTCTTAGCCAAGCGCATACTATCTATGTAATCTTTACTATTCATAGTCTGTTTTGAGAACGTGTCCCCATGCTGGAGATTTAACAAGAACAAATAGGGAAGAAAAGTCGTGACGTCACACCTTCTACTTTTACGGTTCGAAAATCCTTGGAAGTGTGTATGTAACCAGTCCATCAAATTACTAATATTGAATGGGTTCCTTATTAAATCATAACGTGGCAAAACTGTTTAATTAGCAGGATGTATACACAGATTCTAAGGATTCCTGGACGTAAAATAGCGAGGATGAATGACTTTTATTGGCGACCAGAATATATTTAGACTAGAAAATTAAATGCCGTCACTCTGAAACCAAAAGATACACAAGGTATGTATCCACTCGTCCTGGTGTGTCTTTTTACACTTCCAATGAGATTGGAACCAATTTTTTGACATCACACTTTTGTTCCCTAATGATTCGAACCCAGTCGTGACCTGAGCTTCATTCATTCGATCTAGCGTGTGTTTTATTAATTGTGGCTTGTCTGTCGGAATGGCTTAGAATAAAGATATTCGAATTTATATTTCAAGCTATGACAATAAGCTTGAACACTCGTAACGTCACTTCCCCCGTAATGACGCATAGTAACTTAGTAACTGGTTCTAAACTATCGGAACAATGGCGGACGCCCTTATGAAATACTTCTCCGACGAGCATAAAAGTGTATCCAGAGGAGAAAAACATTATAAATCTGATCATGTTTTGACTTTTATACATTCTGATCACATGACAAATAAAAAAGTTCTAGCCAGCATGAAAACTAAAGAGTACCGATTTTCTTTGTTTAGAACCAAGCTGCTCGTTGCTGGGCGGACGTGACATCAGACTATTGAATCCTATTGCTTTATATTTATAGCCTAGCTTTTATCTAGTACAATGGATATTGTACATATTTGCAGATCTGATTACACAAATTGTTACGGTCTCTTGTTTGTTATGGAAATACTCTCAAACCAACGTCAAATATTTCCCACTACAACAATGTTAAGACAATCACATAATAGCGTTCAGTTGTAAGACCTGCTAATATGTATACATTGACACTGTTCTATAAAGTGAAAAACAAATTGGTTGAAACATAGATAGTTTTTGTTTTTGTGTTGATTTAAATAGCGTTTTGTTGTCTTGTATGTGGCATTTGTTTAACCCCAAATATAATACCACCGGACACGTTCAGAACGTATACTCAAAGATCCAGTTTGTATTTAATCCAATGGATATAATCTGGAGGCCACCAATTGGATTCAGTAGTCTGATGTCAGGCGGAAACGGCAACGGCGGCAATCTTGGTTCTAAACAAAGAAAATCGGTACTTTTTATTCTTCATGCTGGCAAGAACTTTTCATATGCCTTGTGATCAGAATGTGTAAAAGTCAGATGCTAAGAAAATTCTGGAGGATATAATGATGTCCTTTGCGGATGATATAGACGCCTTGGTGGAAGACCTCATGAAGCTAAGCAAGTTTACCAATATTGTACTGCAGTGGATTCCAGGACACTGTGGGATACTTGGAAATCAGATCGCTGACCAACTGGCAAAGGCAGGCAGTCGCATGCAGCAACCCTCCCCAACGTACTCAACAGGAGAAATTAACAAAATGGCCAAATTTATCCAGTCTCAGAGATGGAGAGAGAAGCACCCAGAATACAACATGAATGACCCAATCAAGGTGCTCGACAGAAAGGAACAGGTCATCATCTTCAGACTGAGAACTGGACACAACCAGTTAAAGGAACATATGTGGAGGATGTCCAGAGCAGGTCCCTCTGGACAATGTGACTGCGGACTTGAAAATGAAAATGGACATCATGTCCTAATGGAATGTCCAAGGTACAACCAGTTGAGAAGGAACTTCTGGCCTGACCCAACCCCATACTCAAAGAAGCTGTACGGCAGTGAGGACGACCTCAGGACCACTGTGGGCTTCATTCACCAGACCGGACTGACCATGTGACGTGACGGGAACGAAGAAGAAGAAGAAGAAGTGTAAAAGTCAAAAGATGATCAGATTTATGTTTTTTTCCCTCTGAATACGCTTTTATGAGAAATATTTCATACCGGCGTCCGCCATTGATCCGATAGTTTAGAGCCAGTGTTACTAAGTTACCATGCGTCATTAGGAAGGAAGTGACTGTTGAAGAGTATTAACATATTCTATACTCTCTATACTGTATTGTATTCAACCCTGTGTACAATAGCAATTAACAGGATACGGTCTGATAACAGATAGTAATCAAGGGCAACGTCACACGGGTATAGATAATTCGAATTTGACGTCACTCATGCCTTTGTTGTTGTTTTTTGCCATCCGCAAATTATGAGTAATTCTCACTAAACCGTATTAACCTGACTATTTACGTTTTGTGTGTTGGCCCGTAATACTTCCAGATGGCAATGTTATGAGCTTCTTAGCCAACCGAGTACTATCTATAGATAGTGCGCGCTCACAACATTGCCATCCGGAAGTATAACGGACCATCACACAAAACTATGCGTAATCTTAAACGTTTATAGTCTGATTAATACAGTTTAGTGAGAATTACTCATTAACGCGGATGCCAAAAACCCCCCCGAAAAAAAACAGTAACAAAGGCCGGAATGACGTCACCTTCGATCTAACTATCTATGAATGGAAAATAAAATATTTTGTGTTTGTTGGAGACAACGTTTACATATTTGAAGGTCTGATAACTCAAATTGTAATGGTCTCATTGTTGAAATGGAAATATAGTCTCAACCCAACGTATAGATAGTTCGAAGATGACGTCACTCAGGTCTTTTTTATTGTTTTTCTATAGTGTAGATAGTATGCGCTTGGCTAAGAAGCTCATAACATTGCCATCCGGAAGTATAACGGACAAACACGCAAAATTGTGTGTATCCATGAGTTTATAGTCGGGTTAATACAGTTCAGTGAGCATTACTCATAAACGAGGATGGCAAAAAACAATAACAAAAACCTAAGTGACGTCATCTTCGAACTATCTATAGATAGAATAAGTTGACGTCACTAAGGTCTTTGTTATTGCTTTTTGTTTATAGTCTGATTGATAGAATGGAGCGAGAAGTACTCATAGAAATGGCTGGCTAAAAAGAAAACCAAAGAGATGAGTGATGTCAATTTCGTCCATTCTATATATTATTTTTGGCATTTTTTTTAATCCGACATGTACTTATTTGCAGGTCTGATAACCAAATTCATTATGGTCTCATTGTTGTAAAGAAAATCTTATAAAAAAAATGACATAAAATCTTGTCCATTACACAATGTTAAAGTAGGCCCATAATTGTTTACCATTGTCAGACCTGCGTATGTGTACACGTCGATTTCATCCCAACATAATAGCAATAGGCTTCAACAGTCTGATCATGTTTTGACTTTTATACATTCTGATCACATGACATGTGAAAAAGTTCTAGCCAGCATGAAAAATAAAAAGTACCGCTTTTCTTTGTTTAGAACCAAACTACTCGTTGCTGGGCGGACGTGACATTAGTTAGACTATTGAATCCAATTGAGGGGATCAGTCCATAGTGTATAGCAATAGATCTCGTTGGTATTTATTTCCATGGATATCTCGAGGGCACCAATTATCACATTCTATTGATGCTTTGAGCTTATCCAAAGCTCGGGAACATTCGCCAACCGAGAATAACGTACTCTGTGTAACCTTGAACGGTTATAGATAGTATGCGCTTGGCTTAGAAACTCAAAACACTGCCACCGGGAAGTATAATTATTGATAGTGTTCGCTTGGCTGAGAAGCTCACAACATTGCCATCCGGAAGTATAACGCACTGACACACAAAACTATGTGTAACTTTAAACGTTTATAGTCTGGTTAATGCAGTTTAATGAGAATTACTCAAAAACGAGGATGGCAAAAAACAATAACAAAGACCTGAGTGACGTCATCTTCATTCTAACCATAACGGACCAACACACAAAACTATTTTTAACTTTGAACGTCTATAGATGGAACGTAGATGACGTCATACAGGCCTTTGTTGTTGTTTTTTGCCATCCATGTTTGTGAGTAATTCTCACTAAACTGTATAAACCAGACTATAAAAGTTCATGGTTACACATAGTTTTGTGTGTTGGTTCGTTATACTTCCGGATGGCAATGTTGTGAGCTTCTTAGCCAAGCGCATACAATCTATAGTCTTGGTTCAAACAGTTTAGTGAGAATTACTCATAAACGCGGATGGCAAAAAACAATAACAAAGACCCGAGTGTCGTCAACTTCAGATAACGTCACACAGCTCTTTGTAATTATTTTTAGACAGCCTGTTAGTGATTAGTTCATAAAAAAGTATAGATAGTATGCGCTCGGCAAGAAGCTCACAACATTGCCGTCCGGAACTATAACGGACCAATACACAAAACTATGTGTAACCTTGAACGTTTATAGTCGGATTAATACAGTTTAGTGAGAATTGGATTCAGTAGTCTGATGTCACGCCGCCCGGCAACGGCGGCCATCTTGGTTCTAAACAAAGAAAACCATTACTTTTTATTCTTCATGCTGGCTAGAACTTTTCATATGCCTTGAGATGAGAATGTGTAAAAGTCAAAACGTGATAAAATTTTTGGATTTTTTTCCTCCGGATACGGTTTTGTGCTCGCCGGAAAAATATTTCATACGGGCGTCCGCCACTGTTCCGATAGTTTAGAGCCAGTGTTACAAAGTTACCATGCGTCATTAGGAAGGAAGTGACGTTACGACTGTTGAAGAGTATTACTCGCAAACGCGGATGGCAATAAGCAATAAAGACCGGAGTGAAGTCAAATTCATACTACCTATATCAATCAGACTATAAACGTTATAAAGGTTACACACACAGTTTGTGTGCTTGGTATGTTTGGATTGGCTGGCGGATGCTGTGAGTATTTTACCTAAACCCATCACATTAATATTCAAAAGTGTGGTTTGTTGTATGAACCATGTGTACACATATTTTATGAATCGTTAACAAATCCGAGAACAAAACGTAATCCTGGGCAATGTAAAACTGTTAAAGATGGAGAATACAGTATTTTGTGTTGGTTTGAGACCAATTTTTGCACCGGATGGTGGTGAAAATACTCTTCAACAGTCGTAACGTCACTTCCCTCGTAATGACGCATGGTAACATAGTAACTGGCTCTAAACTATCGGAACAATGGCGAACGCCCTTATGAACTATTTCTCCGACGAGCATAAAAGCGTATCCAGAGGGGAAAAAAACATTATCAATCTGATCATGTTTTGATTTTTACACATTCTGATCACAAGACATATGAAAAGTTCTATAAATGTTCTATATAAAAAGTGCCGATTTTCTCTGTTTAGAACCACGGTGGCCGCCGTTGCTGGGCGACGTGACGTCAGACTATTGAATCCAATTACGCATAAGTTCATATTATTTTCTTCTCTTGCGGTTCGATTTTCGAAAGAGACGGGTAGAATCTAATCCAGTAGCTATTATGTTATCAATGGGCTTTCGCTAATCGTGCTAACTAGGCAGAGAATTTGTGACGTCACAGCTTCTAATCTTCTGATCCCAAATTCCTTGGAAGCGTGTATGTTACCTGTCTTTCGGAGGACAATTAATGAATAGGTAACATATTGAATCATAGCAAGATATGAAGTGAGTAGAAAAGTGCCAGAAGACAATAGAGAATAACATTTTTTTCGCGGCGGTGGTGGGGTTTGAACCTGCGACCTTATTGGTACGACAACTCCGCCTGGCAGGGTGAGAGCGTGGCTCTACCGTGTGAGCTATCCACGAACACATAAAAATATTCGTTTCA
>NC_088367.1:31308408-31310908 GCF_034508935.2 Berghia stephanieae | reverse complement strand
AGAAGATTTAAGTGGAATGCCAGTTTCACTTGATTGCCTGTGAACACAATTTGTCGCGGTCAAATAAATGAATTGAACAGCAGCTTTGCTTTTATGTTTATATTTATATTTATTTTTATATTTATATTTACTTATCTTGCTTTTCATATACTTATTTACCTTTTTATTGTTGTACACAAACGCACATACACAAATGTATACATACTTTCACACACACACACACACACACACACACACACACACACACTGCTGGAATCCGAGACACTTGGACATTTATAGAACCTCCCTGAGGATTTTAGCAGGATGAAACAACGTTGTAGGAGAATATAATAGAATGAGGTGAGAATAAATAATTCGCTCCAAGAAATTGTCAAGCACTCTTCGTGAGTCCAGCTAACTCCCCTCAATCATATATGTGTATGTGTATATATATATATATATATATATATATATATATATATATATATATACATATATATATGTATGTAAATATATACATATATATATATATATATATATATATATATATATATATATATATATATATATGTATATATACAGGGTGTCCGTAACGTCTGGACACAGTTAAGTTAAATATTTTTCAAAATAGTATTCAAAATTATTAATATATGTTGCATCGAGCTCATGCAAAGGGAATTCAAGATTTAAGAAAAGACAAAAAAAAAAAACAAAAAACAAAAAACAAAAAAAACCCCAAAAAAACCCCAAAAAAGAAAACAGTTTTTTAAATAATAACAACAACAACAACAACTTGAGCTTTTATATAGAGCAATATCCACTAAACGTGCTCAAAAAGCTTTACAGGGGGTCCCTGACCAATAGCAAGACGTAACTAGAACGAGACATGACGCTCTTAACGGCCAAGTACTCATGTTACACCTGAGTACGGTGAGAGAATGTTAGTAGAGAGTCTTTTTCAAGGACTCAACTATGAATAAGAACATAAACTAACAATCCTCTCCCTAGAAAAAGGAATAAAAACCCCTCCCAAAACAAACAAAAACAAAAACAACCCCCCCCCAAAAAAAAAAAAACAAAAAAAAAGTCAAAAGATACTCGAAAAAAAAAATACAATTAAAAATGTGAATTTGTGAATTTGACCTTATAAACGCCAGACTGGCAATCTTACATTATTAACCCAACCCCCGATCACTCCCCACCAATTAATTATTCATCACTTTCCAACTCCTCGGCCCCCGCCGTTCGACCAACCCGACCTCTCCTTTTCACCTATTATTTACCGATCAACCTCCGCCCACTCAAAGTTAACAAACATTATTATAATAATTATTTATTCTCAAGGGTTTGAAAAACACGTCTGGTGTCACACAAACTAACGTCACTTCCGATTGGCGTTGTTTACTGTTTACAACGAGCAGTATCATTTACGTCACCCAATCCTTGCTATCTTGGCTGTCAATTATCGGTCTTCTCTGGCTTCACCCGAATCATTTGACTTTTTAAAGTAGAGAATTTATATAGCGCATTAATATCCACTTAACGTGCTCAAAGCGCTTTACAAAGGGTCCATGGCCAACAGCAACTCGTAACATATAGAAAGAGACATGACGCACTGCTAGGCGATATAACATTTTTTTTCCGACAGAGACAACGCTGTAAAAGGCCAGGTACTCATTTTACACCTGAGTACGATGAGAGAATGTGAGTAAAGAGCCTTTTCCAAGGACTCAACTATGCGCCGAGCAAGACTCGAACCCAGGACCTTCCGATCCGAAAGCGAGTGTCATACCACTAGACCACATAGCCGCACTTAGGCGACATTTAACCTATTGCGGCTTTATCAAAACATATCATATCATATCTTTTACCATATCATATTATACTACATCTTGTTTGATGGATTATCTTTATTCCTTCGTGGAATGCCTAGGCGACGATGTCTTATGATATCGTGGCGCAAAAGGCATATTAAAAAAAATTATAATACATATATCATATCAATCCATATCATATCATATCAAATCCTAACATATGAAATATATCATATCCTAACATATAATATTATTAGTTGATAATTAGATTTGTCGTAGCCTAAGCGTTCTACGAAGAAATATAATAATAATAATAATAATAATAATAATAATAATAATAATAATAATAATAATAATAATAATAATAATAATAATAATAATGATAATCCATTAAAATAATCTTCCAATGTCAACAGGAATCATTCATTTTGTTCAAAATGGGCAAATCTGTGGCTAATAACCCTGCCCGAGGAAAAAACAAACAAACAAACCCGAGAGTGTCAGAAGCAGCACTCGAACCCGGGACCTTCCAAGGTCACAGTGCAATTCCTTAACGACAACGTCACCTTATCCAGTTTATGGTACTATATTAACAGATAAACTCAACCCAACTTCGATAATAAATATACATACATACATATAATATAGCTACAACGAACTTCGGATTAAACGTCAACAGAGGAGGTGCGACCAGCACTGAAACGACC
>NC_088367.1:31293408-31305908 GCF_034508935.2 Berghia stephanieae | reverse complement strand
AAGGTATAAAAGTCAAAGCATGATCAGATTCACAGTGTTTTTCTCCTCTGGATACACTTTTATGCTCGTCGGAGAAGTATTTCATAAGGGCGTCCGTCAATGCTCCGATAGTTTAGAACCAGTTACTACATTACGAGGGAAGTGACGTCGCGACAGTTGAAGCCTATTAGACTCAGTCAGTCCGGGGGCTGAAAGAGTTAATTCTTATGTAGTTAGAATTTTGCTGCGTTTTGATAATTAATTTCTGAGCCCTATGATGGATGGCTTTCAAATCATGTTAGATTACCTAAATTCTAATTAATCATAAACATAGAAAAACCAGATAACAAATTAAAGATAATAAATAGATATGTAATTTGATGCCTTGTATGTTGATAATGATGCTGGGCGTTTAGTTAAAAGCTCACAACATCCGCCAGCCGGAATATAACGTGCTCAAAGCGCTTTACGAAGGGTCCCTAACCAACAACAACACGTAACACGTAAAACAAGACATTACGCCTGTTAGACGATATCACAATTTTTTCTCATACAAAGACAACTCTGTTAACGACCAGAGTGCGGTGAGAGAATGTGAGTAAAGGGCCTTTTCCTAGGACTCAACTATGCGCTGAGCAAGGCTCGAACCCAGGACCTTCCGATCCGAAAGCGAATCCAAAGCCGTGAAAGAATTGAATTTTTAAGACATTTTAAGGAAAAATAACAGGTTGTGGATCAATCTAATTGATTTTTTTTTTAAAATGGGATTAAATATTTTCTCGTCAAAATTTAAAAAAAAGTAATTTATCGTAATTTGGTTGGAGGGAGGAGGTGGTTGATAAATAAAAACAATCAATCATTATGGAGGATTCATTACAAAGCAGGCTTTTAATCAGTTAATGTGGATTGCTTCAAATAGCTCACCTGGGCATTTCCATATATATAGAGTATCTTTAATTATACAACTTTAATTTACTTTTCTTTGTTTTCTTCTGTAGGCTTGTTTAATCAACGACTATCTCGTTTGAATGTATTAATTAAAGAGATTCTTGTATTACCGGCTATTTTCATCATTCCCCGAAATGGAACTTTTTCTTTTCGTATCGTTTAAGAGCTTATAGGTTTTAAAAACCTTTAATAAATTCTCTGAGAAACTCTCATGCATTGATACAATTTATATAAATTATATAAACAGCAGTCATTGTTAATATTGAGTATGAAATATCTAATACACATAAATCAGTGTTATAGTCAATATTCGTAGTATAATTATCTTTATTTACATTCATTTGACATGTGCAACTTTATACATTCGAGCGTTTTGATTAATTAATATACAAAATGAAAATAATATCCAATATCATGTTAAATCAAATCATTCATCGAAATTAAATTTTATGTTGGTAAGCTATTTATCAATGGTATGCTTTAAAAGAAAAATATGTATATATATAATATAGAAAACATACATTGTTTAAAAGCCTGAAAGCGGTATTCTTATTGGTTTGACGTTTTTCCTAGAAATTGCGTGTTTTCCCTGACATCCAATTAAATTGCGTGATAATTTAAAGATTCACGATGTGACGTCATAACTGAACATACGTATATTTGGTGCATCAGGCCTTTTTTATGAGATAATGGCCGACATTCGAAAATAAATTTAATATAAAGTTTCTTTGTAGTTTTATTATTTGATACACATTCTGCCACCAAGGTTAGGAGAAATGCGCCCAGTTTATTAACTTGGCAAAGACAAATAATATTAATAGGGTTATGCTGAGAAGTTGACGCTTATAGATAGTGTGCGCTTGGATAAGAATCTCACAACATTGCCATCCAGTAGTATAACGGACCAACACACAAAACTATGTGTAACCTTGAACGTTTATAATCTCCTTAATACAATGAAGTGAGATTTACTCATAAACATGGATGGAAAAAAAAAAAAAAACCAAACAAACAAAAAAAAAAACAACCAATAACAAAGACCCGAGTAACGTCAACTTCATTCTATCTATATATAGAATGCTCTTGGCTAAGAAGCTCACAACATTGCCATCCGGATGTATAACTAACGGCCAACACACACAACTATGTGTCACTTTAAACGTTTTTCGTCTGGTTAATACAGTTTAGTGAGAATTACTCATAAACGAAACGCGAATGGCAGAAAACAATAACAAAAACCCGAATGACGTCAACGTCATTTTATCTATAATAGCAGAGGATGTTGTTGAGGAGGTCAAAGATTTAACCGAACAAATCGTTGCTTGAAGCTAAGAGGACAGTTCCAATGTCTTTCAAGTGTTCACAGGGTGGTTTGAAGGAAATTAAAACTGTTTCCCCCGAATAATGAAAAATGTCATAGAAGCTCTCGAGCCTAATGACCTACAAGATCCTAGCGGAATTTGGGGAGAATTTTTGACAATTTTCTTCCTAGATGATGTGGAATGAAAGCTTTGTGAATCGATAATTGTGCGGCTATTTGGTCTAGTGGTATGACACTCGCTTTCGGATCGGAAGGTCCAGGGTTCGAGCCTCGCTCGGCGCATAGTTGAGTCCTTTTGAGAAGGCTCTTTACTCACATTCTCTCACCGTACTCGGGTGTAAAACGAGTACCTGGCCGTCAACAGCGTTGTCTCTTTTCGAAAAAAAAAATTGTAATATCTCCTAACAGGTGTCATGTCCCGTTCTACATGTTAAATGTTGCTGTTGGCCAGGGACCCCTTGTAAGTTTAGTGGATATTGCGCTATATAAGAGCTCAATTTAATTAATACATGTTTAGAATTTTGATTTAAACTGACGTGTACTTATTTGCAGGTCTGATGAGCGAAATTTCAATGTCTCATTGTTTTAATGGACATACTCTCCAACCAATGCAAACAGTTAACCATTACGCCAACGTTTAAATCAAGCTTATATTTGTGTTGGGTTATCAGACCTGCGATTATGTGCACATCGACTTCAGCGTTAACGTCAATAGTGCAAACTAAAATTTTCTATGTACGTAAAGCACTTTACAATCTGGTCATGATATGAAATTTATAATTAACTCAACTAAAACTTTTACCCGATAGTAAAAACCCAATGAGCATATCTCTTCTTCATGACGGGGCTACCACAATTTTTATCGGCAAATACCTTTAAATAAAACACTGCGTGCTTTAATATTTGAAGGAAAAAAAATCAAATCGAACTTATATAGGTTGGTGCCGGTTGTTTTTAATTTTTTTTCTCCCTCGGAAATGCGGTAAAAATATTCGGAAAGAGATTATCGGCTGTACAACTGTAATACAGATTTGTGTTTTAATACATTTCATGGGACGATAAATAAGGATTATGAATAAAATGATGGGAAGGAAGGGGAGAAAGAAATAGAACTGGAAGAGAATGAGGGAACGGCAAAGAGGAATGAATACGGAGATGTTCATTGAAGAAGAAGAGGAATACTACTACTACTAACTACTACTACTACTACTACTAACTACTACTACTACTACTACTACTACTACTACTACTACTACTACTACTACTACTACTACTACTACTACTAGTACTACTACTACTACTACTACTACTACTACTACTACTACTACTAATAATAATAATAATAATAACAACAACAACAACAACAACAATAATAATAATAATAATAATAATAATAATAATAATAATAATAATAATAATAATAAAATAATAATAATAATCATAATAATTATAATGATAATAATAATAATAATAATAATAATAATAATAATAATAATAATAATAATAATAATAATAATAATAATAATAATAATAATAATAATAATAATAATAATAATAATAATAATAATAATAATAATAATAACAGATAACACTTATAATCAATAAAATAAGAGGAGGGAGAAGAAGGAGAATTTGAAACAATCCGTTGTAAAATCTTATAATTTGTAATATTTCAATCCACGGAGAGACATTTGCCTTTCTTCAGTAAGATTTCTTGTTTGAATCTCAGACGGGAATATAATTTTTTAAAAATATTTTTGTTGTCGGCGTTTATAGCTGTCATGTTTGTATATCAGTGACAAGACTTTTAAAATGGAGCACTAACTAAACGACCAAAAACATTGCAGCAAACTTATACAAGTAAGTCATACTTACTTACTTACTTACTTACGTATTTACTTACTTACTTATCCGAACCAGCGACCACCTGAGCTCTAGCCCTTCGGTCTTGTGCCATGACGTAGAAGTTAGACGTCTTTTGAAGTTGTTCCAGGTGACTATAAAGTGTGTTACTGATGCTTGGATTTGGTGGGAGGAATGTGCATCTCAGGTCTTCAAGAGGTTGACATTCAAGCAAGTGGTGTGTTACTGTTTCATTGGGGTGTTGACATACGGGACAGGAAAGGGATGTGTCTTTTGTAATTTTGCTTAAATGGCTGTTGAGCGGTATGTGTTGTACTCTTAGTTGAAAGATAATGCTTTGCTGGTGTCTTCTGAGCTTATTTAGGCTATCAATCTTTACAGGAGTGGTCATATATGGGTAAACATACATCTACCCGTGGTGCTAATTGTCCAACTGTTCATCCATTCTTCTCTCTTATTTGTATTGATTATTTATTTCGCTGTGTCTAAGGATATTGGAATTGATACAAGTCAAAGTAATAAACAAAAAAAAAAAAAAAAACAAACAAAAAAAAAACAACAAAAAAAAAAAACACGTGAACTCTTATATAGCGCGATTTCCACTAAACGTGCACAAAACGCTGTTCAAAGGGTCCCTGGACCAACAGCATCGCGTAACATAAGCGAGACATGACTCCTGTTTGGCGAGAATACATTTTTTTCTGACAGAGACAACACCGCTAACGGCCAGGTACTAATGTTACACCTTTGAGAGAATGTGAGTAAAGAGTCTGTTCCAAGCACTCAACTATGCGCAGAGCTAGGTTCGAACCCAGGTCCTTTCGATCCAAAAAGCGAGTGTCATTTCACACGTACGACCACATAGCCGCACAAATGAATATAACAGCTTCAAAAGGGAACAAAATAGCAAGCACAAAACGTTTCGGGTTTAGTTACCTGGTGTACGCTTCTTTTTTGTTTACATTCAAAGATTTTTATACCATGAGGACGAACTGAATATTCTCTGTCGTCGATCTGGATTTTTATTTTTTAGTAATGTATTTGTGCGGCTATGTGGTCAAGTAGTATGACACTCGCTTTCGAATCGGAAGGTCCTGGGTTCGAGCCTCGCTCGGCGCATAGTTGAGTCCTCGGAAAAGGCTCTTTACTCACATTCTCTCTCAGTACTCAGGCGTAAAATGAGTACCTGCCAGTAAACAGCGTTGTCTCTTTCCGAAAAAATTGTAATATCGCCTAACAGTCGTCATGTCCCGTCCTACATGTTAAATGTTGTTGTTGGTCAGGGACCCCTTGTAAAGGGCTTTGAGCACGTTTAGTGGATATTGCTCTATATAAAAGCTCTATTTTTAAATTTTTAAAAAAGTAATGTATTTATACTTTCATTGTTATTTTTGTTGTTGGCTGATATAGGATTGGGTCCGAAACGTTTCGTATTTGGTATTTTGTTCTTTATTTTTCTTAAGCTGTTATAGATATTAATTTTTGTTTATTCCTTTTTACAAACTTATACTTTTCATTTGCGTCTTACATCGGAGATGTGTTCTTCCTTTTCCTTAAAAAGTGTGTCCCGTGACGTTGTAGGTGATTGACTGACTTGTCTTGCCAGGAAGTTATTTATTTTCGGCCAAACGCATTAACCCAGTCAACCAATACTTATAAGAGGGGACTGATATTGGATGACGATCGTTTTTTTCTTTCTTTCTTTCTTTTTTTTCCCTTTTTTTTCTTTAACCAGTTAACTTCCACACCCTGGAAAAAAACAACAACAAAATTTGACCAGAAATCTCGACCTTTAATTAGCGATTGACTTAAATGACCCTGATCTTGATAAGAATAAAAACTCTCAAACCTGGTACTTCGCGAAGAGTTCTTTTTCACCAAGATGAGGGTCCTTTAAATCGATGGATATTTGAAGGACGAGTTTTCTGACCAAATTTTCAAATACGCGTTTTTCCAGAGTACGGCACTTAACTGGTGGTTTATAAAGGTAGAATGCGTTTTGAAAGAAGAGCGTCAGATCAAAATTTATTGACATTCTAGTAAGTTTGAGTTAATAAAAAAACCCCATATTGATATACTGGTGGTCCTTGCTTTTCTTTTTAGATTGATCAAATCTGGCCTACCTCAAATATAAATGAAAATTGAGAGATTGAGATAGATATCTAGCTACACAAATAGAAAGAAATATACATTTAAAAAAAAAGTGTGTGTGTGTGTGTGTGTGTGTGTGAGAGAGAGAGAGAGAGAGAGAGAGAGAGATAGATAGAGAGAGAGAGAGAGAGAGAGAGAGAGAGAGAGAGAGAGAGAGAGAGAGAGAGAGAGAGAGAGAGGTTATTAACACCAATTTGCTCACTTAAGGACTAATCCACACCGGAGACTGCTGAATCCAACGACCCGGCACTGCCGTCCTCTGCTGTCTTCCGGGGAAAGACGTCGAGCACGGACAACAAAGAGAAGAGCCGCTAGACCTACCCATACCAAAATCGGAAAAAAAACGACAGAGGAATTTGGGTGCTTGGTATGGGTATGTCTAGAGGGTTTTCTCTTTATTCTTAGTATTTTGTCCGTACCTGACGTCTTTATCCGGAAGACGGGAGAGGACGGCAGTGCCGGGTCGTCGGAGTCAGTCTCCGGTGTGGATTAGCCCTTAGACTACATGGGTCATCTCTGTTGAAATCAGATGTTTGTTTGAAGGATTATCTATATTCCTTGATTGAACGCTCAGGGGACGGTAAATAACGATGGCAAGCGAAAGAGCGTAATTGATTAATCTCAAATTAATCAACATTGGGCATCCAATCATTTATGTGGGGTGAACCAGTGGAAAAATATAATTACTGTTGCAAATATGCCATCCGGTCTCTGACAAATAAATAATAAATGTAAGAACAAATCGTATAAGTGAAGAAAAATTGAAAAATCAGGATTAAAAAACAACAAAACTATACTTTTTTTATTTCATTTTTTACAGGTACTTCAATCTGGGTCAGGAGTCAGGACGGTGGCATCCCTAGCCAAGTTGCCGTCCTCAGAAAAAAAAACGTATTTAAATATTTGACCAGAAAACTCTTCCTTCAAATATAGATCATTTAAAATGACCGTCATCTTGAAAAAAAATCCTCTTAAACCCTGGATTTCGCAAGATCCAAGTCCCAGGTTTGAGAATTTTTGCCAAGATGAGGGTCATTTTAATCGATCGATATTTGAAGAACAAGTTTTCTGGCCAAATTTTTAAATACGCGTTTTATTGAGGTTTTTTTTTTAGAACACTGTAGCAGTATAGCCTAAGGGACCAAGATGTCTGAAGCAGACGTCAGGCTAATGACTCTCGAACAAGAGGAGACAATCGAGTTGAGTTCAACCCACGTAAGAAAGAACAAGATCACAATGGAAGATCACAATGTCTGACCCATCGTTTCTAAACGGTGTTATGTAGGGGCTTTTCAGTTGCTAAAATTTGAATTTACAGTAATATATATATATATATATATATATATATATATATATATATATATATATATATATATATATATATACACGTATGTTAAGTCTTTTCGGTTATAATGAGGTGATTGAACATAATTTGTTATATTTACTTATAAGCTTGAGCTTTTATACAACGCCATATCTATTGAACAAGCTCAAAGAACGTTACAAGGGGTCCTCAGCCAGCGACAGCGACACTTATCATGTAGGACTCAACTGTGCGCCGCTCAGAACGGTACTCGAACCTTGGACTTTTCTGTCCAAGGCGAGTGTCATACAATAAGACCACATGGCCGCATTTCATTTCAACATTAAAATACTATTGGGGAAGGGGACGGCATCTAGTCCATCCAGGCATAATAAAAAAAAAAACAAATAAAGAAACAAAACAAAAACAAAAAACAAAAAAACCAAACTAACTTGAGCTTATTTATAGGCCAATGCCAATATCCACTAATCGTGCTCAAAGCGCTTTACAAGGGGTCCCTGATCAACAGCAACACGTAACATGTAGAACGAAACATGACACCTGTTAGGCGATATTACACTTTTTTTCGGATAGAGACAACGCTGTTAACGGACAGATACTAATTTTACAACCTGAGTACGGTGAAAGAATGTGAGTAAAGAGCACTTTCCAAGGACCCTGCTAGGCACCGAGCGAGGCTCGATCCCAGGACCTTCTGATCCGGAAGCGAGTGTCATACTACAAGATCACATAATACTGTTTTGAGACAACAACGAGTCACAATTACGAGGGAAAATTTAATTCTGAGCAGAAAATAATCTGGAAACAAGGCGCTCGTGTCTGACTCGGATGTTTCATTAACTCAATTGTAACTTCCTGTCTCAAATTGCTGGTAGTAATATATTATACCAGGGTGATCTGGGTGCTAAAATGTGAATCTATTCAATTTCTATTATTATGGTTATTATTTGATATAGCGCCGGAATCCATAAATAGTGTGCAGAGGTGCTTTACAATAGTGTTTTTGGTATCACACAAGTTCATTAATTCGACTACAAAATCACTAGATTCACACACATCTTGTTCGAACTTCAAATCGAATCACGATAAGCAGAATGAAAAAGATTGGTATTTAAATAAATGCCATTTGAAGACTGGTAGACTTTCATATCGTCGGGCTTTAGGTGGTAAAGAATTCCATACGATTGGAGCCGAAAATGCAAAACCACGCTCAACAAACTTTGTGTAAAACCCAAAAAATTAGAGGTGCCTAAATGAGCCAACAAAATGAAGAGAAAGAAAAAGTGAGTAATTGTGACTCATATATAAGGGACCAAACAAAACAAATAACGTTTCGGCCCTCGGCCTTCGTCGGGTTCGAGGCTAGCTTGGCGCACAGTTGAGTCCTTGGAAAAGGCTCTTTACTCACATTCTCTCATCGTACTCAGGTGTAAAATGAGTACCTGGCCGTTAACAGCGTTGTCTTTGTGTTGTTCCCTTTTATATGAGTCACATAATTTATTCACTTTATCTTTCTCTCCTAACTTGGTGTAATTTGACTCAATTTTTATAGATTAGACGTCTCACTATCTACTTACCCAATATTTTCAAGATTTTTGTCGAAATGCCATATCATCCAATGCAAAACAAGTATATATATATATATATATATATATATATATATATATATATATATATATATATATATATATATATATATATATAATATATATATATATTTTTTTTTTTTTTCTGAAAAATCGAGCTTCTGGAAAAGACCTACGACCGGAAGGAGTGGCGTAAAGTTTTGAAGTCTGCATCCCACAAGTCTCAAGTCAATCGGACGTCATCGGGTCATGGGTATGAGTAGAGTATTAGAGAGTAGATAAAGTAGTGCCTGCTCTTTAACTTTAATAGTATTGCAACTTTAACTCACTCAATTTGCCGATTTTCAAAATTGGAAAAATGTATTAAAAATGGGCATGTGCATAGTTTTATTCCACTATCATTAACATGCAAAAACTAAAAACATTAGCTTTGATATTTCGCCTATAATTTGTCTCAGAAAAATGTAATAAATAGGCATGGGGTAAAAGTAACCCAGGTAAACTAAGGAAATAGTCGGTGTTAGGGTTTAGTGAGTTAAATTTAAAAAAAAGTCAAACTCAAAAGCAATAAGTACATACCGTATATAATTTGTTCAACAAGTCGAGGTTTGAAAAACAGTATTTAGTTCTTATATTTGTAACAAAGATATCTCTTCAGATTCTGTAATGTTAAAAACAAATTATCTGATTCGTGCGGCTATGTGATCTACTGGTATGACACTCACTTCGGATCGAAAGGTTTTGGGTTCGAGGCTCGCTCGGCGCATAGTTGAGTCCTTGGAAGAGGCTCTTTACTCACATTCTCTCTTCACACTCAGGTGCAAAATGAGTACCTATCTGGAGCCCTGCTGTATATGAAACATTCAAGTATAGAACAGAGCAAAGAAAGAGTCCAATAAATAGTCAGAGAATTAATCAAGATGTATAGTAAAGATTGCTGTGAAAGAGGTTTCTCCCAGTAATATGCTCACCCACCCAGGTTCAGAGACAGACACCAGCCGGTACTACCAGGACTCAACAGCTAACCCCAGGAAAGGAAACATTTTCGCCTTCATTAAGATAACGTATGGCTTTGTTGAACACACTCACATGGAAAAAGCTGACAACGAGGTATTGGCAAGACAAATATGTTTCACAGTCATTTGTCTAATAATTATGATTTTTGTTGGATCCTAATAATCTAAAAACGATAATATACGTCACCAAGAAAGTCTTTCATTTTCGAAATTAATAGTTACCACCATCATCAATCATCATCATCACTACTACTATCGCCACCACCACCACCTCATCATCATCATCATCATCATCATCATTGCTACCACGATCACCACCACCACCACATCATCATCATCACCACCATCATTACTACCTTTATCACCACAATCACCTCATCATCGTCATCATCATCACCAACATCACCACCACCATCATCATCTTCATCACGATGACGACCAACACAACACCAATAAAAAACTAACACCTGCACTACCTCCTCCCTACCCCCCCCCCCCCCCTTTCCAGTCCTCACAATAAAGCTCTACTACCGGCCCATACGGTTTCTATATCACATAAAGTCACATTTTTAACAATGATAATTATTTAAGCCAAAATAATTAACCGCTTACACGTGCTAAAATAATATATTTTTAAAGCGCCGAATTATCAACAAATGTTTCATGGATTATGCCCCTTTGTTTTAAGATAGCCCATATAAGCGGATTTCCATCTCCCTATTTCACACTTGCTAGAGGAATTTCTCAATGTGTTCTATATCAACATCGATTAATGGTGGTCTCAAGTTACTTTGTGCGAAATTTGGTGCTTTCATCACTAATTTGCACCGTTTTACCTTTACCCTAATCCTCCTAGCTCATTATGGTACAACTGTGAATGACAATAGTGTTTAACAGTCATGACGTTTCTTCCCTCTTAATGACGCGGATAGTGACTGGTTTTAAACCATCTGAACAATAACGGACTCCATTATCTCCATCACCGCCCTTATGAAATACCTCTTCGACGAGCATAAAAATCCATCCAGAGGAGAGAAACATTATAAATCTGATATAATTTTGACTTTAATACGTTCTGATCACAAGACATGTGAACCAGTTCTAGCCAGCATGAAGAATAAAGAGTACCAATTTTGTTTGTTTAGAACCAAGCTGCTAGTTGCTGGGCGGACGTCACATTAGATTATTGAATCCTATTCAAAGGGCTTGAATATCTTCACGAGTGAATATAACAATGGATGAAGATGGAGTCACTCAGTACTTTGCAATTTATCGTTTAGACAGCTAATTGTGTGATAAGTGATCTCAATCAAATTAACTACGATAATCGCCACATTCTGTAAACAATGTGGCCAGAAAACTTGCCATTCAAACAGCGACCGAACTAAATGACCCTCTCATCTTGGCAAAAACTCTCAAACCCGGGCTTGATTATCTCCACGAGTGAACAAGACAATGGAAGAAGATACAAAATTGGAAAAAGTGTATTAAAAATGATCATGTACATAGATAGTTTCATTCAACTACCATTAACATGTAAAAACTAAAAACATTAGCTTTGACACTAATTCGCCTATAATTTGTCTCAGAAAAATATAATAAATTGGCATCAGGTAAAAGTAGCCCCGGGTAAATACGGATATGTCGGTGTAAGGGTTGAGTGAGTTAACTAGGTTAATCGCCGCACCGTTTAACTTGTACATAAAACTTTGGCCAAAAAACTCGCCATTCAAACACCGACCGATTTAAATGACCCTCTCATCTTAACAAAAAATTCTCAAACCTGCGAAGTCCTAGGTGTAAGAGTTTTTTTCGAAGATGAGGGTCATTTTGATAAATTTTGATCTGTAAAGGGCGAGTTTTCCGGCCAATTAAAAAAGAATATAATGTTTTTTTAAAAAGGAGTACGACAATTAACTGATTGAGAGGACAATGCGTTTGACACGGGTGTGCCCCTTAGGGCTGACCCACACCTGAGACTGACTCCGACGACCCGCCCTCTGCCGTCTTCCAGATAAAGACGTCGGGCACGGACAAATACTAAGAATAAAAGAATAGCCCGCTAGACCTTCCCGCTCGAAAAAAAAAAAAAAAAACAAAACAAAAAACAAAACACGACAGAGGACCTCGGGTACTTGATATGGGTAAGTCTAGCGGCTCTTCTCTATATTCTTAATATTTTGTCCGTGCCCGACGTCTTTATCCGGAAGACGACAGAGAACGGCAGTGCCGGGTCGTCATGAGTCAGTCTCCGGTGTGGGTTAGCCCTAATGCTTGAGACAGAGTTATTTTACATTTCATACCAACTTCAC
>NC_088367.1:31280908-31290908 GCF_034508935.2 Berghia stephanieae | reverse complement strand
GTATGCGTTTGGCTAAGAAACTTACAAGGTTGCCATCCGGAAGTATAACGGACCAATACACAAAACTACGAGTAACCTTGAACGTTTATAGTCTGGTTAATACAGTTTAGTGAGAATTACTCATAAACGCGGATTGAAAAAAAATATAACAATAACAAAGACCGGAGTGACGTCAACTACGTTCTATCTATAGATAGTATGCGCTTGGCTAAGAAGCTCATAACATTGCCATCCGGAAGTATAACGGACGAACACACAAAACTATGTGTATCCATGAACGTTTATAGTCTGGTTAATACAGTTCAGTGAGAATAACTCACAGTTCAGTGAGAATAACTCACAAACGCGGATGGCAAAATGTAACAACAAAGGCTTGAGTAATGTCAACTTCGAACTATCTAAAGATTGAACGACATTGACGTCACTCAGTTTTTTGTTATTGTTTTTTTTCTGTCAATCGTTTTTGATGATTAGTTCTCACTAAATTATATTAACCAGACCATGAACCTGTTACACATAGTTTTATGTGTTGCTACGTTGTAACCGACTGCTCGATGCTGTATTTTACCTAAACGCATAGCATCAATATCCACAAAATGGGTCCGAAACCAACAGAAACCCTTAACGGGTAAGACCGTAGCCATCGTTAACATAGCCTGACACAAGAACCCTCTAGGACTGACAGTTTAACGTCATTTTTTTAGGTTTGGTTTGTGTAGCGTCTAGTGAGTTATCGTGAGTAGAGCTCAAGGAAACAAGTTATTCCATTGGTTGAACTATTGAATACAACTCACGATTTGTTTTCTTTTGTTGCAAAAGACTGACATTTTGACGTCATTTTTTGGTCAGTGTCAGGCTATAAGTTTACCATGGCTACGGTAAGACCGGATATGACGATGTAAGGTAGTAGTAGTAGTATCGTTCGGCTACACTTCTATGTTCAAGGTATCAATCCAGGTTCGGAAGTCATCATCACATTTGTTGATGGTTTCAAATCCCCTTTCCAGTTTTGTCTCTGGGCAATCTAGTGCGAGGTGGTTTGCATCTTGTGGTGCTTGGTTGCACTTTGGGCATGTTGGTGATTCTTGAAGCCCCCCTTTTGTGCATGTTGGCAGCTGTTCTTGTATGTTTTGACCGTAGTCTATTTGCAGCTACCCAGGATTTTCGTGGTTGATCCTGTAGACCTGAGAGACTTTTACAGGGATCTTCAATTAGTTCCCCTCCTGTTGGTTTATTCCTTTTCCATTCCTCGCACCAGGCTTCTTGACGATGTAAGGTACTATTAGGGGAATGCGCTCTTGTCAACATTTGTGTCCCCTAGTTGTCTCCAGCACAGTGAACACTGTAGTGATGACAGCTCATGTAAATAGAACAATTCTATGGGCTTGATAATCTCTACGAATGAATAAAACTTATATTACATAATGGGAGCGATTTATATTCATGTTTTCGTCCAACCTTGTCATAAATCACATGATTTGTTGCCGTACATTTCTCAATGTCAGAATGTGCAAAAGTCAAACATGCTCAGATTTATGTTTTTTCCCTCTGGATACGCTTTTGTGCTCGTCGGAGAAATTTTTCATAAGGGCGTCCGCCATTCTTCCGATAGTTTAGAGCCAGTTGCTAAGTTACCATGCGTCATTACGAGGGAAGTGACGTTAGGACTGTTGAAGCGTATTCTCGCGTTGGATATTTCTTAAATTGTGAACACTTTTCACTATGTAGGTCATTTTCAGCACGCTTTGCAATGTGACCAATGACCTCGAGCACGTGGAAATGTAATATAAATCGCGTCCATTGGTATAATATAAGAATATGTCTTCATTTGGACTACCAGTTGAAGTGTGAGTGGTAGAAGTGAAAATAATAATAATAATAATAATAGTAATAATAATAATAATAATAATAATAATAATAATAATAATAATAATAATAATAATAATAATAATAATAATAATAATAATAATTATTATTATTATTATAATAATTATAATTATAATCATCATCATCATCATCATCATCATCATCATCATCATCATCATCTATAATAATAATAATAATAATAATAATAATAATAATAATAATAATAATAATAATAATAATAATAATAATAATAATAATAATAATAATAATAATAATAATAATACTCATGTCAATGATAAAGAGACTGAATTAATTAGTAGATTTTTGACCAATCAAAACATGGAATGTTTGTGACACACCTTCAAACATGCCCGGACAAACATGGGTGGTTGTTTATAAACGTGAACGTGAAGGGAATCGATCTTTCTCTCTGATCATTGTTATTGTTTTCATACCGCCAAATGAGGGACTAGTTATCACACAATGTTCTCGATCAGATTAAAAACGTTTGAGTTTAAATTCAGTTTTCTGTGTTGGTTCGATTGATATAAAAGTGGTTATTTTACTTAGACACATATCATCGATAGTAAAAACCTGTGTAGTTTGCTGTTTACCAATCACTGCCATTTTATAAATTATGACGACTGTCCGAGAGGAGTGGTTATCTGGGTGTTTATTATTTGCCAAACCCATTCACTCAATTGATAGAACGAAGTTGACGTCACTTGGGTCTTTGTTATTGTTTTTTGCCATCCACGTTTATGAGTAAATCTCACTTAACAGTAATATCCAGACTAAAAAATTTCATAGTTACACATAGTTTTGTGTATCGGTCCGTTACATTTCCGGATGGCAATGTTGAGAATTTCTTGGCCAAGCGCACACAATCTGTAACATTTTATTTCCTCGTTAAGCATATTGCTATTATAACCATACTGACTGCTAGTGTTCATTTTACATCAGAGATGGGTTAGAGAATGTAAATAAAGTGCCTTGAACGGCTATGTGGTCTCGCATTCGGATCGCAGGTCCTGGGTTCGAGTCCCGCTCAAAGAGGTGCATAATTGAGTCCTTTGAAAAGTCTCATTACACACATTCTCTCATGGTACTCAGATTTAAGATGAGTACCTGGCGGTTAACAGCGTCGTCTATGTCGGAAAAATAGTAATATCGCGTAACAGGCGTCATGATGTCTCGTTCTACATGGTATGCATTGCTATTAGCAAGGGACCCCTTGTAATGCGCTTTCAGCACGTTAAATGGATATTGCGCTATGACAAAGCTCGATTTCTTTTTTTTTTTTTTTACAAAGACTAAAGTCTGTGCCGCTCACAACAAAGGTAGCAACTTCTATGGTTCTCAAACTGCTATGTGTTATGGTGATCTATCCAGGATGTAAACTCACATCGCTGAAATCCTGTATCTATCTACAACACAAAGGCGAGTGTCATTTCACAAGGCTTCAAAGCCCCACAATTTAATTAATGAATGTTCGCGTTCGATGCGCACCGGGAGTTCATTAACGAGTAGAGAGAGATAACAAAAAAAACCAAAAAAAAAACCAAAAAGACAAAAAAAAAACAAAACAAAAAAAAAACAAAACAACAAAAAGCAAAAAAAAAAAAAGAAAAACAAACAAAAAAAAACAAAAAACAAGAACAAAAAAAAACAAAACAAAAAACAAACAAACAAACAAAAAATTTAGAATGATATAAACTGTACGTAGCCTGTTTTCCACTCTTCTTTCCTGCTCATCCTCCCCAACCTACCCCCCCCCCCCCCACCTCTCTTCTTTCTTGTTTTGGAATTACCACCTTCCTTACATTGTCTTTTCTGGAAAAGTTCGTAATCCATAGCTCTGCCGTTCTGAGGAAAAAGACCGTATGAGTTTAGGAGGCACGGAGTTGACGTCACTCAGCTTTTTGTTATCGATTTTAAATAGCAATTTTCTATCAATCAGACTATAGAAGTTTAAGGTTGCACATAGTTTTGTGTGTTGGTACGTTATATCTGGCTGGTGGATGTTGTGAGCATTTCAACTAAAAGCATTGGAAGTAAGTTTCTATATTCCCTGATGGGAAAATTGAGGATGGTAAATATGTGGAAATGCGTTATGTAAATTTTCACACACACACACACACAAACACACACACGCACACACACACATATATATATATATATCACACACACAAACACACACACACACACACATATATATATATATATATATATATATATGTGTGTGTGTGTGTGTTTGTGTGTGTGTGTGTGTAGATAGATAGATGTCTTAGCATAGCTGTCCATTCAATGAGCGCGAAGAAAAGTCGATCATCTCAAACTTTATGATTCAAGTGTTGAATAAAATTTGAACTCAAATTCTATTCTCTTCAAAGACAATACATTCTACGACTTTGTAAAAGTACATCATGGAGCTTTATATTTGGACAGGGAGAAATAATTTCTGCATTTAATATCTTATATATTTCGCTCACTTATCATAGAATTCCCTCCCAATGTTAAGAACGGAAAATGGTTGATATACAGTTTAAGAAATTGCTTGTATTCAAAATAACGAGAGGAACCACAGGTATCGATTCAATCCAAATACTCCCACCAACATTGTCATACTCGATAACCGGAAGGTTGACAGACAACCCAAGTGGAACATAGGACGGCGTCTGTTTTCGATGGAATTTGACGAAGTAAATGTGATTTTCTGATAAAATCATCACCATGTCTAATCAATCCAATCTCGAAATACACCCAAACCATTTTCATGCCAATAATTGTAAACACCATGCAAACTTGGGTGATGATTGGTACAGTGGTTTCGGGGTCTTAGTGTTACAAAAACATCCACTTATAACATGCTATCATATCATTCTTAATGGCCTTTAAATATTTTAGGACTCAAATCCTCTTATCTTGATACTGACTGTATTGTGGCGGTTGGTCGCATGTACTTACGTAGCTATAACCACTTCATATAATTTTATTCCAAGACAAGAGCTTTCTTCATACATAAAAATAATGCTAATTTCACGAACAAATCAAATTTAAAAGAGATTATATGTATCAACGTTTATCGAATCGGTATCGAGCACTGACAAACAACTCTCTCTCTCTCTCTCTCTCTCTCTCTCTCTCTCTCTCTCTCTCTCTGTCTGTCTCCTGGAATATTTCGGTGGCTTTGCATGCATAATAAATGGTCATAAAATTGTAGTGAAACCCTTTAGCATTGTGTAGAGAATATCGCTACGTCTTAATATGGCCATTTTTGTATGATATGAATATTTTAAAAATCGTGTTATTGTGTGGATTAATGTGGACATTCGTATGCGACTCGTGTGGCGATTAGATTGGCTATAAAAACTCGGGTTGTTTGTATATCTCTCTTCCTCTTTTGATTAAAATGGAACATCGCCAAATTGTGTTAACTGTTGCCTCAAAACGGTATTATGTCGGTATGAAATCGATGCTTTGAATTCGAGTTTAAGCATAACTATTACAATTTGAGTTAAGATAAAGATAGAATGGTTAAAATGTAAAAGGTAAAAATGTATGTGTGTGTGTGTGTGTGTGCGTGTGTGTGTGTGTGTGTTTTAACCATAATGCAAATGCAAACTTATTTCCTTTCCTTGTTTACCTGAAGAAGGCAAAAGGCCGAAAACTCGTTTACATTGTGTTGTATCTTTTTATAAGAGTCATTTTTTACTCCCGATAGATAGTATGCGCTTGGCTAAGAAGCTCATAACATTGCCATCCGGAAGTAGAAAGGACCAACACACAAAAAAACTGTGTGTGTTGATGAACGTTTATAGTCGGGTTAATACAGTTCAGTGAGCATTACTCATAAACGCGGATGGCAAAAAAAAAAACAATAACAAAAGACCTGAGTGACGTCATCTTCGAACTATCTATAATGATAGTGTGAGCTTGGCCAAGAAGCTCACAACATTGCCATCAGGAAGTAAAACGGACCAACACACACATTTTTTTGTAACCTTAACCGTTTATAGTCTGGTTAAAACAGTTTAGTTAGAATTACTCATTAAAAAAAAAAAAGAAAAGAAAAAAAAAAAACAATAACAAAGGCCGGAGAGACGTCAACTTCGATCTATTTATACGCTCCACCAGACTCCAATTTCAAGGGAAAAACATTCCGTGGCACGTGATCACAAACAAGCTGTCAAGTTACTTCGACGACGACAAATTATAAAAATCACGCACGGATACAAATTTTCTTTCCCCAATTACTTCTGCCATACGATGAATATTATACACGTATTTAAAATTTTGGACAGAAAACACGCGTCCTCCAAAAAAATCGATCGTTTAAAAGGACACTTGTCTTTGCAAATAAATTTCAAACCTGAGACTCCGCGAGGCCCGACGTATGAGAGTTTTTGGCAAGATGTGGGCCATTATAATCGATTGATATTTGAAGGGCGATTTTTCTGGCCAAAATTTGAAATACATGTTTTTTTTTTAAATTACGGCAGATCTGTAGATGGAACTGAGAACAAATATGATGGGCAAAGATTGGATCTTACCTGTCGTGATCATTAGAAAAAAACTGCAAATACAAAATAGAAAGAACAAAAAAAAAAAAAAACAAAAAACGAAAAAACAACATCATTATCAACAACAACAACAACACCACCACCACCACCACCACCACCACCACCATCATCATCATCATCATCATCATCATCATCATCATCATCATCATCATCATAATCATCATCATCATCATAATCATCATTATCATCAGACAAAAGCCACCTCAAACAGTCATGACGTCACTTCCCTCGTAATGACGCATGGTAGCTTAGTAACTGGCTCTAAACTATCGGAACAATGGCGGAGGCCCTTATGAAATATTTATCCGACGAGCATAAAAGTGTATCCAGAGGAGAAAAACTTATAAATATGATCCTGTTTTGACTTTTATATATTCTGATCACATGACATGTAAAGTTCTAACCAGCATGAAGAATAAAAAGTACCGATTTCTTTGTTTAAAACCAGGCTGCTCGCCGTTGCAGAGCGAAGTGACATTGGACTATTGAATCCAATTAAAACCAACACATAAAACTAAATATATGTAAATTTAAACTTTTATAGTTTGATCGAGAAAATCGTGTGATAACTAGTCACCCATTTGGCGGTATAAAAACACCAGCAATGATCAGAGAGAGGTCGATTTCATTCGCTTTATTGTTTATAAACAACCAAGTATGTTTGTCCGAGCGCGTGCGAAGTTGTGTCACAAATTCCATGTTTCGATTGGTCAAAAACCTACTGGTTAATTGTAATTAGATGATGTGATTAAAGGGCCTTTGTTTTTCTTTGATTTTTAAGGCCTTTAAAACGTAAATGGTTCCTTTTTCATATTTGTTGTACCCAACACTCAAGACGGTTGGTTAGGATTCTAAACTTGGAATGTTTATTTAAGACTGCAGGGCATGTGGAAATACAAAGGATGTAGTTTTCTAAGACCAAGGAAAATATACAAAAACAAAAATAATGAATTAAAAAAAAACCCCCCCCAAAAAAAAAAAAAAAAAAAAAAAAAAAAAAAAAAAAAAAAAAAAAAAAAAAAAAAAAACAAGAAAAAAACAAAAAAAAACCAACAAAAAACCCAACAAAAACCAAAAATAAAACAAAACGAAAAAACAAACATAAAAAAAAAAATCCCAAAAAACAAATAAAAAAAAAACAACAACAAAAAAACAAACAAACAAAAAAAAAAAAAACACGATGATTTCCCATTCAGAGTAATTTTTGAATGTTAAGGAACAAAAGCCATTCTGTATTTATCATAACTCAAATTGTAATAGTTATGCTTATCCTTGAATTCAAAGCATCGATTTCATGCCAACACAATACCGTATTGGGACGACCGTTCACATAATTTGGCGATGTTTCATTATAATAAGAAGATGAATAGAGATGGCCAAACAACCCGAGTTTTAAAGCCAACCGACACATTTAGGTCCTCTCAGCGCCAGTAAAAAGGGGAAAAATGGGGTCGTAAAAAAAGTTATTTACAGTAGGGTTCAACAGTCGTGACGTCACTTTCCTCGTAATGACGCATAGTCTCTGGTTCTAAACTATCGGAGCAATGGCGGATGCCATTATCTCCATCACCGCCTTAAAGAAATACTTCTCCGACGAGCATAAAAGTGTATCCAGAGGAGAAAAACATTATAAATCTGAACATGTTTTGACTTTTATACATTCTGATTACAGAACATGTGAAAAAGTTCTAGGCACCATGAAGAATAAAAAGTACCGATTTTCTTTGTTTTGCTGGGCGGGCGTGACATCAGACTATTGAATCCTATTGAAAGCACACAAGAAAAATTATGACAAAGCGGAAGGGTTAAAAAAGGGAACAGATGTAGATTCAAAGTGCTCACTATCAGTGTACACTTAGTTTGGGATCACCAGAATTCTCATCCAGACACAAGCACAGGTCCCCACTAAGAGGAATACACTCAGATGTTTACAAACCGTAATTTATTTAAAACCAAAAATGTATATGTAACAGTACATACTTCAAGGACTCAACTATGAATCACTCAAAGCGGGACTGAAACCCAGGTCCTTCCGATCCGAAGGCGAGTGTCGTCATATCATAAGACGCCATAGCCTCAATTCAGAGAGAGTTCAGAGAACGTGAATAATGAGCCTTTCCCATGTACTCAATTTTGTTTAACCCAGGGACTCAACTATTCACCGAGCGAGGCTGAAACCCAGGACCTTCCGATCCGAATGCGAGTGTCATACCACAAGACCACATAATCGCACAAAAGTACAAAATCCTCACGAATCCCTCTTATTACTATCTAAGGGTTTTTTTTTTGGCAATGATGGTGACAGTTGTCGGTCTCTTATGTCACTCGTATTAAGTTCGTTTGGTAGTTTGGCTAGTTATCGATTCCTGTTCTAGTTTTGCTACCATCTTCGCCTTTGGCGATAATTTGTCACCCATCGACTAAAAACGGTACATTCCGGGTTGGTCTACATGCTAAACATTGAATTCATAGTAACATTGAGATTTAAATCAACTTTTAGTTGAAGTGTTATCGTTTTGATTATGATTATTGGCGCCTGAAGAAGGGTTTTGAGCCCGAAACGTTCCGTGTAAAGTAATTTGTTCACATTAGAGGCTGTTGATTTTACTTTTGTTCAATGTCTTTTTAAAGTCTACAGGTTCTCGCAGATTAGCGTTCATTCGTAGGGATCGATTTCTATCCTTGTTATGCTATTATTTTCGCCCTTGGCAAATTTTGTATTGTGGAAATCTGAGCATAGTTGGCATTCAGGATTAGATCTTTCCTGACTTCCATGATCAACTAAAATGTAACCTACAGCATGACCAAGACATGGTTATGGGCTACACATATTCTGTTTATTATTATTATTATTATTATTATTATTATTATTATTATTATTATTATTATTATTATTATTATTATTATTATTATTATTATTATTATTATTATATTAATAATAATAATAATAATAATAATAATAATAATAATAATAATAATGATAATAATAATAATAATAATAATAATAATAATAATAATAATAATAATAATAATAATGATAATAATAATAATAATAATAATAATAATAATGATGATGATAAGATCAACCCAGCAAGTACTTCAGACTAAAGGTTATACTTAGAGGAAAAGTTCAACCGAAGTCCAGTAAATCCAAGAGTAATGCGTCGGTGAAACCACCTGGATAACGTCACATCATACTCGTCTAAGACAATATTGAGCTTTATATAGCGCAATATCCACTAAATGTGATAATAATTGATAATAATTGAGTTTTTATATAGGGCAATATCCACTTAACGTGATCAAAGCGCTTTACAAGGGGTCCCTGGTCAACAGCAACATTTAACATGTAGGACGAGACATGACGCCTGTTAGGCGACATTACAATTTTTCGGACAAAGACAACGCTGTTAACGGCCAGGTACTCATTTTACACCTGAGTACGGTGAGAGAATGTGAGTAAAGAGTCTTTTCCAAGGACTCAACTATGCGTTGAGCGAGGCTCGAACCCAGGACCTTCCGATCCGAAAGCGAGTGTCATACCACTAGAC
>NC_088367.1:31273408-31275908 GCF_034508935.2 Berghia stephanieae | reverse complement strand
CCCGAAGGACTGGTTACATACACACTCCCAAGGATTTAGGAACCAAAAAAAAAGGGGGTTTGAGGTCACAGCTTTTCATTCCCAATGCGTCCGGATATGAAATAAACTAGTAAATGAACGTAAATCCCTACTGTAAATATGGAGCATTGAGGCTTTAGCACCTATTTCTTAGCAACAAGCAGATGATAAAAGAGAATGAAGAAAAAAAAACCCCAAACAAATCCAAACAGGAATACAGGAAGCTTAATCACGGAGTAGAACATCGCAGAACACGCATCTTAGTACTCATGATGATGGTAAGAATAAGGACAAATTAATATACTAATGAAGCTTGGATCATTGGATTATAAAATAGTAGGCTTAAAAGGGATCTTATCTGATTTCTAATTAAGAGACTTATTATGATAATGATAATCTAGATCCTTAGGGATATCTAAAACCACGTGATCACACACACACACACACACACACAAACATACACACACACACACAAGAAAAAAAATAAAACTTCAAGGGGTATTCTAACGAAAGAGTGAAAATGGAGAGGCTTCGGATGGAAACTATATAGACAATGGACGTTTCGGGTACAACCCCTTCGTCAGCAAAACAATGAACAAATTAACGTGGAACACAAATAATGATGAAATATATATGTATATATATATACATTTGTTTTCCACGTTAATTTGTTTATTATTGTGCTGACGAAGGGTTTGTATATGAAACGTCCATTGCATGTATTGTTCCCATCAGAAGCCTCTCCATTTTCACTCTTTCGTTTGTATTTTCACGCTCCCGGGCTCCAGGCATCCCCCATCCCACCCCCCACCCGCCACCCCACGGTTCTCTAATGGATATTCAAAGAACATTGCACATTTCAAACAAGGTGTGAAAGAGTTATAGATAGTTTAAAAGTTGTAGGTGGAAAGAATCTTTACTGCTGAAAATGTATTTTTGATTTTCATGACATTTTTGAACCAAGTATAATGGCAAAAGGACAGACAAGTGGCACACTCTTAACAAGTTAACTGTCGTACCTTGGAAAAAAGCAGAGCTTTTATATAGCGCAATATCCACAAATAGGTTCAAATCGCTTTAGAAAGGGTCCCTGATCAACAGCAACATTTACGAGTAGAACGAGACATGAAGCCTGTTAGGCGATGTTGCAATTTTTCCCCTGACAAAGACAATGCTGTAGACGTTCAGGTAATCATTTTACATCTGATTACGGTGAGAGAATGTAAGTAAAGGACCTTTTCCAAGGACTCAACTATGCTTCGAGCGAGGCTCGTACCCAGGACCTTCCAATCCGAAAGCAAGTGTCATACCACAAGACCACATAGAGTGAAAGAAACACATAGTAAAAAAAAGATCATTGATATAACATGGTCATATAGAGTGCTCGACAAGTAAGGAGCGCGAATTATATATAGATAGAATGTACTTGGCTAAGAAGTTCACAACATTGCCATCCGGAAGTATAACGGACCAACACACAAAACTATGTGTAACCATGAACTTTTATAGTCTAGTTAATACAATTTAGTGAGAATCACTCACAAACGCGGATGGAAAAATATAATAACAAAGGCTTGAGGGACGTCATCTTCGTTCTATCTATATTATCTCACATTTTAGAAATTCTTTTGCCTACCAAAGATTTCCATAACAACAATGAGCCTAATAGGAATTGGGTTATTAGACCTGCAAATAAGTACACGTCGATCCATACTTTTTGAATCATCAGCGACGATAACTTATCAAAGGGTATCAATGACTGGAAATAATAAATCTGACAAATTATGAGTTCCATTATGCTATATAGTGCATTGTGGTGTAGATATTCGATGCATCCTCACGAAAAACTACAGTAGAAATAGGCATTCAAAATATCACATATTATCTGACTTTTCTTTTTCTATTTCGGTACACATCGCAAGCCAGTTTTCCTTAACAATTTATTATTGTAACCACTATTACAACTCCTATAACCACAATTGTTATATTATTATTATTATATTATTATTGATTATTATTATATATTTTATTATTATTATTATTATATTATTATTATTATTATTATTATTATTATTATTATTATTATTATTATTATTATTATTATTATTATTATTATTATTATTATTATTATTATATTATTATTATTATTAATTATTATTATTATTATTATTATTATTATTATTATTATTATTATTATTATTATTATTATTATTATTATTATTATATTATTATTATTATTATATTATTATATATTATTATTATTATTATATTATTATTATTATTATTATTATTATTATTATTATCATTATTATTGTTATTATTATATTTTTATTATTATTATTATTTATTATTATTATTATTATTATTATTATTATTATTATTATTATTATATTATTATTATTATTATTATTATTATTATTATTATTATTATTATTATTAATATTATCATTATTGCCATCATCGGCATCATTATTATTATTAT
>NC_088367.1:31193408-31268408 GCF_034508935.2 Berghia stephanieae | reverse complement strand
GGGCCTGGAGGAAGATGATGCTCTGAACCGCGAGATTCATGGAGATGTGGCATTTATTATGGGAACCCTGCAAAATACCGGATAAGCTGAAAAAAGAAGAAGAAGAAGGATAATAATGATGATAATAATAATAATGATAATAATAATAATAATAATAATAATAATAATAATAATAATAATAATAATAATAATAATAATAATAATAATAATAATAAAAATAATAATAATAATAATAATAATATAATAATAATAATAATATAATAATAATAATATAATAATAATAATAATAATAATAATAATAATAAAATAATAATAAAAAAGAAAGAGAAGAAGAAGAAGAGAAGAAGAAGAAGAAGAAGAAGAAGAAGAGAAGAAAGAAGAAGAAGAAGAAGAGAAGAAGAAGAAGAAGAAGAAGAAGAAGAAGAAGAAGAAGAAGAAGAAGAAGAAAGAAGAAGAAGAAGAGAAGAAGAAGAAGAAGAAGAAGAAGAGAAGAAGAAGAAGAAGAAGAAGAAGAAGAAGAAGAAGAAGAAGAGAAGAAGAAGAAGAAGAGAAGAAGAAGAAGAAGAAGAAGAAAGAAGAAGAAGAAGAAGAAGAAGAAGAAGAAGAAGAAGAAGAAAGAAGAAGAAGAAGAAGAAGAAAAGAAGAAGAAGAAGAAGAAGAAGAAGAAGAAGAAGAAGAAGAAGAAGAAGAAGAAGAAGAAGAAGAAGAAGTTTGAGTTTATATAGGGAGTCACCCCCCCCCCCCCCCCCCCCCCCCCCCCCCCCCCCGTGAATTCAAGCTTGATTTACGGTGTAATAAAATTATTAACGGCTGGGTTACTTCAACCCTTGAACTACTCGTAAATAAAAGGCCATCAACAACATTTCTACACCAAACTGTATCCCCTGGGCCATTTCGGCAATCTAATTCTGCCCTGGTCGTTCCTTATCTGCTGCTGTCAATGTTCTCCATAGCATGAAAGTCCCCAGCTGTTTCTTGACTGTTTCCTTCCTCTCTTCCCTTGAGGGTTGGAACCTCAAAGGCTAATTGGTTCTTATTGCAGTTGATAGTTAATGTGTATTTAATTACGATTGTGCAGTTTTAAAACATTCAAAATTGAGCAGTTATATAGCGCAATTAATGTTCACTAAACGTGCTCAAAGCGCTTTCCAAGAGGCCGTAGACAATAGCAACACTTGTGAGACGCGATGATTCATGGCAGGCAGTATCACAACAAAGACAACACTGTTGACGGGCTTGGTACTCATGTAAGAGAATGTGAGTTAAGAGACTTTTCCTAGGACTCAACTATGCGCCGCTCTAGCGGCTCTTCTCTTTATTCTTAGTATTAACGTATGTCAACGGCCAGGTAATAATTTTACACTTGAGTACATTGAGAGAATATGAGTAAAGAACCTTTTCCAAGGACTCAGCTAGGGAAGTTCGAACCCAGGACCTACCGATCCGAAAGCGAGTGTCATACCACAAGACCACATAGCCGCATGGTTGATTTTCTTTACCCTTGTAATTTCCTTATATCCTTTTAACATTTCTTTTCATCTTACAAGAGTACTAGCTTTCCAATACTCCCGAGACGATCCCATTGATCTATTACTTAACCTCATCCTTCAAACCAATGTCTGTACAGGCTAGACTATAAAACTTCTTTTTAACTTCGGAATCCATGAGGCCGGAGTTTATCCCGGTTTCTGTCGCGTGAAACGGACAATAATAAATGCTTGCTACCCTTTGAGTAGGACGCTAGTCTACAACATAAGAACTTTCTGCCAGATCTAACAGACCCAGCTATCATTGCCAGGTGGACAGGTGGGGGTGTGGGATGGTGGGGGGGGGGGGGCGATCAATAAAAATATCGAATGCACCCAGGATCTATCATTGTCCTGTTTGATTGTGAAGCGAGTGGTTATAACGACTACCAACTGAGTTATACTTACATTATACCATAATATATTGAAATGGTGGGTCACATAAAAAAAATAAAAATTCTTTACCCTTGTAACTTCCTTATATCCTTTTAACATTTCTTTTCATCTTACAAGAATACCAGCTTTCCAATACTCCACGAGACAATCCCATTGATCTATTACTTAACCTCATCCTTCAAACCAATGTCTGTACAGGCTAGACTATAAAACTTCTTTTTAACTTCGGAATCCATGAGGCCGGAGTTTATCCCGGTTTCTGTCGCGTGAAACGGACAATAATAAATGCTTGCTACCCTTTGAGTAGGACGCTAGTCTACAACATAAGAACTTTCTGCCAGATCTAACAGACCCAGCTATCATTGCCAGGTGGACAGGTGGGGGTGTGGGATGGTGGGGGGGGGGGGGGGGGGGCGATCAATAAAAATATCGAATGCACCCAGGATCTATCATTGTCCTATTTGATTGTGAAGCGAGTGGTTATAACGACTACCAACTGAGTTATACTTACATTATACCATAATATATTGAAATGGTGGGTCACATAAAAAAAATAAAAATTCTTTACCCTTGTAACTTCCTTATATCCTTTTAAGATTTCTTTTCATCTTACAAGAATACCAGCTTTCCAATACTCCACGAGACAATCCCATTGATCTATTACTTAACCTCATCCTTCAAACCAATGTCTGTACAGGCTAGACTATAAAACTTAGTTTTATCTCGATCGCCCAGCAACAACACGGACGGAAAGCTGTCACACGGGCGGGTAACTAACGTTGTTATTGGTCAAGTACACCTCAACATTCTTTGGTGAAGAGGGGTGGATGGAAGGAGTTTCTACGAATCAGTTGATATATCAGAGCAATCGCCTAACAATATAATAATAATAATAATAATAATAATAATAATAATAATAATAATATTAATGATAATAATAATAATGATAATAATAATAATAATAATAATAATAATAATAATAATAATAATAATAATAATAATAATAATAATAATAATAATAATAATATGTGGTCTAGTGGTATGACAATCGCTTTCGAATTGGAAGGTCCAGGGTTTGAGCCTCGCTCGGCGCATAGTTGAGTCCTTTGGAAAAGGCTCTTTACTCACACTCTCTCACCGTACTCAGGTGTAAAATGAGTACCTGACCATTAACAGCTTTGTCTCTGCCCGAAAAAAAAATGTAATATCGCCTAACAGGTGTCATGTCCCGTCGTTCATGTTAAATGTTGCTGCTCGTAAATCGCTTTGAGCACGTTTAGTGGATATCGCGCTATATAAAAGCTCAATTTTTTATTTAAAAACAAAAAAATAAATAAAAAAAAAATAATAATAACAATAACAACAATAATGATAATACTAATAGTAATATTAATATAATAATAATAATAATAATATAATAATAATAATAATAATAATAATAATAATAATAATAATAATAATAATAAAATAACAATAATAATAAAATAATAATAATAATAATAATAATAATAATAATAATAATAATAATAATAATAATAATAATAATAATAATAATAATAATAACAATAGTAATAGTAATTATAATAATAATAATAATAATAATAATAATTAATAATAATAATAATAATAATAATAATAATAATAATAATAATAATAATAATAATAATAAACAATAGTATAATAATAATAATAATAATAATAATAATAATAATAATACATGACATTTATATCGCGCATTTTCATCACTCTGTGGTGCTCAATGCATGTTACAAATAAATATACAAAATATTAATAGCAGCAGTGTATGTAATATCGTATCTAGTGCTTCAACAATGATTTAAAATTATTGATAGATTTTGCTTCTCTTTTTTTTTTCTGGGCAGGTCCATTCCACACAAGGGGCCCACCCAGTGTGGGCAAAAAAAAAAACAAAAAAAAAAAAACAAAACAAAAACGGCCGCCATAAAGTTTATAATTCCATAAACCCTCAACACTTTGGTTGACTTTTCCATGAGTACGGAAACAGGTACAAGTGACGTCAATATTTCTTGGAACCGTCTCTTAACCATCGTTAAGTTATAGATAATTCGAAGATGACGTCACTCAGGCCTTTGTTATTGTTTTTGCCATCCGTGTTTGTGAGTTGTTCTCACTAAACTGTATTAACCAGACTATAAAAGTTCATGGTTACACAGAGTTTGTGTGTTGGTCCGTTATACTTCCGGATGGCAATGTTGTGAACTCCTTGGCCAAGCGCATTCTATAGATTTTGATGTCATTATTTGGTTTTTGCACCGCCTTGTGAGTTGTCGTTAGTAGTGCTCATGAATACAAGTGGTCCCACTGGTTGAACTATTGAATACAACTCACGATTTGTTTTCTTTTGTGGCAATCGACTGGCATTTTGACGTCATTTTTTGGTCAGTGTCAGGCTAAAACATCTGTGACTCACTTCGACAAGCGAAAATTCACATATAAATTCTTCTTTTATTACATCGTATAATACTATGATGGGTTTGTATTAGGATTTAGAAAGTTACTAACATTATATATTACCCCTACAGTCCATCTTGTGTCTGCCTGTCCGTGGCCTTCGTAAAGTTATGGCCTGATACTGACCAATAAATGACGTCAAAATGCCAGTCTTTTGCCACAAAAGAAAACAAATCGTTAGATCTATTCAATAGTTCAACCAATGAAATAACTTGTTTCCATGAGCTCTACTAACGACAACCCACTAAGCGGTGCAAAAACCAAATAATGACGTCAAACTGCCAGTCCTTTTGGATTTCAGTATCAGGCTATAACATAACGATGGCTACGGTAGAATACTATGATTGGTTTGTATTAGGATTTAGAATGTTACTCACATAGATTATATTACCCCTACAGTCCATCTTGTGTCTGCCTGACTTGGTGATATCTATGATAATTCGTTTTGACAATTTCCACTGGGGCATTGGCTTTAATTCTAATTATTTCTAAGAGTTGGCTTAGTTTTGTCAGTCGAGGATCGTAAATTTCTATTATGAAAATGGACTGGCATCGAACCCGAGTGGAGTAGAGATATTTTCCAACTCACTCCCCCCCCCCTCACACACACACAAACACACACATACACACACACGCGCGCGGGCAAACACACATACCTAGGAGTGATTGGATAGCAGGCCAATCTGCTAGATAATGAGCTTTTATATAGCGCAATATCCACTAAACGTGCTCAAAGCGCTTTACAAGGGGTCCCTAGCCAACAGCACCACTTAACATGTAGAACGAGACATGACGCCTCGAAGGCGATATTACCCTTTTTTTCGGAAAAGGATAACGCTGTTAACGGCCAGGTACTCATTTTACACCTGAGTACGGTGAGAGAATGTGAGTCAAGAGCCTTTTCCAAGGACTCAACTATGCGCCGAGCGAGGCTCGAACCAGGACCGTCCCTTCCGAAAGCTAGTGTCATACCACTGAACCACATAGCCGAAAAAGTTCTTTGCGATAGACAAGCGTCTAACCTAAAGTGTGACAAGCAATTTTAAACATTCGTTAAACGCTGAAGAACCGGTGTTAACTCACTCTATATTATATTATGATAATGGCTCAGAGGACTGCTTTTCTTTTTTTCACTTCGCTGACATTTGGATCGTACCGACGTGTCCATACATAGATAGTATGCAGATGACGTCACTCAGGTCTTTGTTATTGTTTTTTGTCACCCGCGTTTATGAGTAATGCTCACTGAACTGTATTAACCCGACTATAAACGTTCATGGATACACACAGTTTTGTGTGTTGGTCCGTTATACTTCCGGATGGTAATGTTATGAGCTTCTTAGCCAAACGCATACTATCTATACACAGGTCTGACACTCATAGAACTAGTTTAACATTGTTGTAATGGACAATATTTTGCGTCATTTTTTGAGATTTCCTTTACAACAATGAGCCCTTAATGAAATGGGTTATCAGACCTACAAATCAGTGCACATCGGATCGTATCAAATTGTCTAAAGACTTCTCTAAATTGAACAAGCAGAAAAAGGCCTCTCTCTCTCTCTCTCTCTCTCTCTCTCTCTCTCTCTCTCTCTCTCTCTCTCTCTCTCTCTCTCTCTCTTTCTCTCCCCCCCCTCTCTCTCTCTCTCTCTCTCTCTTCTCTCTCTCTCTCTCTCTCTCTATATATATATATATATATATATATATATATATATATAATTTGCGATCCACCTACAATCTATTTATGCAGAGAAAATTAGATTTCTCAAAAAGAAAAAAAAGGGAATTTAAATTTAATTTGTTAAGAATACGTTACCGGAGCTAGTGGATCTTTTAATCTTCTCAGTGAAATTATAAACATACATCATTACTTTATCCCTATGATGTTGGGGAAAACCCGAATTTGTTTTTGAATTACAAAAAATATTAAAAAAAAAACACACAAAACAAACAAACAAAATTTTTAAAAAGTTAGAGAATAAAAAAAAAAAGAAAACCAAATCAAAACTGTCGGAGACGTTTGGTTAAAAAAAAAGCAAAACAAACTTAGGTGTTCAATAACGATTCTTTCATACACGCACCCGGTTTTACTAAAAATAGAATTTGAAAAGGAATGATTTCCTAACCAACAATGTGAAAATGAATGTAAGCTTAAATTTAATTACGAAAACAGATAGAATGGACGTTTCGGGTTTCCCATTTATCAACAAACAGGATGAATGAAACACCACAGATGAATGAGATGGTGTGATAGTGGCGTTGTTTAGATGAATAAAGAAAACATTGATGGGCAGGAAACAGTAGATATGCTCCTTTGAAAGGAAGCACGAATTAAAATAAAACA
This sequence comes from Berghia stephanieae, assembly GCF_034508935.2. Classification (NCBI taxonomy): domain Eukaryota; kingdom Metazoa; phylum Mollusca; class Gastropoda; order Nudibranchia; family Aeolidiidae; genus Berghia; species Berghia stephanieae. The sequence continues at coordinate 31,261,649 of NC_088367.1, read as the reverse complement.
ATAGAGATATTTCTAAAAGGTGCGCAATTAATAAAGTGAAAAGAGGGGAGGCGAGAGAAACTGTAATGTAGTTTAGAAAGTGATCTCCTAACCACAATAAAATAGTTCTAAATGTCAAATTGTTGAATTCAAGGGCCAATCATTGTAAAATATAATTTATTTTGATACGAAGTAATAATATAGGCAATGCCATTGGAGGGGTACAACAAAATTAATATCCTTGTACTAATGCTCATATGCGACGCTGCACTGCGGTTGACGCCTGGGTTATTCCAGTCGTCCCTTCGGAAGAGACCCTAGAGACAAATGTCCCCTATGGGATGAATAGAGGGAATTTATTTTATTTTTATTTCTTATAAAATTCGAACTTGTTCCTAATGTGCGCTTCCGCGGTCTTGTAGCGGCACTGGAGAACTTGTTCGAAATTTCCAAAAACAGTAATTCAAGAATCTTATATTCCTTATAGTGTGGCTATGTGGTCTAGTGGTATGACACTCGTTTTCGTATCGGAAGGTCCTGGGATCGAGCCTCGCTCGGCGCATAATTGAGTCCTTGGAGAAGACTCTTTACTCACATTATCTCACCGTAGTCAGGTGTAAATGAGTACATGGCCGTTTACAGCGTTATCTCGTCCAAAAGAATTGTAACATCGCCTAACAGGCGTCATGTCTCGGCCTAAATGTTAAATGTTGCTGTTGACTAGGGACCCCTTGTAAAGCGCTTTGAGCACATTTAGTGGATATTGCGCTATATAAAATCTCAATTTTTAAGTGTGGCTATGTGGTCTTGTGGTATGACACTAGCCTTCAGATCGGAAGGTCTTGGCTTTGAGTCTTGCTCTGAGTGGCACATGGTTGAGTAGTTGGAAAAGGCTCACATTCTCTAACCATGCATATTATATAGTATGTAAAAGAGAGAGGATGGATGATCTTTATTATTGATCTTTATTACTATTCTGCATATAAATTTAGACTAGATAATAAGATAACATCACTCTGAAACCAGAAGATAAATTACACAAGGTAGGAGTCCAGTCCTCCGGAAGATTGGTTTTTACACATCCAATCAGATTGGAACCAGGTTTTTATTTGTTGCTGTTGACATCACACACTTATTGTCTCCCCTATTTTGGATCAATACTGTCAGTCCCATTTTCCCACTTCGGATGAATTAACTCGTAATCTCTTTGGATTACATTATAGTCAACAGTGGAAAGAACCGCTGACCCCTCCCTGTCTGAAATATTACCAAGAAAAAATATTAGGCAAGCGGAAGAAGAGGGGGAGGGTGCCATATTTTTTTTCCTTGGGGGAGAGGTGGTGGGTTGGGGGTGGGGTTCGGAAAAATGAAGCTGTTCTCGACTGGTGATGGAATGCCAGACTTACTGATCACTTGAGAGATTACATTTTTTAAAAAAATCCTATTGATAAGACGCTTTTAAATTAAATACTCGCAATATCTGCCCACCCGATGACACGTACCAACTTACAACACAATGCGTCAGTATGAAAGTATCTATTATGACGGTTATTAATTTAGTGAGAACTAATCACTCATCTAGCGGTCTAAAAACACAGAACAGACGGTAATCTGTGTATATCAACACATAAAGTTAAAAGATAAACTTTTCTCTAAGGTACGAGTGTACTGGCATTTATTAATAATTTGTGTCACTCAGATTCACTGACTTCCTTTATAGATAGTATGCGCCTGGCTTAGAAGCTCACAACATTGCCATCCGGAAGTATAACGGAACAACACACAAAACTGTGTGTAACCATAAAGGTTTATAGTGTGGTTAATACAGAGAGCTGAGTGACGTCAATTTCGTTCTATCTATACATGATTTTAAGTGTTGATACTATTGCTTTGGAGGGCAGAACTGGTAAATATCTTACTTAAATGCAAACCATCAACTCCAGGACAGAGAGGTTAAAACTAAATCATCGGAATTACAGAACTTCAGAAAACTGTGATGTCAAAAATCTGGTTCAATTTCATTGGAAGTGTAAAACTACCCTTCTGGAGGACTGTGTACATACCTTGTGTAATTCATATTATGGTTTAAAAGTGATGGTATCTTATTTTCTAGTCTAAGTATAGGCTAGTCGTCAATAGATATCATCCATACTTGCTATTTCACGTCTCACAATCCTAAGAATCTTCCTATAGATAGTATGCGCTTGGCTAAGAAGCTCATAACATTGCCATCCGGAAGTATAACGGACCAACACACAAAACTGTGTGTAACCATGAACTTTTATAGTGTGGTTGATACAGTTTAGTGAGAATCACTTATAAACGCGGATGGCAAAATACAATAACAAAGGCTTGAGTTACGTCATCTTCGTTCTATCTAAACATCGGCCAACAGAAATAACTATGCCACCTTTATGCCGTAATCCATTCATTATGAGTACTCCAAAGGACTGGTTACATACACACTCCCAAGACTTGGGAACCAAAAGAGGAGAGTGTTTGAAGTCACGACTTTTCTTCCTTATTACCTATGATTTGAATAGACTTAAATATGATGCCTCATTTCAATAAAAATATTAAGTTTACTCAGATCTCATATTAAATTAACCTTATATTGAGATCGAGCTCAGTCGAGGCAGTGTGAATTTTTTTTTAGGTTGTTTCTATATTCTTGTTCTTTCTTTCTTGCTTTGTCTGGCACTGCGTCGTGCATATTTTTTCAGATCTTTATATTACACCCGTACCTTCTCCTAATATTTCGCTTTGAAATGGTTGTAGCTACTCAAGCAGTCTTGTGCTATGGGAACCATCTGAGAGAACCAGAAGTAGAGGCAGGCAGAATAAAACTTACATTGACTGTCTGCTAGATGACACAGGAATGGACAACACCCGGGAGCTGGGTACGCTTATGGAGGACAGGACAGAATGTCGAAGACTTGTGGCTCAAAGGGCGGCCTAAGTAAGTAAGTATGTAAGTAGCTACTCTAATGTCTTCGTCTTCGTCGATTTTTGTGACGCAAGCTGGGGTTCACAGCGTAAAATGGTAAAACCTTTAAGAGGAATATCATAGGCATTAACTAGTCCCAACTATCGGGTAATCTATTTGATGTAATGATAGCACGTCTGACCCGAAATCAGAGGGTTTGAGGTTTGATCCCCAGTCGAAACATGTTGATTTGTTGCATTGGTGTATCTTTTAAATTAGTTTTTCTATATGTTAAATGTTACTGCTGGTTTGGGAACCTCTGTAAAACCTTTTGGCCATATTTAGTGAATATTAACCGGTAGATAACCACGCCTCTCGGACACTCGTCATCATGTAAACAATGGCAGTGATTGGTAGACACAGCAAACTACACATGTTTTACAATCGAAGGTATGTGTTAAGAAAAATACCCACTGTTCTACCGCTTGATCAATAGAATCAGCACAGAAAACAATGTGTAAACTTAAACATTTTTAATATGATCGAGAAAACCATGTGATAACTAGTCACTCATTTGTCAATATAAAAACAATAACAACAATCAGATGGAGGTCGAATTCATTCACGTTATTGTTTATAAACAACCAACTACGTTTGTCCGAGCACGTGTGAAAGTGTGTCACAAATTCCATGTTTTGATTGGTGAAAAATCTACTGGTTAATTTCAAAGTAAGTTACACATTAGGGATCAGGCATGGGTGTGACCAAAGAGCGTGTAGGTAACGACTGTTATGTTACCAAGAGCTCTCACTTCCCGCTTTTGGTGAAGCCACGCATCTTCCGTCTTCTACTCGTATTTTCTTCATTGTATCAGTAAGCCTAGCGCGCATGATACACGCGGAGCACACTCACCTCGCTGTCTCGCCTGGCACCCGACAATAGCATTGCGGTTAAGAGAAGTGAGAGCTCTTGGTAACTACGTTACCCTACACACTCTTTGGTGTGACATAAAAATCTGAAAAAGTGCCAGACAAAGCAAGAAAGAAAAATACAAGATAAAAACCCTCCCCAAAAATCAGTCCTCTTCGAACCTTCAGATCGATTCCTTTAACGCTTATAATCTATCAGAAGGATTTCATTGAGAACTATCACCCAATCGGCTGACTAAAAAACAATAACAAAGAGCCGATGACGTCAACTTCAATCGTTCTATTTGGTAGTAGTAGTATCGTTCGGCTACACTTCTATGTTCAAGGTATCAATCCAGGTTCGGAAGTCATCATCACATTTGTTGATGGTTTCAAATCCCCCTTCAAGTTTTGTCTCTGTGCAATCTAGTACGAGGTGGTTTGCATATTGTGATGCTTGGTTGCACTTTGGGCATGTTGGTGATCCTTGGAGCCCCCATTTAAGCATGTTGGCAGCTGTTCTTGTATGTTTTGACCGTAGTCTATTTGCAGCTACCCATTATTTCCTTGGTGGATCATGTAGACCTGGGAGAATTTTACAGGGATCTTCAATTAGTTCCCCTCCTGTTGGTTTATTCCTTTTCCATTCCTCAAAGTTCTATTTCGTGAATGCGTTTATCAAAAATTATGTCTCTTAGTTTTGTCCAACCAAGTGAGCGCTATTAATAGGTCAGCAGCACACATGTGAACACTATTTTTAAAAGGATTGATGGTTTCTATGAATAGTAGTAGTAGTAGTAGTAGTAGTAGTAGTAGTAGTAGTAGTAGTAGTAGTTGTTGTAGTAGTAGTAGTTGTTGTAGTAGTAGTAGTAGTAGTAGTAGTAGTAGTAGTAGTAGTAGTAGTAGTAGTAGTAGTAGTAGTAGTGTGGCTTCTGAAGTCTTCCCCCGTCCAAAGAACTCTTTCATAGCCACCTGCAAGCCACGTTACTGGACAGTTGAGGACGATGGGATCGCTGATCTCTGGAGCTGCCTGACACTTCCGGCAGGCACCACTGTTCTCAAGTTTCCATTTGCACAGATTTGATGCAGTTCTGTCATGTCCTGTTTCTATGAATGAATAAGACTCTCACTAACGCACACAATTCATTAAAACAACAAGTCACAAGACTCGCATACCTACTTGCTCTGCATGGATAGGTCTTTGTAATTTATATTTGTTCACCAATCTAAAGAGTGAAATTAGTATATGATGTACTCACTCAAATGAAGTTATGCGTGTAGATAAAATACTCATAACATGCGCCTGCCAAATAAAACATATCAACACACAAAACTGTATGTAACCATAAAAGGTAGTCTAATTGATATACTTCACTAAGTATTTATCATTAACAGGCTGTCTGAAAGATAATAACAAAGTGCTGAGTGACGCCAACTTTCCACCTCTTTAAACTCTATCAAAGTCAAACAAAATTGACCAAAATTCATTCGAGTTCTAGAATTCATATAATTCCGACATAAATACCTTTTGATTCATTTGATCAAAGACCAGAATTGTTTCGTTGTTCAATTTTTGTGAATGGATTTGTCATAGGGACTCAACTAATGTAAAAAAGTGTTCTGTTTCCGATAATAATTTTATTAATATGGTTAGGGAAACCCCGACAGACTGTAGTACCCTTTGTGGCCTAGAATTAGACGGGGGTGGGATCTCGTTCTTAGACCTAAAAACATCCTATAATTATAAGGAAGTTGTTGTGTTGGTTTTGACAAAGAGTCGCCAACTTGGCTTTTATTGATGCCAGTTTCCAGACACTAGACGTTTGTTTGTTGTTTGTTTATTTTTTTTTTGGTGGGGGGGGGGGGGGGGGGGTTAATTGATGTTGTTTATTTTTGTTTTGTTTTTTTAAAGCATGTTTGGTATAGACAATTTGTGTGTAGTGTTTTGTCACAAATCTTTGATTTTTTTTTTCAATTCACTTAATATCAACTATCTATTTTATAGACAAAATAACAATAAATTCACAACATATACAAATTATAATATTTAAACTAGCAGGACAAGGTGGAATTTTTATTTATAAGAAACCCCTTCATAGTAGAGAAAATAAAGGGGAGATTTTATTTCCTCATGGGCATTCTAGCAGAAAAAATGATGTCTGGAAAAAGTTTGGCTGTTTTTATGACCATTCATTTTGCTTTATTATTTTTTTTTCTGTGACTATTTGGCATTTTTCTTATTTTACAAAATTAATCTGGCAATCCAAATTTGGCCTGAAAAATGGATTATGCGTAATTCTCGTCTGAAAATTACTCTGCTTGAAGTGGTCTGGTGGAATTACCTTGTCTACCTCTTTGTGAATGACAAAGAAAATAGCATAGCCATGTCACTGACCGATTGGGGGTCAGTCAGTAGATCACTCAACTCCTAACCAAAGAAAGCCGTTTACATCCAAGAATCGATGGACTTCCACCCATCGTGCGGCTATAATATGGACTAATGGTATGACGCTCGCTTTCGGATCGGAAGGTCCTGGGTTCGAAGCCTCGCTCAGCGCATAGTTGAGTCCTTGGAGAAGGCTATGATCATCTTGACATCTTGAAAAATAAAAGTACCGATTTTCTTTCTTTTGTTTAGAATCAAATTATTGAGGAGCCGGACGTGTTTTGATATTTCGGAGAGTGCTTTACAAAGGACAGGAAGTTATGAATGTCCGTTTAACGCTAAAGAAACTGGGATAGCTCGTAACCATCGTTAACTTATAGCCTGACATTGACCAAAAAATTATGTCAAAAGACAAATCTTTGGCCATAAAAGAAGTCAAATCGTGATTGCATTCAATAGGTCAACCAATGGAATCACTTGTTTCCTTGAGCACTATTAACGACAACTCATTAATATTAAAAAAATTACTTAAAACTATATGTCTCGGTGGGTTCTAGTGTCAGGCTATAGATAGTATGCGCTTGGCTAAGAAGCTCATAACATTGCCATCCGGAAGTATAACGGACCAACACACAAAACTGTGTGTATCCTGTGTGAATCTTATTAAGATGGCAGAACGCAACAGGTTGTGATTTTAGACAAACTTTCTCGTCAACATACATTGTCTTTTGGTGTTCCCCAAGGCTCTGTTTTGGGTCCAATTCTTTTTGTTTTGTATACTTCTCCATTATCTAATGTCATCACTGGTCATGGGCTGCGCTATCATCTCTATGCAGATGATACGCAACTTTATGTTACTGATGAAACACAAAATCTCGAAAATATTGTGAAACGTGTGGAAGAATGTGTGACGGATGTAAAAGAGTGGATGGATGCAAAAAAGTTGAAAATGAATGAGTTAAAAACAGAAGTGATGATTGTGGGAAATAGAGGGCAGTTGAAGGTGAATGATGGTCTTGAGGTAATGATTGGGGGTGAAAAGATCAAAGTTTCAAAGACTGTGAAAACTTTGGGTGTCTATTTTGATTCAGAAATGAGAATGTCAGCTCACATTTCTGCCCTCTGTAAATCTTTATAGATAGAATGCGCTTGGCCAAGGAGTTCACAACATTGCCATCCGGAAGTATAACGGACCAACACACAAACTCTGTGTAACCATGCACTTTTATAGTCTGGTTAATACAGTTTAGTGAGAACAACTCACAAACGCGGATGGCAAAAACAATAACAAAGGCCTGAGTGACGTCATCTGCATACTATCTATACTTTCAATTGAAGAAAATCAGTTCGATCTGTCAGTATATTGCAATTGGAACATGTAAAACATTGGTTGTCTCCCTCATTTTTTTCGAAACTAGATTATTGTAACTCCCTGCTTGTCAATTTGCCTCAGGCTTCTATTAAACAATTACAACTACTGCAAAACAGTGCAGCAAGATTAGTTTTTGGCAAAAAAAAAGTTTGATCATGCAACCCCTTTGTTAGCCTCTCTCCACTGGTTGCCCATTGAAAAGCGCACATATTACAAAGCAGCGTGTCTTGTTTATAAGTGTTTGACTGGTATAGCACAGATCACGTGGTCATGTGTAAATTTGAAAATTACACTTTAAGATCATGTAATGACCAAACGAAAATTTCGGAAAAAAGATCAAGAACAAAATTTGGTGATAGATCGTTTGCTTGTTTCGGCCCCAAGATTTGGAATGAACTACCACGTGGTCTGAGGTAGTGTAAGTCTTTACCTACCTTTAAAAAGAATCTCAAGACACATTTTTACTGTATTTGTTTTTATTGACTCTATGAATCTTTGATTTGGCTATGATTTTTTTTTTCACTTAAAATTGATAATTTATATTGTAAAGTGCCCAGAGCTTGTGTTTTACACGAGAATGAGCGCTGTATAAATGTGTATTATTATTATTATTATTATTATTATTATTATTATTATTATTATTATTATTATTATTATTATTATTATTATTATCCATGAACGTTTATAGTCGGGTTAATACAGTTCACTGAGCATTACTCATAAACGCGGATGGCAAACAACAATAAGAAAGACCTGAGTGACGTCATCTTCGAACTATCTATAGATAGTATGCACTTGGCTAAGAAGCTCATAACATTGCCATCCGGAAGTATAACGGACCAACACACAAAACTGTGTGTATCCATGAACGTTTATAGTCGGGTTAATACAGTTCAGTGGACATTACTCATTTACGTGGAACACCATTTTCAATCAATGAATGACAGTTATGCTCCACGAATACTATACAACTTCAGTCTCGGGTTCAGTTCTCAAAGAAGGTATTCACACATCTTTAAATTTAAATTGAGCATTTATATAGCGCAATATCCACTTAACGTGCTCAATGCGCTTTACAAGGGGTCCCTGGTCAACAGCAACATTTAACATGTAGAACGAGACATGACGCCTGTTAGGCGATATTACAATTTTTCGGACAAAGACAACGCTGTTGACGGCCAGGTACTCATTTTACACCTGAGTACGGTGAGAGAATGTGAGTAAAGAGTCTTTTCCAAGGACTCAACTATGCGCCGAGCGAGGCTCGAACCCAGGACCTTCCGATCCGAAAGCGAGTGTCATACCACTAGACCACATAGCCGCACGATGTCATTTACCTGTCAATTGACCTACTCTGGAAAGACACCTAGATGACTCGATTAGAAATCGTTAAATTAAAACAGTCGCATAGGAAATATGCAAAAAGAAGCATATATGCTAAGAAGCTCATAGCAATGCTATCCGGAAGTATGACGGACCAACACACAAAACCGTGTGTAACCTTAAACTTATATAGTCTGGTTAATACAACTTAGTGAGAATCACTCACAAACGCGGGTGGCAAAATACAATAACAAAGGCTTGAGTGACGTCATCTTCGTTCTATCTATAATTTGTAACTCGGAGAACCAATAAAAGGAAAAAATGATGGTGTAAAAGTCATACAATGATTGCCGGTGTTAGGGCTGAGTGAGTTAATTGTCACATTTTATAAATGAAGCCGAGTTAGCACTTGAGCGCTCATCAGACCATGACAATTACCACTAAACGTGCTCAAAGCGCAATACTTAACACGTATGTCGAGACATAACGGCCATGACGTCTGTAATAGAATAAGACCACTAGCGGCGCGTGAAAGAAATCAACCAAAAACAAAGCAAAACAAATACCGAATGCCTTAGGGTTAACGCACACCGGAGACTGACTCCGACGACCCGTCCTCTGCCGTCTTCCGGATAAAAACGTCGGGCACGGATAAAATACAAAGAATAAAGAGAAGACCTAAAAAGAATTGAGCTTTATATAGGGCAATATCCACTAAATGTGCTTAAAGGCTTTACAATGTTTACACCCCTGCTGGGCGGACGTTACCTACCCATACTAAGCAATCGACGTCCTCTGCCGCTTTTTTTTTCGAGCTTGGTATGGGTAGGTCTATCGGCTTTTCTCTTTATTCTTAGTATTTTGTCCGTGCCCGACGTATTTATCCGGAAGACGGCAGAGGATGGCAGTGCCGGGTCGTCGGAGTCAGTCTCAGGTGTGAGTTAGCCCTTAGCTTTTGTACATTGAAACTCAAATTCGCCTTTTGGCATTTGGTTTGCCCCGACAGTTTGAAAAATAGGACGGAGAAGTCATGACGTCACACTTTCTCTTCTGGTTCTAAATACATTTGAAGTGTTGAATCATAATGTGACATAACTATTTTAGTAACAGAATGTATTGGCCGATTCTTAAGATTACGGGAAGTAAAAGAGGGAGGATAGATAATCTTTATTAAAGACCAGCAATAATGTAGACTAAAATACAAAGTGCAATCACTCTTGAACCAAATGATTAATTACACAAGGAATGTACCCTGTACTCAGGAAGAGTTGTTTCACACTTCCAGTGAGATTGGAACCAGTTTTATGACATCATACTTTTGTCCTCTATTTGCTAGTCATAATTTAGTCAGGGACTACACTTAGTGCTTCTTGACTTAGTTACTAGACAGGGCAATTTACAATGTGTCTTAACTTATCCCATAGCCCTCATACATACGTCAATGTTAATGTCATCACTGGGAAAATTATGCAAATTTCATTCGATCCCTAGACAGTAATAGGATTTAAGAAGACCGAATAGGACAGTAATATAATACCACGACTTTTTGGTGTTTGGACTTCTTCATCAAAAGAGTACAGAAAGTCAAGAATATAGAACAAAACTTGAATTTAAACATCAGAGATGTTAATATAATATTCATAAAAATATACGAGGTGTGTTTCAGAATTAAGTTTCCCTCTTCTATGACTTCGTTAACGAGCAACCTATAACAAACAAAATTTTGGAACAATATGACGGCATATCTAAGAAATGTTGATGCCAAATTTCAAGTATATTGCTTTTCGTGACACAGAGCTGTGACGTGGCAAGTTTGTTATACTTTTGCTGCTTGTCTAAGCGTAATAATGGAAAATGGCAGAACAACACATTAGTCCAACCTTCTCACGCTACGATGTTCTGTTTGTCATCAAATTTTCAACTCTTCTCGACAAGTCTGCTGTCGATATACACGGAGAGAGATTTTCACTGATTTGCATGTCTGATAACCCAATTCCTTACAGGCTCATTGCTGCAATGGAAATCTTTGAAAAAAATGATGCAAAATACTGTCCATTGCACCAATGTTAAACTAGGCCCATAAGTGGGTTCGGAAATCAGACATGCATATATGAACATGTCGACGGAGAGCTTTGTAAAGTATCGGAGCACAAAGGTTCTTCAATTTAAACCGTTATACGCTGGATCAGGGAAGTTGAAGATGGTAGATCTGACCACAGAACTCGCAGGAAACAAGGTGAGAAGAATGTGATGCACATTAGGGTTTTTTTATTTTTCGACACACGTGGCATTGTGCTGAAATGGCATGTCCCAACTGATCAAACTGTTAATGGAACCTTTTTTCTTATTCGTTCTTAAATACAAAATGAACCGGCTATACCATACGGAAATAAAGATCAATTCTGCATCATGACAATGCACCTGATCACAAGTCAAGAGTTGTGGACGAGATTCTGGAGAGCTACTTGTGAGAATAGGGTTCAAAAGTCATGACGCCACTTCCCTCGTTATGACGCATAGAAACTTTGTATCTGGTTCTAAACTATCGGAACAATGAATGGCTGACACCTTATGAAATACTTCCCCGACGAGCATAAAAGTGCATCCAGATGAGAAAAACATTATAAATCTGATCATGTTTTGACTTTATAAATATACTGATCGCCTGACATGTGAAAAAGTTCTAGCAGGCATGAAGATTAAAAAGTACAGATTTTCTTTCTTTTTAGAACCAAGCTGCTCGTTGCTGGGCGGACGTGACATCAGGTTATTGAATCCGATTGTTGGAACACCCGCCCTATTCACCTGATCCTGCCCCATGCGACTTCCATCTCTTCCCGAAGGTGCTGCAAAGTCATCGATTTCAAGACAAGGACCAGATTCAAGTGGCGATGAGGAATGAATGCAATCATGGCTATGGACAAACAGCCACTGGTCCCCATCTTTGACCGTTTGGAATGCATAAGTGTGTTAACAACGGTTTGCGGTTCTTATGTTGAATAGGTAATTTAATAGATATCATGAAGATGACGTCACTCAGGTCTTTGTTATTGTTTTTTACCATCCGCGTTTGTGAGTAATTCTCACCAAACTGTATTAACCAGACTATAAAAGGAAACGTTCAAGGTTACACATAGTATTGTGTGTTGGTCCGTTATACTTCCGGATGGCAATGTTGTGAGCTTCTTAGCCAAGCGCATACTATCTATAAAGTTTCATTTGATACAAAATACAAGTTTATACATACTATTTAATGAGTACATCACGACGGGGATACTTAATTCTGAAACATACCTCGTATCTTGACGATCAAGACGCATGACAGTGACATTCATATCGGTTATTTTGTGCTGTGCGCTTAGATAAATTACTCAGAACATTCCGCCAACCGGATATAAAATACCGACGCACAAAACTGTGTGCAACCTTGACCGTTTATATATTTAGCCTAATTAAAGCAATTTAGTGAGAACTACTCATAAAAATGGCCGGCTAAAAAAAAATAACAAAGAGCTGAGTGACGTCAATTTCGTTCTATCTAATCTCGAGCTTTTAAAAATTGAGCTTTTATATAGGGCAATATATATAGGCTCAAAGCGCTTTACAAAGGGTCCCTGATCAACAGCAACAAGTCACATGCAGAGAACGAGACATAACGCCTCTTAATCGATTTGATAATTTTTCAGACAGAGACAACAGCCAGGTTAACATTTTACACCTGAGTACGGTGAGAGAATGTGAGTAAAGAAATTGTTTTTTTTTCCAAGGACTCAACAATGCGCCGAGCGAAGGTTGAATCCACGACCTTTCGATTTGAAATCGAGTGTCATACCACAAGACCACATATTGACCTACCTATAGGTCAATAGAATAATTACCACGAATATTTAGTGATTAATAATCTTCATCAAGGGAGGACCTAAAGTAAAAAATGTAGATTAACTCTCTCCTTACCACCTACAGCAAAATCGTCACATTTGTTACTACAAAATATACAATTTTATCTTATTCAGATTTATTTTGCATATCACAATGATCTTCGTTTAATGAATAAGAACATAAAATTATCTTGTCGAGAGATTGTTTGAGTTTCAAAAAGCAATTTTTCTTCTGCTGGGTAAGCCTGCTATTTTGGGAAGATACTGAAAAGGATCGGTAAGGAGAGAGTTAAAATTTAAATTTATACGTCGGGCATAAAAATGCTATTATTCAACCGCTCTCCATAAATAGTAACGCGTAATAATATCATGTTTACAACAATAATTTGTGACGTCAGATTATAGATAGTTAAATCTAACTACAAATCAGATTCTTAAAAAGAAGTAGGCCTATCATTTAAATGTTTTTGAAGATGTCTTTTATTCAAAGATGACGAAATAAGAATTGTTTGAGGGGTAGAATAAATGATTTCTTACAGTCTCGCAAGTTCGTGCAGCGGTTTGGGAGGGGGGAGGCGGGGGGGGGGGGGGGGGGGGGGCACGTCGGAATTCGAAATAGCAAGAGTGTAATATATTATTCCACCACTTCCAATGGAAAATCTTATTAGTTCTATTTTTCTCTCCATCTTGGCTCATCATAATATAATGATGTGAGCCCAGAGACTTCTATCTGTGGATCTTTCGTTCTATTTCATGTTACGGAACACATTTGTCAGCTGTTTTTGGACAAAGCGGTTGTCTTGAATCCCTATAGATAGTATGCGCTTGGCTAAGAAGCTCATAACATTGCCATCCGGAAGTATAACGGACCAACACACAGAACTGTGTGTATCCATGAACGTTTATAGTCAGGTTAATACAGTTCAGTGAGCATTACTCATAAACGCGGATGGCAAAAAACAAAAACAAAGACATGAGTGACGTCATCTTCGAACTATCTATACAAATCAACCCGTAACATTACGGAAAATTAAAATCAAGACAAGACAAGAAGGGCGATTTATTGTTGGATAGGGCTATAAGTAATGAGAGACAGATACACACACGCACACATAAACACACACACTCACACACACACAGACCCACACAGATAAATAAAGAGAGAGGAGAGAGAGAGACGGAGAGAGAGAGAGGAATAAAGAAAGAGAGAAAGAAAAACAGAGAGAGAGATGAGAGAGAGATAGAGAGAAAGAGAGAGATAGGGGGAGAGGAGAGAGAGAGAGAGGATAGAGGAAATAGGAGAGAGAGAGAGAGAGAGAGAGAGAGAGAGAGAGAGGAGAAAGAGAGAAAAAAGAGAGAGAGAAGAGGTAGAGGAGATAGAGGAGAGAAAGAGAGAGTAAGTAAAAGAAAGAAATAAAGTAAGAGAGAGAGAGAGAGAAAGAGAGAGAGAGAGAGTGAGAGAGAGAGAGAGAGAGAGAGAGAGAGAGAGAGAGAGAGAGAGAGAGAGAGAGAGAGAGAGAGAGAGAGAGAGCTGTAAATTAAGAACGCGCCCAAGCTTTTCCCAAACTTGTTCTGAGGGTTTTTCCCATTTTCTTGTATTGAGTATTATATACCCTGGGGTCTCTCTATAATGATCATTTCATTGTTATACAATTTCAATTGATGTCAATTTTAGGACAATCTTGGTTCAGCTGGGATGTATATAAAAATTTCTATTTAGCTCGAAATGTTGATAATGGAAATTTCTCTTTTGCTTCATATCATGTTAATAACGAGATTTTCCATCTAGTTAATAAATATAATTTTCAATTTGGCTTGTTATGTTATGAAATTTAATTTTCTATTTAGCTCAATATGTTTTAAAATGTCATATTATATAGCTTGCTTCATCAAAAAATTCGAATTGGAATGTTATAAAACGTATTTTATATTTAGTTCGACATGATAAATATATGACTTTTTAATTTGTAAAAAATATAATTTTCCATGAAACCTCGTAACAAAAGCACCCAACATATAGGACAAGAAATGACTCCTGCAATGTGGTATTCAATATATATATATATATATATATATATATATATATATATATATATATATATATATATATATATATATATATATATATATATATATATATATATATATGCGGCTATGTGGTCTAGTGGTATGACACTCGCATTCGGATCGGAAGGTCCTGGGTTCGAGCCTGGCATGGTTGAGTCCTTGGAAAAAGCTCTTTACTCACATTCTCTCACCGTACTCAGGTGTAAAATGAGTACCTGGCCGTTAACAGCGTTGTCTCTGTCCGAGAAAATTGTAATATCGCCTTACAGGCGTCATGTCTAGTCCTACGTGTTAAGTGTTGCCGTTGGCCAGGGACCCCTTGTACAGCGCTTGAGTGTATATTGCGCTATTTAAAAGCTCAAAAAAGATATATATATATATATATATATATATATATATATATATATATATATATATATATATATATATATATATATATATATATTCGGTGGAGACAGCACTGTTACCGTAGAGTGAGTAAAGAGCCTTATCCGATGAGTCAACTTTTAGCCGCCCAAAATGATGTAACTCACACTAGGATGCTACCTCTCCGATGGCGAGTTTAATATGTCAAGACAACGAAGACACTCAACTAAACCTTTAAACCCCCTGAGTGGATATTGCTCAATAACATAACAAATCAAAACAGATAACAGTAAGGATTGCTCGCTTCGGTCAAAAGCCTTTAGCAAATTAAATGTTTAACTCTGGAAAGATATATATTTAAACATTTGGCCAGAAAACTCAAAAATACTTCAATTAGCGATCGATTTAAATGAGCCACAACTTGACCGTAAAAAAACCCCGCTCAAACCCGGGACTTTACGAATCGCGTTGGCGTAGGCTTGAGGTTTGAGAGTTTTTGCCAAGAGGAGGGTCATTTAAATCGATCAATATTCGAAGGACAAGTTTGCTGGCCAAATTTTTAAATATAGTTTTTTTTTTTTTTTTTTTTTTTTTTTTTTTTTTTTACCAGAGTACGGCAGTAAGGCAGCAAATTCAACACTGTTATCGGCAAAGTATTAGTTTTTACTCGAGTAGGGTGAGGATAATATACGCTTAAATAGCATATCTCATGGACGGCATTAAGTCTTCTCTCCTGAATAGAACCTTCGACTTACAGGTTCCAAGTGAGTGTTATACAACAAGACTATATGGAACCAGAAGATCAATTACATTAGGTATGTATCCAGTAGTCTGGAAGACTGATTTAACACTTCCAATGAGTTTGGAACCAATGTTTTGACGACAGCCTAATTGTTCCCTATTAAAGCTGTTTATTGTGAGCATCTTAATAGTGGAATATGTTCTACATAATTTCAAAATTATTTTCAACATTATGTAAGGCAGATACAACACTTATCGGGCAAGGTACTCATTTTCACCCGAGTTTGATGGGATGGAACCATCGACCAGAGACCTGAGAGACGTCAACTTCGAACTATCTACAGATAGTTCGAAGCTGACATCACTCGGTTCTATGTTATTGCTTTTTGCCATCCGCGTTTATGTG
Source organism: Berghia stephanieae (assembly GCF_034508935.2). Taxonomy (NCBI): domain Eukaryota; kingdom Metazoa; phylum Mollusca; class Gastropoda; order Nudibranchia; family Aeolidiidae; genus Berghia; species Berghia stephanieae. Next base: position 31,245,297 of record NC_088367.1, on the reverse strand, counting down.
TAATTCTCACTAAACTGTATTAACCAGACTGTAAACGTTCATGATTACACAGAGTTCTGTGTGTTGGTCCGTTATACTTCTGGATGGCAATGCTATGAGCTTCTTAGCCAAGCACATACTATCTATACAACAGGACCATAAGGCCACTCAAACTTGAGAAACTGGGGTAACCTTCCCAAATCCGTGAGCCTCATGTTTCCAAAAGACCATGGATATCCCAAAGGACAGCCTTAATGACAGACTGGGCTATTTCAGTTTCTTCTTTAGAAAGACCCCGAAGACAAACTTCCTCATAATATTATAGGAACGAAAAGATGGGATTTTTATTTTACTCTAGAAACCATACATAATCTTGCCACGACCTAAAATACTCCCACCGCCTGACCTGTTCTTCGTTCTTATACAAAACACGTTTTTCTTTTCTTCTTTTTATCAAGTAACATTTACCTAAAAATCAACCTATTAAGAGGACCCTCTCCCCAAAAATGGTCAAAAATTGTCAAATACGGTACCTACTTCTTGTAACGACATCTTGGACAGTTTGGACAGGCAGGTGATCATCTTAATTTATCCATAAAAGAACAAATGATAACTTCTTACCAACATTTTAAAAAATGTGTTTTGCTAGAGTGTAGGCATTGTCCCCTTTGCGTTGGTGGTAAAATCGACTTGGCTTTTCTTTTGATAACATCTCAAAATAGCCTTGGTTATGCCATTAACCAATAATGTTGCTTGTATTAACATAAACGTTTTAAAAGAAAACTAAGAGAGAGAGAGAGAGAGAGAGAGAGAAGAGAGAAGAGAGAGAGAGAGAGAGAGAGAGAGAGAGAGAGAGAGAGAGAGAGAGAGAGAGAGAGAGAGAGATGATGATCATCATCATCCACAACGTAGCACTTCCTCTTTGTTTTAATATCTTGGAATGTATGAACACAAAGATGCTTTCTCTTGGTTACTAAGGATTAAAGGGAACGCATCTTTTTGTTAACATTCTGAGATCTTATTTTAGAAAGGACGGGCTAAATTTTTAATCTGCCGTCTATCTTAGGGAGGGGGAGGGGGTGGGGGTGGGGGGGGGGGGGGGGGCAGCGTGGCTCAGCGGAACGGTCTTTGATTCGTACCCGGAAGGTACCGAGTTCGATCACCCACCGCTGCCTCGAGCAAGTGACCTCGCACTAGCACAGTTTGCGGCGCTGCACTGCGGCAGACGCCTAAGTTATTCCAGTCTTCATTTGGAATAGACCCAAGCGAAAAATCTTCCCTATGGGATGAATAAAGGGAATTTAAATTATTTTTTAATCTGATTTTTCAGTATTGTATTTATGTTTTAATTGCATTTTTTTCTTGGCTGAAGATGGGTTTTATGCCCGAAATGTTCAGTGTTTTGTATTTTGTTCTATTTTAAAAATTTAATCGGAAGAAAATCAGTACTTTTTATTCTTCATTCTGGCTAGAACTTTTCATTTGTCATGTGATCAGAATGTACAAAAGTCAAAACAGGATCATATTTATAATGTTGTTCTCATCTGGATACACTTTTATGCTCGTCGGAGAAATATTTCATAAGGGCGTCCGCCATTGTTCCGATAGTTTAGAGCAACTTACTAAGTTGCCATGCGTCATTACGAGGGAAGTGACGTCATGACTGTTGAAGCATTTTAGGGAAGTATCAGTTCAACAAAATGAACACATTTATGAGTATAGATAGTTCGAAGATGACGTCACTCAGGTCTTTGTTATGTAATTTTGCCATCCGCGGTTTATGAGTAATGCTAACTGAACAGTATTAACCTGACTATAAGCGTTCATGAATACACACAGTTATGTGTGTTGGTCCGTTCTATTTCCGGATGGCAAAGTTATGAGCTTCTTAGCCAAGCGCATACTATCTATAGATAGAACGAATATGACGTCACACAGGTCTTTGTTATTGTTTTTTGCCATCCACTTCATTTATAGATAGCGTGCGCTTGGCTTAGAAACTCACATGGCTAAGAAGCTCACAACATTGCCATCCGGAAGTATACCGGACCAACACACAAAACTATGTATAACCTGAAACGTTTATAGTCAGTTAAATACAGTTTAGTGAGAATTACTCATAAACATGGATGGCAAAAAACAATAACAAAGACTCGTTTGACGTCAAGCCCACGATAAGCCACGTCGATTTCAGTCCAATGTGAATAACAAGTTTTTGTCATGATTATTTGTGCAATTTGGTAGTAAATGCATTCACTCAGTAGGTCATGTTGTTCAGCTTGGCCTACGGGTATATTTACAACTTCATAAAAAAAAGCAGCGTGTTTACAATATACGGAAATAACCAACAGTTTGACAGTAACAGCGTACTCTGGGAAATCCCGTATTTAAAAAGTGGCCATAAAACTCTTCCTTCAAAAATCGATTGATTTAAATGACCCTCATCTTGGCAAAAAACTCTCAAACCCGGTAATGGGATTCAACAGTCGTGATGTCAATTCCTCATAATGACGCATAGCAACTTAGTAACTGGTTCTAGACTATCGGTACAATGGCGGACGTTCTTATGAAATACTTCTCCGACGAGCACAAAAGTGTATCCAGAGGAGAAAAACATTATAAATCTGATCATGTTTTTTTTTACTTTTATACATTCTTATCACATGACATGTGAAAAAGTTCTAGCCGGCATGAATAATAAATAGTACAAATTTAGTTTGTGTAGAACCAAGCTGCTCGTTGCTGGGCGGACGTGACATCAGACTATTGAATCCTATTTGCGAAGCCCCGGATTTGAGAGTTTTTGCCAAGATGAGAGTCGTTTAAATCAATCGCCATTTGAAGGACGAGTTTTTAAATACGTGTCTTTCCACAGCACGGCAGTTAAACTGCTTAACAGGCATGAGAAATAAACAACTAATTGAAATTCCAGCGACGTTGTTGTATTCCTAGCACACCCGCTTTTCATGTCACCAACAGTTTTACAATAATTAAGGTTTTGTGTAATGTTTGGATTAGTTAGACCTGGTGGGAAGTTGAGGGGATTGGGGGGGGGGGGGGAATAGTGGGGGCAGAAGAGATTAACTTAACGCAAGGAATTTACCCAATGGAAACCGTACGGTGCTCTTATTGGCTAGCCAACCAGCGGCCTCGATGAGAAAATCATCCGCCATTTTGACCTGGGCTGGGAATTGGGTTACTATAGTAAACAAGCGCTGATCGGCCGTTAATGAAATCTAAGAAAATAACGTCCTGCTCGCTCGTTTAACTCAAAATTATTCAAAATGATGTCTCTAAAATAATATAAATGTAACTTCTTAAGGTTTTTTTCACGGTCAAAACCACACAACATTCTATTAATGATTACGTCCTAGGCAAAAAGGAATATTGACAAGTCGACCGAGAATTGAACTCGTCAGACGACAAACGTCAATGCGAAGTGGAGAGAAAGCCAAGCTATTGTTTGTCTTGTCCTGTTCTAGAATATAGAGAAAAGGATAAATAGTATAACCTTGTGTGTGAGTGGTTGCGTGTCATAGTCATGTTTTTAAATTGTTTCTGTTGTTTATGTGTGTAGTGATGACTCTCTCACACTCACTGCATCATCATAGCACAGAGACACCAACTTTAAATTTGGCTCACAGAAATTTCAGACACCACTTGTAGGAATTTCAATCCGAAAGAGGAATTCCCGCAAACAAGAAAAGGGAATAGGGATGATATTTGGCATACATATTGTATAGTATCTAGTTCTAAATAGATAACTGATTAATTATATTATGATATAGATAGTATGCGCTTGGCTAAGAAGCTCATAACATTGCCATCCGGAAGTATAACGGACCAACACACAAAACTGTGTGTATCCATGAACGTTTATAGTCAGATTAATACAGTTCAGTGAGCATTACTCATAAACGCGGATGGCAATAAACACTAACAAAGACCTGAGTGACGTCATCTTCGAACTATCTATATAAACACAATGCCAAATACAATTCCGAAGTTTCCTTATTTCAAATTAAGTAAAGCTCCAAACCCTAATGGTAGTCATATTAGTACTGGTGGTAGTGAGGATAAAGTGGTATTGGTGATTGTAGTACCGTAGTAGTGGTATTGATGATGATGTGATGGTGGTGGTTGTAGTTGTAGTAGTAGTGGTAGTGATGATAATGTGGTGGTGGTGATGATTGTAATTGTAGTAGTAGTGGTAGTGATGATGATGTGGTGGTGGTTGTAGTTGTAGTAGTAGTGATAGTGATAATAATAATACAGTTTATTTGTATAGCGCCCAATCCCGTTGACAAAACAACTCTAGGCGCACAAAATTGTAAAACATAATTAAAACATTTTTGTACACACACCCAATTATTCAAGCGCGCACACACCCACACCCTCACAAAGACACGCACATTCACCAAAACGTGCATATTCATACAGAGACGAAAAATATATGTTAACATAAATTATTGAATAAAATAGTGATGATGATATGGTGGTGGTTGTAGTAGTAGTGGTAGTGATGATGATGTGGTGGTGGTTATAGTAGTAGTTGTAATGGTGATGATATGGTGGTGGTGGTTGCAGTAGTAGTGGTAGTGATAATTATATGGTGGTGGTGGTGGTTGTAGTAGTAGTAGTAGTGATGATGATGTGGTGGTGGTGGTTGTAGCAGTAGGGGTAATGATAACAATGTGGTTGTGGTGGTTGTAGGAGTAGTAGTGGTAGTGATGATGATGTGCTGGTGGTGGTTGTAGTAGTAGTGGTAGAGATGATGATGCGGTGGTGGTTGTATTAGTAGTAGTAGTAATGATGATGGTATGGTTGTAGTGGTTGTAGTACTAGTGGCAATGATAATGATATGGTGGTGGGGGTGGTTGTAGTAGTAGTGGTTGTGATGATGATGTGGTGGTGGTTTTTGTAGTAGTAGTGGTAATGATGATGATGATGATATGGTGGTGGTGGTTGAAGTAGTAGTGGTAGTGATGACGATGTGGTTGTTTATGGTTGTAGTAGTAGTGGTAGTGATGATGATGTGCTGGTGGGGTATAGTATTAGTGGTAGTGATACTGATGTGGTGCTGGTGGTTGTAGTAGTAGTGGTAGTGATGATATTGTGTTGGTGGTTTTAGTAGCAGAGGTAGTGATTATGATGTGGTGGTAGTTGTTGCAGTTGTAGTGGTCGTGATGATGATGTGGTGGTGGTAGTGATGTAGTATTAGTACTGGTATGATGATGATGGAGTGGCGGTGGTTGTAGTAGTGATGATGATGTAGTGGTAGTGATAATGATGTAGTGGTGGTGGTTGTAGTAGTTGTGGTAGTGATGAAGTGGTGATGGTGGTTGTAGTAGTAGTGACAGTGATGATTGTAAAACACATTATAGGTTATTATAATATACATAATTACACACATTCTCTAACTTCATTTTTGACAACTTTATTGTGGCATCAATATACGCAACAGTTTTGAACCATTTTATTGTGGATTTTGATATTGTTGTTGTTTTTGCCGTGTCGTATGTTGACCTAAAGACCGAATGAATGGTAATGTTTGCATTCCCATCCCAAGATAAAATGGCGCTGAATGCTTTCATTGGTGTACACTTTTTAGGCTCCGTACGTATTCTCATTCGTTTAATTCTATGAATTAACGTGAATATTTTGACCCATCGTAAGTAAAACGTAATAATGGAGGATGGGCTTATTTCACTTTAGGTCTAAATAAAATTATGAAGTTTCATTGGAATTCTTAAGAAGACTAATTTTTATAGTTTCTCAAACTACCTAATTCTCTATTTGAAAAAAACAACAACTCCATTTTCGTTCTAATTTCTATTTTTGGAATTTGGTCCACCATGATATAGCTAGTATGAAGTAGACGTCACTCAGGCCTTTGTTATTACTTTTTGCCATCCGCGTTTATGAGTAATTCTTACTAAACCGTATGAACCAGACTATCAACGTTCAGGGTTACACATAGTTTTGTGTATTGGTCCGCTATACCTACGGATGGCAATGTTGTGAGCTTCTTAGCCAAGGACATACTATCTATGATATCAAATAGATCGAGTGTGTCACATTTATTACCCTCGATTTCAAAGGAAAACAAATATAGGATTTTAAAAAAATTAGCCCCTTCTCAAATTCAGCTCACAACATTTGAAAAAAATCAAAATAATACTCTTCAACAGTCGTAACGTCACTTCCTTCCTAATAACGCATGGTAACTTAGTAACACTGGCTCTAAACTATCGGAACAATGGCGGACGCCCGTATGAAATATTTCTCCGGCGAGCATAAAAGCGTATCCAGAGGAAAACTAAACATAAATTTGATCATGTTTTGACTTTTACACATTCTGATCACAAGGCATATGAAAAGTTCTAGCAAGCATGAAGAATAAAAAGTAATGGTTTTATTTGTTTAGAACCAAGATGGCCGCCGTTGTCGGGCGGCGTGACATCAGACAACTGAGTCCAATTGAAGCGATGCATTTAGGTAAAATTACAGTGTGGCTCGGGGTAAACCATAGCCTTCGTTAACCTACCACAAGACTTGTATTTTGACTTCATCTTTAGGTAAATGATCGCCTTGTGAATCGGGAAGATAAGTCGTGACATCAAACCCTCTACTCTTCTGGTTCCTAAATCATTGGGAGTGTGAATGTATTCAGTCCTTGGGAATACTAAAAATGAATAGGTTACATAAAGATGGCCTCACTATTTCAGTAGGATGTATATATAGAGATTCTTAGCATTACGGAAGTAAAAGAGCAAAAATTTATTATCTTTATTGACGACCGCTATAGATTTAGACAAGAAAATAAGATGGCATCGCTCTGACACCAAATCTCTTATATTTCCGGATGGCAATATTGTGAGCCTCTAAGCCAAGCGCATACTATCTATAGATAATGTATGAAGGCGGAATAAAGAATATACCGAGTCACAGAATGTAAAAGAGAAAAGTACTAAAAGAATACCAAATTATGAACAATACCCGAAAACACCAATTCAACACTTATAGAAATACTTATGTATAATATCGGCACGTAATCAGACTCGTCCACCAAATCAATTGTATTTTAAAATAGAAACTGAATATAAATTTTTATTTATTGCAATATCCACTAAATGTGCTCAAAGAGCTTTACAAGCGTTCGAAGCTAACAGCAATCCTTAACATGCAAATGAGACATGACGCTTGTAAGGCACTATGGCAATTTTGTTTTCAACAGTGACAACGCCGTTACGGACTGGGTACTTATTTTACAACTAAGTGCGGTGAGAGAATATGAGTAAATAGCCTTTTCCGAGGACTCAACTATACGCCGCAGGAGAGGCACTCAAACCAGGGACCTAGTGGTCTGACCGTCATACCTCCAAGACCACAAAGCCGCTTAGCTGGATCCCATCAATAAGAAGCTGGATCTGGAATACTCTCTCTATCCATCATCTTTATTATCTCTTTATGAGAGAAAAAGGATTTGGAGACGGGAATCTTCTACATCTCGTGATCTGAGGTGAAATTGTAATGTGTACGGATATTTCTGTGTGTTTTAACGTGTGGATAGTCATTTGTATAATAAAGATGACGATGGTGACGATGATGATATTGATGATGATGATGATGAAGATGATGATGATGATGATGATGATGATGATGGTGATGATGATGATGATGATAATAATAATAATAATAATAATAATAATAATAATAATAATAATAATAATAATAATAATAATAATAATAATAATAATAACAATAATAATAATAATAATAATAATAATAATAATAATAATAATAATAATAATAATAATAATAATAATAATAATAATAATAATAACAATAATAATCAATATCATACAAACGTTTTCTCTTCGCCCTACTCTCTCTTTCGCTCTCCCCTCTCTTTCTCTCTCTCTCTCTCTATCTATCTATCTATCTATCTATCTATCTATCTCTCTCTCTCTTTCTTCCACAAATGCGCATACACACACATACATACATGAACATAGAGATAGACAACATAGACAGATTGTACCCTTCAATCGATTCTTTATCACCTCTCCTCCCAATCCAACGCCGAGGCACGTTTTCATTCAAATAAGCTCTGACCCCAAGATACCACAATGCAGTTAGTCTACACCGAAAGTTATACTAACGACACGGTGAAATAAACACCCAATCAAACGTAGATTGCTACTCTATCAAATAACCACTAGATAGTTCTAACAATGCTGTAGACGTCAAACACATGCTTAATTGTTTTGGATAATCTTTAAGAATCCCCCTGTAAAGACTTTTTTTTTTTGGCAATAAACCAAGCATTTTAAAACATTATTTAGTCCTTTTGATATAGCAAAAAAACTAAATTCTTTAAATTTTGAAATGTACAAATCTGAATAAGAAAAATTTTCATTGTCCGGTAACAAATGTGACGATTTTCCCTATCGTTGGTAGGGAGATAGTTAATAGGTCGCATGTGACCCAAGAGTTAGATAAATCTTTAAACTGATATTTAAAGTGATATTCCTAAACTCCCTAACTTCGTTTTTTCCCATTTTGAGATATTGAGGATAATTTCCTCCAAAATGTCTCAATCGGTTTGTTATTTTATCACATTTAAACGTCAAATTCATGCAAAACCAGGAAAATTCTTGAGTCAGTTGATGCTTAAAATAAAGTTTAAATTTCAATTTATCTCTTGGATGGAAAATCTCAAAAAGTAGAAAATCGACTTAACGAGTTTTTTGGAAAACCAGCCTTCAAATATATTTGTGATCTTGTAGTATGAGACTCGCCTCCGGGCTGGTAGGTACTGGGTTCGAGCTCTGCTCTGGGTAACTCGAAGTTGAATCCACCGGTCTCAAGAGTTAAATGAGTACCTGGCCGCTCACATCGTTCTCTCTGTCGAAATGGAATTGTGATTGCTCCTAGGGGTGTCAATATTTTGTCTTATATTACGTTAAATGCTGTGGGCTTGGGATCAACGTGCACTTATTTATTTATACATCTCATAACCTAAATTGTTTTACTTACACACAATATCATACAAACTTGTTCAGATCTCTAATCGTGGAACACTTATTTGTCTTTTTTTGAGGTCGGAAAAATATGGACATAAGTTAAAATAATAAATAATAAAATAAAAAATTCCCTTTATTCATCCCATATGGGGGAATTTGTCTCTAGGGTCTATTCCAAGGGAAGACTGGAATAACCTAGGCGTCAGCCGCAATGCAGAGCCGCAAATTGAGCTAAGGCGAGGTGACTTGCTCAAGGCCACACAGCGCAGCGGCGGGTGATCGAACTCGATACCTTTCGGGTAGGAAGCAAAGACCGTACCGCTGAGCCACGCTGTCCCCTTAACACTTCAGCTGTCATATTATAGACTTGCAAGCCTATAAATCAACTTATCTGTGAGCCCTGGGGTGTCTTTTTCCATTAGCTGTCGTTTTATGGATTTGAAAATTAAGTTACTCTAACGTTTAAATCTAGTTTGTGAAAGATAATAATATGAAACACTGACTTGCTTAGATGAGCCAATGCCGATTTCAAGGATAAAAGAGTTATTCTGCATTTTTTAAAATGATTAACTTACTTACTTACTTACTCCGCCACTATGGGGTTCCAACAAAAATAGTCAGCCTGATCCAAAGTTCCTACGAGGGAGTGACCTGTCGAGTAATCCATGGGGGACAATTGACAGATAGCTTCAATGTGAACACTGGAGTCAGACAGGGATGTCTTCTGTCACCCTTTCCCTTCCTTTTGGCGATTGACTGGACAATGAGGTCAGCAGTGGCAGGTAGGAGAAATGGGATTCAGTGGACATTGTTCGACCAGCTCGACGATTTGGACTTTGCAGATGACTTGGCCTTGCTGTCCCACAATCACCAACAAATGCAGGACAAGACAACAGAGATAACAGCAAAGTCATCACAAATCGGACTCAGGGCCCATGAGGGTAAAACCAAGGTCCTCAAAATTATTTATTATGATTTTTAGAAATGATATTAGATATCTTGTTAAAAGAGCGTTTATTCTTTAAGTTTTTTTTGGACAGCGTGGCTAAGCGTAACGGTCTTTGATTCGTACCCGAAAGATACCGAGTTCGATCACCCGCCGCTGCGCTGTGTGGCCGTTAGGTCACCTCGCCCTAGCTCAAGGTGCGGCATGTGCTGCGGTTGACGCCTGTGTTATTCTAGTATTCCCTTGGGATAGACCATAGAAACAAATTTACCCTATGGGATAAATAAAAGGAATTTTATTATTATTATTATTATTATTATTATTATTATTATTATTATTATTATTATTATTATTATTATTATTATTATTATTATTAGTATTATTATTATTATTATCATAATTATTTTTAATTTAAATTTAAATTTTACCAACTATTAATGCAGCGTCTTGTATGATCAACATATTTATCATCTTATTCCCCCCCCCCCCCCCCCCCCCATCTTATGCGTCATTTTAAAGTTCTGAACAAGTGTGTATGAAACCTTGTGAGACAAAAGCATGAAAGAAAAATACAAGAAAACAAATACCGTCCCAAAGAATCAGACTACCTCGACTGGGGGATCGAACCTCAGACCTCCCGATTACCGGTCAGACCATTTCACCACAGAGGTTCCTGATAGTAACATTGAATGAAATAATATAACACTGTAAATTATTTTCTCGGTGTGTCATTTCAAACTCTTGCTTTTAGGAATCCCTGACGTGTCCACAATACGCTTCAACAGTCGTAACGTCACTTCCCTCGTAATGACCCACGGTAACTTAGTACCTGGCTCTAAACCATCGGAACAATGGCGGACGCCCTTATGAAATATTTCTCAGACGAGCATAAAAGCGCATCCAGAGAAAACAAAAAATATTATAAATCTGATCATGTTTTGACTTTTACACATTCTGATCATAAGACATGAAAAGTTCTAGCAAGCATGGAGAATAAAAAATGCGCTTGGTTAAGAAGCTCACAACATTGCCATCCGGAAGTATAATGGACCAACACACAAAACTATGTTTAACCTTGATCGTTTATAGATAGTTCGAAGATGACGTCACTCGGGTCTTTGTTATTGTTTTTTGCCATCCGCGTTTTTGAGTAATGCTCACTGAACTGTTTTAACCCGACAATAAACATTCATGGATACACACAGTTTTGTGTACTGGTCCGTTATACTTCCGGATGGCAATGTTATGAGCTTCTTAGCCAAGCGCATACTATCTATTAACCCGTTGCCATCGTTATGTTATAAGCCTGACACTGAAATCCAAAAGGACTGGCAGTTTGACGTCATTATTTGGTTTATGCACCGACTAGTGAGTTGTCGTTAGTAGAGATCATGGAAACATTCATTGGTTGAACTATTGAATACAACTCACGATTTGTTTTCTTTTGTGGCAAAAGACTGGGGTTTTGACGTCATTTTTTGGTCAGTGTCAGGCCATAACTTTACGAAGGCCACGATTAACCAGTCTATAAAAACGTTCAAGGTTACACATTGTTTAACATATACAGTTATGTGAGAATTACTCATAAACACGGATGGCAAAAAAAACCCCAAAAAAAAACAAAAACAAACAACAACAACAATACCCAACAATAACAAAGCCGTGAGTGACGTCAGCTTCGTTCTATCTATATTATAGCAACGACGGCCTTTTTCTAATGGCTGGTATGGTGAGGTAAGGCAAAGCGACGCAGGACAGGAAGCCTTTCAATCTCTCTCTCTGCCATTTCGTCGATAATGAATGGGGGGGATCGTTAAATGAATGGGTATTGCTGTTGTTTGTGACGTGAATGAGTAGTCTAGTTGTGAAAAAAAAAATGAAATGGATTCATATAAAATGGATGAAGCTGATATCACTCATCGTCGCGATGGATAAACATTTTGATATTATGCGCTATGGTAAAATACTCACAACATCCACCAGCCGGATGATACGTACCGACATAAATTAAAAGAAATAAATTGAGCTTTTATATAGCGCAATATCTACTAAACGTGCTCAAAGCGATTTGCAGGGGGTCCCTGGCCAACAGCAACACATAGCATGTAGGACGAGACATAACGCCTGTCAGGCGATATTGCAATTTTTTTGGGACAGAGACAACGCTGTTAACGGCCAGGTATTCATTTTACACATGAGTACGGTGAGAGAATGTGAGTAAAGAGCCTTCTCCAAGGACTCAAGTATGCGCCGAGTGAGGCTCGAACCCAGGACCTTCCGATCCGAAAGCGGGTGTCTTATCACAAGAACACATAGCCGCACATTAAACTATGTTTTAACCTTGAACGTTTATTGAGTTAATGCATTATCTACTAAATTCACTTCAATGGAGAGAAAGATAAAGAGAGTAAATGTGATTCATGAATATGGAGGGAACAACACAAAACAAATATATTATTACATGGATATTCATAGGTTATTTATAGGCTATTCATAGGTTTGTTTTGTGTGGTTCCCTTATATATGAGTCACATTTACTTCCTTTATCGTTCTCTCCATTTTATTGACTCATTTAGTCACCTCTAGTTTTTTATTTAAATTCAGTTCATATAGTGGGCAAAGAATAATAGGCTTCAATAGTCATGACGTCACTTCCCTCGTAATGATGCATAGTAACTTAGTAACTGGCTCTAAACTATCGGAACGATGACGGACGCCCTTATGAAATATTTCTCCGACGAGCATAAAATTGTATCCAGAGGAGAAAAACATTATAAATAAGATCATGTCTGATCCCATGACATATGAAACGTTCTAGCCAGCATGAGAATACAAAGTAGCGATTTTCTTTGTTTTGAACATAGATGCTTGCCGTTGCTGGGCGACGTGACATCGGACTATTGAATCCAATTACTAAGCCATCTCCACACGGGACTGGTATCTCAGGGTTGTAACTTGTTGTCTTAATGAATTGTTTGATTTAGAAACGATATGGCCCCCAAAACAATAGGGTTTACAAGTTTGTTGTTCTCATAATATTGTTCGACATTACAAAGGGACAGAATATTATGTGATAAATTGACTTAATAATAGAGCCCTCTAATTGAAGGTGACCAAGTACTCAAAATGCATTGGATACGACGATACCCTGGAAATTATTGTTGAGCTTTTATATAGCCAGTCAAACATTTTATTTGATTTGATAAACTCACAGCAAACAAAACATTATACATAGTATGTAGTTGACATCACTCGGGTGTTTGTTATTGTTTTTGCCATCCACGTTTATGAGTAATTCTCACTTAATTTATTATCCTGACAATACAAGTTCATGGTTACCTAGAGTATTGTGTGTTGGTCCGTTATACTTCCGGATGGCAATGTTGTGAGATTCTTGGCCAAGCGCATACTATCTATACAAATGCACTGTTGTTGAATCCTATTTTTACAAGGAATAACCAAAATATATAGTTCAGACAACCACGCTTGAAGTTTGCCTGCACGAGCGAAGAGGGGGAAGGTCTTCCTCCGATTCCCGCACTTCAATATGATTCAATAGTATGATGTGTATCGTCGCCCAGCAACGAGCAGCTTGGTTCTAAACAAAGAAAATCGGTACATTTTTATTCTCCACACTGGCGAGACCGTTTTCACATTTCATGTGATCACAATGTAAAAAAGTCAAAACATGATCAGATTTATTATGTTTTTCTCCTCTGAATACACATTTATGCTCGTTGGAGAAGTATTTCATAAGGGCATCAGCCATTGTTACGAAAGTTTGGAATCAGTTGCTAAGTTACCATGCATCAGTACGGGGGAAGTGAGGTCACGAATGTTGAAGGCAATTTCAGTGGTCAAGGAGGGGGTAAAAGTATACAAGTCAACCTCTCCAATAAGATTAGCTTGACAAACGATAGATAGATAATTTCCCGATCTTGGCAAGGCGGATATTTTCTTGGTTTGTCCATTTGACTTTCAGTAATCTCAGTAATTCTCCATCGTTTTCTGTAAGGAAAATAAAAGGATATTTTGCACTTCTGTGGGTCCTAAAATTATGGGTCGCGAGGACTCAGTTAATAGAGCCTTTGCTTAGCAGGCAAGGGGCCCGGTATTGATTTCAGCTGCAGTGGAGGTAGGTTATTTCTAACCTCCTTGTTTATACAGCAGTCATTATATAGCTATGTCTGTTAGACGAGGTAAACGTACTTTCGATTGACTGACGTGCTATTCAAAGGGCAGCATGCAATAAGTGATATGTTATAAAAATGTTATACGAGTACCGATGTGATCTAAGGGGTAAAATGTTATATAGATAGTGTGCGCTTGGCTAAGAAACTCACAACATTGCCATCCGGAAGTATAACGGACCAACACACAAATATATGTGTAACCTTGAACGTTTATAGTCTCGTTAATACCGTTTAGTGAGAATTACTCATAAACGCTGATGGCAAAAAAAAAAACAACAAAACAATAACAAAGACCTGAGTGACGTCAACTTAATACTATCTATAGCTATTCTAGGAATACATCTGTTATATTTTATATGAAGATCAACTCTTCCTGCATACTGCATGATTATTCCTTTTAAGAAACATACCTTTATTGACAGACAAGTGTGTTTATTATATTAAATTGGATTTCATATCAGTATGCTTATTTTTTATTTAATGGACGTTTAAACAGCTCAAACTATTTTTTTTTTGGAACGCGACTCGAACCCAGGACCTTCCGATCCGAAATCGAGCGTCATACCACTTGATCACATAGCCGCACGTGTCCGAGACAAAAGTTGTCGGATTGGTAAATTGGATTCAATAGTCTGATATCACGTCGCCCAGCAACGGCGGCCATTGGGGTTCTAAACAAAGAAAATCGATACTTTTTATTTTAATGCTGGCTAGAACTTTTCATATGTCTTTGTGATCAGAATGTATAAAAGTCAAAACAAGATCATAGTTATAATGTTTTTCTCCTCTGGATACACTTTTATGCTCGTCGGAGAAATATTTCATAAGGGCGTCCGCCATTGCTCCGATAGTTTAGAGTCAGTTACTAAGTTACCATGCGTCTCATTACGAGGGAAGTGACGTTACGACTGTTGAAGTGTATTGGCGCCATTTGGTTATAACATCCGCAATATAATAACTGATGAGTTACACCCAAATATAGATAGCATGCGCTTGGCCAAGAAACTCATAACATTGTCATCCGGAAGTATAACGGACCAACCCACACAACTGTGTGTATTCATGAACGTTTATAGTCAGGTTAATACAGTTCAGTGAGCATTACTCATAAACGCGGATGGCAAAAAACAATAACAAAGACCCGTGTGACGTCATCTGCATACTATCTATAAGTGTAGGAATGGTATGATCTGTATTGTCTATGTTTCTTTAGATAGTTCGAAGTTGACGTCACTCAAGCCTTTGCTATTGTCTTTTGCCATCCGCGTTTATGAGTAATTCTCACTAAACTGTATTAACATGACTATAGATAGTTCGAAGATGACGTCACTCATGTCTTTGTTGTTGTTTTTTGCCATCCGCGTTTATGAGTAATGCTCACTGAACTGTATTAACCTGACTATAACGTTCATGGATACACAGAGTTCTGTGTGTTGGTCCGTTTTACTTCCGGATGGCAATGTTATGAGCTTCTTAGCCAAGCGCATACTATCTATAAACGTTCATGGTTACACACAGTTTTGTGTGTTGATCCGTTATACTTCCGGATGGCAATGTTGTGAACTTTTTAGTCAAGCGTATGCTGTCTATAAAAGGCGCATTGTTGTCTTCTTGTATTACAAATATTCTTTTGTAGGTTAAAATAACGGAACTCAACCATACAAACCTGGCAGTTGTCGTCCATTCTAAAACGAGGGTATTATATAAACAAATTCAACATGTGAAATTAATTATCTTGAGTGAATTACAAACGTTTGAAGTACCTATGCCATCATCACAGCGGCCCACTATGTGGTCTTGTGGTATGACACTCGCTTTCGGATCGGAAGGTCCAGGGTTCGAGCCTCACTCATAGTTGAGTCCTTGGAAAAGGCTCTTTACTCACGTTCTCTCATCGTACTCAGGTGTAAAATGAGTACCTGGCCGTTAACCGCGTTGTCTCTGTCCGAAAAAGTTGTAATATCGCATAAAAGGTATCATGTCTCGTCCTACATGTTATGTGCTGCTGTTGACCAGGGACCCCTTGTAAAGCGCTATGAGTACGTATAGGGGATATTGCGCTATATAAAAGGTAAAAAACGTACGTTTAGTAGTGGATATTGCACTATATAAAAGGTCAAAAAAGATCAATCACTGCAATGAGCACTTTGATCATAGCAACCTCTACAGTAACAACATCTGCAAAACCTTCCGAGTTGTTTTTTTAATAGGTAGCTAAGGTGAATGTCAGCGACTTAAGACCCAATGCTCTGATATCAATCTTGTGTGCCTTGTATCACTGGTACTCTCATGGTATAATTAATCCAGTGGGCAGAACTGGTGATCGAGTATTTCACTGAAATGCATACCATCGATAATGTATTTCTGTGTACTCATATCAAAATTCTGAGCGAATTGTATTGAACGACCTTCCAATAGGATTCAACAGTCATGACGTCACTTCCCTCGTGATGAAGCATAGTATCTAAGTAACTGGTTCTAAACTATCGGAACAATGGCGAACGCCCTTATTAAATTCTTTTCCGACGAGCATAAAAGTGTATCCAGATGAGAAAAGCATTATAAATCTGATCATATTTTGACTTTTATACATTCTTATCACATGGCATGTGAAATTATTCTTGCCAGCATGAAGAACAAAAGGTACCGTTGTACGTAAGTTGTTTAGAACCAAACTGCTCGTTGCTGGGCGGACGTGACATCAGACTATTGAATCCTATTAGCGACCGATAAATAAAGAGCTATTTATTTTTACTATTTCCCAATGTTGTTTTCCTAACACGTCCGCTTTCCATGTCACAAACAGTTTTCAAAACAATTGATGGTTCGGGCATTGGTAAGCGTTACCCAATCAGAAAATTTCCTGATACATTTAGCCGTTCCGTCCCCTTGACAGTTTCTTTCCGGGTCTAGGAAAAAAAAACCGCCTGGCAAACAATATTTTATTCAATAGTTCGCTAAGTACATGCTAAACAGACAAACTGTCAGTCCACAGTTAGTGAATATTATCACAATATTTTTACACACCGATGTCGAAATTCGATCGCAATACCTAAAAACAAAGCAAAAACAAAATAAACCCTGAGCTTTTATATCGCGCAATATCTACCAAACGTGCTCAAAACGCTTTACAAAGGGTCCTGACTAACAGCAACATGTAACATGTAGAACGAGACATGGCGCCTTTATTCTCTCCTTACCAGACATTTTCAGAAATTCCCCCAAAACTTCACAGCCGCCAACACAAAAATAGACCTTTCTTACTCAAATAGAAAAGCAACAAGTACATTCTATACATAACATTGTACAGAAAATGAGCTCTATAACACAGTGTCAAAGATTTTATATCTAGCTATAACAAATATATTTTCTTTGAATATTATGATGTACAAAAAAAAATCAGAATGAAAAATTCGTTGGTCAAATGTGACGATTTTCCTATGGTTGGTAAGGAGAGGGTTAATGCGATATTACAATTTTTCTTCGACAGAGACAACACTATTAACGTCCAGGTACTCATTTACACCTGAGAGAATGTGAGTAAAGAGCCTTTTCCAAGGACTCAACTATGCTCCGAGCGAGGCTCGAACTCAGGACCTTCCGATCCGAAAGCGAGTGCCATACCACTAGACCACATAGCCGCAAAAGAGGACAATATGCATATTTTTCAATCGTCCGTTTTATGGGTCGTAGTTCTGATAATCAGAGGCAGGATGTGTCTTATCTTAAATCTCAGAGTCAAACGTAATACCACTGGAACTGTATGCCACCAGTTTAGATCAAATGTGATCCCTCGCCTCAAAACGGTATTATGTCGGGATGATTAAGATGCTGAATATTGAATTTATAGCCCGGAATCTCAGACTTGGGTTGAGTTTGTATGTTTTATTGAGGACTATGATTATCGTATTTTATAGCGATTATAAATAATATTTTTAACCAGTGTAAATTCAATTTAACCTTCTAGAATCCGGGTCACTCCGATATAATACCATTTCGACACGATGGGTCAAAAATAATATAATATGATAAATGACTTAATTTTCAAAAGTGTGTTGGCACTGTATGTCGACAGAATGACCAGAGAATCATACTATGAGATAATAGTAACAAGAAAAAGACCTCCTTGTCAATAGCTTTCTGGGCAACTAAACAAGAGTTCTCTTGATCATTTGTTGGAGGCATCAATGGGGATGATCTATATTACCATCCCATGGTCATTGGTCATTTGATTCAGCTTGACCCATGGATATGTTTACAACTTTCATAAACAAGGCAGCGTGTATACATTTGCTAAGAAATACCCAATCGTTGGACAGGAAATAAATGACTTGATTGATGGCTCGGTTCGGCGAAAACACGATCAGATTAAAGCTTTGGTACAAAAAAAAAACCCCAAACAAACTTGGATTTATTGATAAAAATATAGATAGAACGAAGATGACGTCACTCAGGTTTTTGTTATTGTTTTTTGCCATCCATGTTTATGAGTAAATCTCACTAAACTGTATTAACCAGACTATAAAAATTCATCGTTACGCATAGTTTTGTGTGTTGGTCCAATATACTTCCGAATAGCAATGTTGTGAGCTTCTTAGCCAAGCGCATACTATCATCGTTCAATGTTTGGTTTTGTTTGCTTTTCTTTTTATAAACGAATATGAATTTATTGTTTCCTAAAGTTCCAAAACCAAACAATTCATATTTCTGGTACTTTAACCTTCAAAAATTTCTTTTCGTTTTCGTATCTGATTCACCCCCATATAATGCCGTTTTGAGTCGATGGGTCTCATATTGATTTGACTTGATATATATATATATATATATACACATAATTTATAAGGATCGATTTTTTACGTCATTCAGCTCTTTGCTATTGTTTTTAGCCAGCCATTTTTATGAGTAATTTTCGTTAAATTGTACTAAACAGATTAGACACGTTTCGGGTTAACACAGAGTTTTGTTTCTTGTTGGTACGTTATATTCGGCGGATATTATGAGTTTAAAAAAAAACAAAACAACTAAACACATAGCATCAATATTATGAAGTTCATGCTTTTGTTAAGGAGTGAAAGTTATATGGATGATGTGCTCTTGGCTAAGAAACTCACAACATTGCCATTTGGAAATATAACGGACCAACACAGAGAACCATCTGTAACCTTGAACATGTTCTAGTCTGGTTAATAGAAATAAATGAGAAGTACTCATTAAAGAGGATGGCAAAAAAAAAAACACAAAAAAAAAAACAAACAAACAAAACAAACAATAACAAAGACCCGAGTGACGTCAACTTCGTTCTATCTATAATGTGAGCGATCTATATTCATGTTTTCGTCCAACCAAGTCATCAATCACATGATTTTTCGCTGTCCGACGGTTGGATATTTTAAAACAAAAATGTACACACGCTGCTTTGTTTTTAAAAGTTATAAACATGTGTGATGTTAGATATTTCAAAAACTGTGAACACTTTTCGTATTGTGGGTCATTTTGAATATATTTTGCATGTGACCAATGACCTCGAGCACATGGAAATAAAGGTAATATAGATCATCCCCATTGAAAAATGAATTTCAGCGTGATTTTCTATATATTGATTTCAGATTTATTCTTTTATTTTTCTCATGGCGTTTGATTCCCTGTCCTTCGTTCCTGTGTAATACTCGAGAGAGGCAATAAATGCATCATTTATATTCTTTTCAAAGGTCAGACCTTGCATGTCAGTTTCAAGTAATGTATTGTGTGTGGGCTCTCAAAGAATTCTTGAAGAACAATTTACAGTTACGTCATCGTCTGGGCCATCTTAAGATTGGTTATAGCATTATATTATTACTTATTAATATGTTTGCAGATGATTTTTGCGTGCACTAAGGTAAAAAATAAATCAAATGAAATAAAAAAGTAAAACAAAACAAAGCAAGGCCTTTTTTTTAGATTAAAGTAATATTGTTTGCATGGAAAGGCTTTGACAATATCTTATCTTATCTTTTAAAAGGCTAACTAGAATAGTATAATATCCTTTCAATGACATGACATGATATTCAAACAATCTTAATGAATCACAGTTGTTGATTTTTTTTTTTTGCTCTTGTGAGAAAGACCAGTCAGAAGTGATCTTAATATTGCAAATTGCCAGGTATTTTAAATGATTAAATTGCTTTTAATTAGACTACAAACTGGTGATGTATTTTTCAAATTTTAAAGTTATTTATGCAACATGAACTATATGCGCGATGAAGACCTTGAAAATATGACTATTGATCATATATAGATAGATATATTGAAAATGATATGACGCTCACATTTTTATTATTGTAACAATTGTATATATTTGAAAACTACTGAATTTGAAGTAATTTTCCTGTATCTGTCAAACATTATCTTAATTTTTGTTTCACTTTATAAGATTTCAGACATAATTATTTTTCTATGTCTATGCATTTCAAACGACACTATTCAAAATGGACAACTTATTGTAAGGCGCTTCGGGCAATTTTAAAGATTTTAGGGGAGTAGTATCATATTTCCTGAATAAAAACTGACAGGAATCGTAATTGCAAATTTTGTACACCACATATACATGAGTACATTTAAATTTAAATACTATCTTTACCACGTGTATCATTATTGTAATATTTAATCAATAGATTTATGGTATTACTATTAATATTAAGGACATTCAAGGGATTTTATCCAATTTTGCCCTATACCATATGTTTTGTAATGTTAAAGTTGAAAAACGTATTACATCACGACAAGGACTAAATATATTGACAAGAATAGGAAAGATCAAATGACTCTTTTTATTGACAAACTGTTGTACTTGCCGAAATTGAATGCAATAATATATTACAAAACAAAAACTTTTAAAAATTCGCTTTATAATGTTTACTCTTCAGACCAATATTATTTTATAAATTAACTACATACCAATGATTTGAATCGTTGCAAAAAAAAAATTCATTTCATAACTTAGCTTGCTTTCCTTTATAATTCTCCAAAACATTACAACAATGTCAATATTCAAATACAAATTGCTTTCAGGTTTTCGAAATAACAATGTCTTTATTTAATTCCACACCAGCTATTTGTTTAAAGTCTTAAAAAGAAAAAAAATTCTTTATATAATATTAGCTCTCTCTTTGTTTTCAAATGTTACAAATCAATTTGAATGAAACCGTCAGTCAGTCTGTCTGGGTTTGAGCGGCCATGTGGTCTGGTAGCATGACACTAGCTTTCGGATAGAACGGTCCTGGGTTCGAGCCTCGCTCGGCTCATAGTTGAGTCTTTGGAAACGACTCTTTACTCACATTCTCTCACCATAATCAGGTGTAAAATGAGTACCTGGCCGTTAACAGCGTTGTCTCCGTCCGAAAAACATTGCAATATCGCCTGACATGCATCATATCCCGTCCTAGATGTTAAGTGTTGCTGTTGGCCAGGGACCTCTTGTAAAGCGCGTTGAGCACGTTTAGTGGATAAAAAAGCTCAATTTATTTAATTCTATTATCTAGCTCTTTACTTTGTTTTTAAATGTTACAAATCAATTTGAATGAAGTCGTCAGTCAGTCCGTCTGGGTTTGAGAGTTTGGGTTTCATTGATTATTTCTCGACTCTAAGATTGAAGAGGAGGGAAATGATTTTGAAGTACGCGGTAATCTGTCTGGTGTCGATTGTCGTTTTCAGGACAGGAGAACAAAGCTGTGTCCGAATGAGCTGTGAATCATTCTCTGCAGCAATAGCTGAATGAACGTGCAATCACAGAACTCCTTTTCTCTTTTTAATAAAACTAATAAATAGGGGTGTCTAAATGAGTCAATATAATGGAGATTAAGATAAAGGGAGTAAATCTGACTCATGAACTAACGACGCAAAAATAAAATAATTGTTAATTGTTGTTAATTCATGAGTCAGATTTACTCCCTTTATCTTTATCTCCATTCTCTTTTTAGTCACTGTGTAAGGGTCGATTAAGGTGGAGATTAAATTTTATTGAATAAAAAACAAAGATATAATAATGCTCCTGACCACTCAGGCGTATTACATGACCTGTCAGCTTGTGCAATCGTAGAATCGCCCTATTAATTAAATTTTATATAATAGAGGCCTGCAAGGGCTATGATTTTACCTTTACATGATGATAAATGATATTTTAAAAAAAAAAACAAAAAAAAACAAAAAAAAAAACAGAAATAATTTATGGCCCGTAAAGCTGTCTATGAGGATAGCCTTCACTAATAAATTAACAATGAATCAGAAAAAAAAACAACTGCCACTCCCACTTATATTTGACAATAAAATGACAGATTTATTCTGAGTTAAGAGTCTAATTTTACGTCTTGCAAATTTTTGTTTTATGACATCATTGATCACTTAAATCACAGCCACTCGATTTCATTATCTTTGTACTGGGGCTTATATTAAGTGGAGTCCGAGGTGCGTAGACGGCGTGTGCCCGTCTCTCTGACACTTTAAATGTTAACCCTCTCCTTACCAACTCGTCACATTCGTTACGATACAACCAACATTTTTCATATTCAAATTTCTTTTGTACATCATAAAGTTTAAAGAAAATGAACAGTGTGTTGTAGAGCATGTTTTGCTAAAGAAATTATGTATGGCAAGAACTTTACTGCTATTGTGTTTGAGTGATAAAAAAATATATTTTTGTGTTAGTTGGATGTGAAGTTTTAGGGAAAATCCTGAAAATGGCTGGTAAGAAGACTGATATTGCTTTGTACAGGAGTGATGTAAAGATGTCGGACTAGAATCGCTCTACACATTCCACATTCCAGACTAGGGAGGGACTGGAATTTGGTTTGATATATATATATATATATATATATATATATATATATATATATATATATATATATATATATATATATATATATATATATAATGTAAATTTTCACTCACATTTTTTTCCGAGACGGCTCGTTTATGTGTTTTTCACACTTCTTCAATCGGCATAATCCATTTTGTCATGTCTGTAGAAAACTCCAAACTAAAGTTGTTACGCTGTGTAGTGGTGATTAGTTTTGATGTGTATTGTGATGTGCTCTCATGTTTATATTATGAATGTGTGTGTGTGTGTGTGTGTTTGTATGTGTGTGTGTGTGCGTGTAGGTGTGTTGTGTGTTGTGTGTACATGTGTGTATGATATTGTAGTGGAATGTGGTTGCGGCGGGGGGGGGGGGGAGGGAAGAGGGGGAGGAGGGGTATAATGGGGTCGGGAGGGGGCGAAGGGGGGGGGGGGGAGGAAAGGGGGGGGGGGTTATTTGGCCTTTTGCGTTTTGAGCTTGAATTTGTTAGAGTGTCTGCACATTGTCATCAGTTCAGATCTTTTGTTTAAGGTGCTATTGTTTCTGTGGTTGTGTAGTAAAATCTCCAGTTTCTCTGTCAGGCATAAATTGCATTTTCTAGCACCGCATCTGTAGGGGCTGCTTTGCTTGACGACCTCCCAGGTTATTGTTGGTGTTTTTTGTGTGTTTATTTGTTCCCAATAGTGCATTGCTAATTTGGTGCTTTTTGCTTTGCTTTCATGTGTTATGGAGGCTTTGTGGTTGTTGTATCGTGTTTTGAATGGGGGTTCTGTGCTGCGATGTATTGTACTGCGGTGTTATCAGTGGTTATGGTGGCTTTGTAGACTATGGCGCTTTTTTGGCAGTTTCCTTTAAGAGGGCAATTGTCTTTCTTTCTGCAGGTACAGTTGTCTTTATTTGTATTTGTGTTGTTGGGTTCGGATATGATTTGTCTGTTGTGGTTGGTAATGATCTGTTTCATGTTTTGTGCACAGCTGTAGCTTATCTTGACGTTGTTTCTGTTGATTATTTTGTGCAGACGGTGGTTCTTCGGGAAGTGCTTATCGATGAGTGCAAGGAACTGCTTGCCGATATTTGAAGTGATTGCGTTGTTGAACGGCGGGTTGAACCATATTATATTCCTTTTTCTGTTTTGTTTTGGTGTTGTGGCGTGTGTTAAATTTTTGTATTTCAGTGTTGAGTTGTGTCCGCTCTGTTTGAGTGCCATTTCGTAGTCTTGTTTTGTTTCGTTGAATATGTTTTCATTTGAAGAGAGGTTGTTTAGCCGTTGTTCTATCATGGTGGGTATTTGTTTTATTATCGTAGGTGGGTGGTTGGAGTGTTTGTGGATGTACAATGGGGCGCTGTTGGGTTTCTTGTATGGTCTATACGTGTTAGTTTTGAGGCAGAGGGTTGTGTCCAGGAAATCGACTTGGTGTAGGTTACTTTCTAGTGTGATTTTGAGGTCGAGATCCTTGAATAATTTTATGAGTTTTTTCTTCATTCTTTCAATGTTGGATTTTGATGTTGTGGTGTGTGTTCCTAGTCCGTCGTCCCTGTAGAGGCCGAAGTTTATGTTAGGCAGTTGGTCCTTGATCTGGTGTGTGATGTAGAGGCCCACTAGTGCGAACACATATGTTCCACATATGTTCAATCGGATTTAGATCGGGGGATATTGCAGGCCACAGGCTGATAATGTTCACATTATTTGCTGCTATAAAATCCCTTGTTACAATAGCTCGGTGGGATGGTGCATTGTCGTGTTGAAGTAAAAATTTAGGATGTTCATGTAAAAATGGAACAACATGGAGTTGTAAAATGTGCAGGATGTACCGTGCACCGGTTAGGGATACATTTACTTGAACTAGAGGTGTCCTGCAGTCTCTGCTTATTCCATCCCACACCATCACTTGTCCATATCCTCTGTTTGGGGATTCCAAAAAACAAGAATCGTGAAATCAGTCGTGTGATCTTCGGTAACAATGTAATCTAACGTGATTTCTTCCAATCACAAAGCGTGATTCATCTGAGAACAGAACAAATGGCCAAGCATGCATTGTCCAGCGCAGATGAGCACGGGCCCACTGAAGACGGACCAGCCAGAAGAGAACAAACGACCACGCATGCGCTGTCCAGCGCAGATGAGTACGGGCCCACTGAAGACCGGCCAACAGGTGATGTGCTCTAAGAAGTTGTCGCATCAACGGACGTTTGCGATAATGTCATGCTCTCTAAGTCTGCAACGAACAGTGTGTCGACTAATTCGTGTACCTGGGAACTCTTGCGCAGTTTCAGTCGCCGCCCTAAAACAATCACGTGCGTATAAAACGGTCCTCACCTTGTGTTGCTACTCGTGGTCTGCCAGTTCGATTTCGGTCCCTTATCGTTTGTGTTATTTCAAATCGATCCACTAAGGAATATACAGTTCTCCTTGTGATATTAAACATTCTTGCAACATTGATCACAGACTATCCAGCTTGAAGATGACCAATGGCACGTGCACGTTGTTCTAAACTAAGTCGTGGCATCGCGTAGATTAATGGATGGTATTTTGTATTCTGTTTTCCTGACTTTAAAATAGTTCAAGAAGACACGGATGACAAATAAATTAATCTACAAACTTCCTGTCCACAGTAAGGGGATAAAAGGTTAGTTTAGCACATGCGGAACGTGGTGAGCGAATATCAGGTCAAAAACAAAAACATCGACTATCAGTACACAGAAAGGCTAATAGTAAACAACTCAGTGGAAAACCATTAGCCTACGTCAACGGATAAAAAAGTAACGACGATTTTAAATGTGTATACTTTCTTTTGATCGCAAGTATTTATATATGGCGCCAGATTTCTCCATGTTAACATTTTTGGCCTGTCAGAAGGATTCGTGTGCCCTCAAACAGTATATTACATTCAGTAAATATGTGTAGACTACATAGGTTTTATGTTAATGAAGGCCTACTCCTATGATAATTGTACGGTTCGCTTCAACGCTAGATTAATGACAGACCTAGCGCCCAGCTTCAAATGGGACATACGGCTGAAAAAGCTTACCAACAATATAGAATAAATAATCTACTGCATGAGTGTTTTTAGTATACACTCATAAACATTATAAGTAGAATAAATAATTTTGTCGCCCATATAGGAAGATATTAAATTATAGCACGTGGTAGAAAAATGATGGCCACGCCGACACAAGGTACAATTAAAGACACCATGATCTAAATTGATAATTACTAGAATTCACTGGTCTAGATAAAACAACAATGTTTATATGTATGATTGAATTCATATCCACATCATAAAATATATGATTGCATGTTCATATATGCATAAGCGCTTACGAGCACTTTGGTGGAAAGGGGCGCTATAAAAATTACGCATTATTATTATTATTTTTGTTATCATAATGATACAACCATAATACATATCAAAGTCATAATGATACAATCATAGGGTATATGAATTGTAGGAATCAAAGAATGTGGTTGTGATCCATTAGTGGGGGAGCAGGTAGAATTTAAAATGAAAATGAAAATCAGTGTTTCACTCACACCTTTAATAGAATAATACAACACTTAATAGAAAAGGCCGTTTTACCGTGGAGAATAAAATTTATGAAAAAGAAGATACACCTCATATAGGTATTTATTTATGCTCCAAGCGAGCTTCGTCTTGTTCACGTGCTTCTTTGTCGCGAAGACATTTGTTCGTGTGCGTGAGGTGGGAAGGGCGGTAATACACCTTTTCCATTGCTACTGTCCACGGAAGCAGGATGGCCACCGGGACCACGTCTTAGTATGCGCGTCGAACTGGTGGATTAAGTTATCGGCAAATGTGTCTTTGAAACTTCATTTCCGAATCCCAGACGGGCGGGAAGGGAAATTACTCATTGTCCACAAATTAATCATGGCTGCTCTCGTTCTCAGGTGTGAACGGCATTTGTCGAATTTCCGTTCATCACAATCACAATCATCAAGAAAGAAAACCCCCGACAATTTTTACTTCGTAAAATAAATAGAAGGAATAAAATTGACATTACTCAGCTCCTTGTTATTGTTTTTAACAAGCCATTTTTATGGGTAGGTCTACTAAAAGTGGATTAATCAGACAATAAACGTTTTAGGTCACACATAGTTTTGTGCCGGAACGTTATATCCGGTTGGCAGATGCTGTTAGTATTTTGCACTTCCAATAAGATTGGAACCAGTTTCTTGACAACAGAACTTTGTTCTTAATTTGTCGCAGACGAAGTGTACGTCGCTCAGCGCTTATTGTTCCTATTGTTTTAGATTCCCACAGGAGTGATTAGTTACAACAGAATGAAAAATAAGAGGATATCACTCATCTCTTTGTCACTATGTTTTGACCGTCAGTTGTACGATTAGCTTTCACTCAATAGAGACAAACTTCATCGGGATCAATTCAGGTCCTTTGCGTTGAAGCGAGTACTCTTGTAAGCTTACAGCAAGTGGGTTTAATAAGTTTACTATGCTTGTATATCTGGTCATTGTATTGAGTACTAGAAAATTACTTTCTTTGATCGGTGTTATTTATTATTTGGGGATAAAAGCATTAATTTATAGTTGGTATTTATCATTTAGGCGTACGATATTGTTTGGGCGTACGTATTTGTTATTTGGGCGTACGGTCTATTTAGGCGTACGACCTTTGATTATTTAGGCGTACGACCTTTGATTATTTAGGCGTAAAAACTGACCTTTGGTGAAAGGAATTGTGGAAGAGTTTACAATAGTATATAAAACAGTGTTTCTGATCAAACGGGGATCATTCTACCTTTTGATACTACATTCAATTCTGTATTTTACTTCACATTGCGCTGCACTTTCTAGTATACTGCACGTTCTAACATCCAACTAAGAATCTTTTATTGTACGGACTTAGAAATATTCCACGTATATTGGAAATGGTTACTTGGGTATAATGACTTTACATTTGGATTGCTTTTCCGGATTTGGAATTTATGAAACTGATTGAAATAATGACCATGCTATTTGATTTGGATTTGGAATTTATCACAACAATAAACTGTAAGAAATGAAACTTTGAACCTGGATTTTTATTTGAATGTCTTGATGTTGTACATCATCGGCCATTGAACCATTTAGTCACTATTAACATCTACAACACAATGCAAAGGAATATCATGACCATCTATCAAAAGCCACTATACAATCATAAGCCATGACATAAGATGTGTGCAACTACGCCACACTCTACCAATTGAGTAATCGAGACAGACCCCAACTACAAATTCGTCATCAGTATTTAAATGTAATCACCCTGACATAATACTGTTTTGAGGCGATAGATGAATCAGATGGAAAAGCAAATGAATTAGATAATTTATATAGAGCAATGTCCGCCTAGTCGTGATCACAGCACTTCACTAAGGGTCACTAACCAACAACACTTAGCATGTAGGGCAGGACACGAGGCTTGGTTGGTGATGATATTACAGGGTTTTTTTTCGGACAGAGACAACGGTATCAACGCCAGGTACTCATTCTACACATCAATGCGGTAAAAGTATGCGAGTAAATAGTCTTTTCCAAGGACTCAACCATGCACCACTCAGAGCGGGTCTCTAACTCTGTACCTTTCGATCCGAAGGCGAGAGAGTCATACAACTAGACCAACATAGCCGCACAAATAAATAGTATATGTCTTGTGGCCAAAATGAAAATAAAATTTGGGTAGTCATGATACAATGAGGCAGCAACCACAACAAAAAGGACCGTAATTGACTTCACATTAGGGCATGACGGGTGTTTTTCGACCTTTTCACTTTCCACAAAGCTGTGATTGAGTAGGTCGAACTGACTCGTCGGGACTGTTGTTGTTTCACATAGACGAGTTCAATGACCTTTGGGATTCTTTAGATTTCAACGACGTCATGAATAATGGACTATAAAGTTTTTAAAAATATGCGACCCTCCGTCTCAAAACAGTATTATGCCAGATTAAAACGCAAGGAAAAAAAAGTGGTTTAAAGTCAAAATTGCTAGATAATAATATTACGATTCTTACACTCTTGGTTTTTGGAACTACGGACGTACATTCCATCCGCTGCACGAGCTTGTGAGTGCGCGTTGGGAACAAAGTTCGAATTCCGAAACGCAAGAGTGTAAGAAATCATTTTTTTCTACCGCCCAATCGAGTCCTATGTCAGTCATCTTTCAGTAAAAGACAATTTCAAAAACATTCAAATGGTACTTCTTTTTAAAGACTATGATTTTTTAGTGAAATTTACGCTTGATAATCACACGTCACAAATTATTATTGTAAACATGATATCATTACGCGTTACTGTTTAGGGAGAGGGGTAAAATATTAAGGGATTTGTGATCTAACGCCTCAAAGTGATATTACTTATATCCGATTATTATTTTTATTTTTCTTCTTCTTTAAATATCAATGTGAAATTGAATGTAACCTTCAATTTAATATACGAAAACAGACAAAATGGACGTTTCGGATTTCCACTTTATTCTTCTTTAAGGCATATTCTTGTTAGACCTCTCAAATAGCACTACGAAACTCTGTTCTGTTATCTTATTATGAAATTCTTCCGTCCTGCTCCTTACGGACGTTCTCCCCATCCAGTCGACCTCGTCTTAAGACCACCTTCTCATCAGCCTCCCTCTGCCCCGCTTACAATCACAGGCATCTTCCGCGGAAAGCTTTCAAAGTAAATCATGTACTTCTGATGAGACCGAAGTATGACGATTTAAAGTTGACTGTTTGTCTTTAAAGCCTTTTCTCTCCTAAACGCCGCGGTTCGATGTGTTGGTTGTCCCTTTAGATGATTTTACATTGTTATTATTATCATCATTATAATTATCATTATTATTATTATTATTATTATTATTATTATTATTATTATTATTATTATTATTATTATTATTATTATTATTATTATTATTATTATTATTATTATTATTATTATTATTATTATTATTATTGTTATTATTATCATTATTATTATTATTATTATTATTATTATTATTATCATCATCATCATCATTATTATTATCATTGTTTACCTTGCTTTATTATTGATTTTACTTACTTGATTTGTTGATGAAAATATTATATTCTTGTATGAGTTATATTGGCAATTGCCTAAAAATAAACTTTTGAGACATTACAATCTCAGGACCCATCCAGAGAACATAACTCAACGCATTGTTTTCTATTTACATCCGCCTTTGTTATTGTCCATAGTTGACAGCCGAATGTTCTGTGGGGAAAGTGCAGATTTCTATAACTC
Source organism: Berghia stephanieae (assembly GCF_034508935.2). Lineage (NCBI taxonomy): Eukaryota > Metazoa > Mollusca > Gastropoda > Nudibranchia > Aeolidiidae > Berghia > Berghia stephanieae. The sequence continues at coordinate 31,215,050 of NC_088367.1, read as the reverse complement.
CACTCTTAACTCTCTCGTTACCGATACTTTTCAGTATTTTCCCAAAATGGCAGGCTTACCCAGCAGAAAAATTGATTTTAAAAAACCTCAAACAAACTATCTATAAAACAACTTTCTGTTCTTATTTATTAAACAGAGATCATTCTTCAAAGCTTGTGATGTATAAAATAAATCCGAATCAGAAACAATGTATATTGTGACCTAACAAATGTGACGATTTTGCTGCAGGTGGTAAGGAGAGAGTTAAAGAACTCTTCTCGGTACTTCCAGACATTGGAAATGTCAGTTGACTGATGCAAGTGCCAATCTGTGTCTTGTGCGGCTATGTGGTCTAGTGGTATGACACTCATTTCGGATCGGAAGGTCCTGGGTTCGAGCCTCGCGCTCGGCGCATAGTTGAGTCCTTGGAAAAAGGCTCTTTACTCACATTCTCTCTCCGTACTCAGGTGTAAAATGAGTACATGGCGGTTAACAGCGTTGTCTTTGTCCGGAATATTGTAATATCGCCTAACAGGCGTCATGTCCCGTTCTATATGTTAAATGTTGCTGTTGACCAGGGACCCCTTTTAAAGCGCTTTGAGCACATTTAGTGGATATTGCGCTATATAAAGCTCAATTATTATTATTATTATCTCTAGACCTGACTTGTCATCGGAGAGTAGCTAGATCTGATAGACCTGGACGAAAGTAATTTCCATTAGAATAGCGTCCTTTCCAAAGGAAAGCAAATAATTGTTTATTGTCCGTTTCACGCTATAGAAACCGGGCTGAACGCCATTGACATGGTGGCTCTGAATGACTACTGCTACCCACCTTCCGATCCGAAAGCGAGTGTCATATCACAAGATCACATAGCCTCACATAGAGAAGACAAGTCGTGACATCAGACCATCTACTCTTTTTGATTCCTAAATCATTAGAAGTGTGTATGTGGTCAGACAACATTTCAACGTGAAAGAGGAATGGATGTCGATGTGGAACCAAGACAGCCCCAGAGAGGCGACATCATACCCGACCCAACAGAAAGAACACCTGGCTTTCTCTGCAATAGCCGAAAATGCTGGGTCACCTCCAACCGCATATTGACAGGACATGGCAGAACCGCAGCTAACATGCATAGATGGAATCTGAGAGAATCAGATGCATGCCGTCATTGCCAAGGAGGCCCTGAGACAATGGACCACATCGTCCCCCACTGCCCAGTGACAAGTCTATCAGGACGCTACGAGACAGCCTATAAGGCAGGAAAAGAATTTGAAGAATGGATTAAAAGATTCAAAATAGAGTTGTAGCCATTCGATACTATACTATGTGGTCAGTCATTCGGAGTAATAAATCAGGATGGAACGGATTGCAAAACTGTGTCCCACCTCAAATTAATATAATGTCAGAGTGATTTTAAAATTGAAAATTCAATTTATTCTCAGAGAGCCCCCCCCCCACCCATCCCCACCCTGATGGGTCAAATCTGTTCTATATTTCATTCTTTTTAAAATTAGAAGGATTTTAAATAAAGTATGGTGAAAAATAATGTTGTCTTTCAAAATATCACAAGTAAAACATTCTGACGCAGATTAGATCAAGGCATAGAACATTGGTTCGCTGATTTTTTTTTTTTCATTTTTTTCTTTCTAAAACGGACAATACCAATTGCTTGCTACCCTTCGGATATGACGTTAGTCTGCAAGACTATCGCAAAGTACTTTTCACCAGATCTAACAGGCCCAGCTACCCAATCACTGCTGGGTGGATTGGGGGGGGGGGGGGGGGGGGGGGGGTCAGAAAAAAAATCTTGACTGCACCCTGGATTGATCTCGGTCCCTTGGCGTATGAAGCTTGTGCTCTACCAACTGAGCTATCGGGACCCCCACTTTTCTTTAGTAGAAATGGCTAAATATTTTTTTGTCATTTTTTGCCTGTTCAAGAAATTATGTCTGACATCTTAAAAAAAATATGACCCAAGTTTCAGATTTTGGGCAATGACAAAGATTAATGTCTTCAAAATCACCGCCACATAATACATTTATGAAACGATGTGTCTTCACTATAACAATTGCTTCCCTAGAAATATTAAGTAGATTTTAAAGGCGTCTACATTATATCCAAGAAAAGCTATCAATGGCTGAATCCTGGAAGAAATGACTCGACGCCAGTTCAAATTAATGGATATTCGATCATTCACCACATAGTACGATAAGGGTACAGGGAGAAATAAATAACCTCATAAGATTATAATATTCATATGACAGAGTGATAGATGATTGTATTGAACACATTCTAAGTACAGAAGTCCTTTCGAGTTGAATGCCTTCATAGAGACGGCTTTTATCGTGATTTATGGCATTAAACAGACAATAACCATAAATCGCAACCGTTTATATAGAGCGTTTATAGTATTTTATAGCAGCCCTTATCGCTTTATTATTTTATAATTATCATAAGACTACATCTTCTTCTTCTTCTTCTTCTTCTTCTTCTTCTTCTTCTTCTTCTTCTTCTTCTTCTTCTTCTTCTTCTTCTTCTGCTTGTATTTTCTACAACAACAACAACAACATCAACAACAACAACAACAACAACATCAACAACAACAACAATTACAACAACAACATCAACAGCAACGACAACTACTACTACTATTATTATTACTACTACTATTACTGCTGCTACTACTACTACTACTACTACTACTACTACTACTACTACTACTACTACTACTACTACTACTACTACTACTACTACTACTACTACTACTACTACTACTACTACTACTACTACTACTACTCTTTCACTTACATATTGTTGCTGTTGGCATGCGACTTAGAGCCCCTTATAAAGCGTTTAACCCTTTCCTAACCAGCCATTTTCAGAATTTTCCCAAAGTTTCACACCCACCCAACACAAAAATAGTTTTTTTCTTACTCGAACAGAAAAGTAACAAATACATTCTATGCATAATATTGATCAGCAAAATGAACTCTACAACACAGCGTCATGTTTTATAGCTAAAATTTATTGGGACATATGCATAGTAACAGATCTGCCTTCTCTGTGTTATACTTTATTGGGACATATGCATAGTAACAGATCTGCCTTCTCTGTGTTATACTTCATTGGGACATATGCATAGTAACAGATCTGCCTTCTCTGTACTATGATTTTATTGATCTCATTTAGATCTCTCTGATATTGCATTAATTTGCCTTGTTTATGCAATGATTTTGGTCACTCGTTTACGGACTTACAAAGAACAGTCACCTGCACCATGCCTTGCTATCGTCCCTGAACATTTATCACACAATCAACCCTGCATTGTGCGAAGACGAGCAAGTGACGATTTGCGGTTTATATAACCATGGTGAGTAATATTCCAAGGACGACTGAGAGACGTTGTCAACACAAGAAAGCATAACAACAGGTTTGAAAAGTAACAACTCATAGTCGCCTTCAGCTAATTTTCCATTGAGACTTAAGCTTGTTCTACAGTCACGTGACATTCAGTATTTTGTTATTTTTTTTAAGCTGTTAGATTAAGTTTTGTACGATATTTTTTGTCTGTTTAAAAAAAAAAAATCTTTATCTCACTTAAAAACAAATACAAAAAAGACATAATGAAAATCACAACAAAACAAAATAATAAATCTTTTCATTATTATTTTTCAATTGAAAGACATTAAAACCTTTAGGTATGTGTCTTTATGAAAGGTATGTTCGAATACATCAAACGCAATGTCTAATCAGCGTTTCAAAGTGAATGGATCTGCCTCATTACTTAATTCCGACGATACGATAATTCAACCCACATTAAATAAGCATTGCCAAACATTAACCAGATGAAATAGAATTGCTAAAGGATATTTTTATAAACACTGTGCGTAATAGGAAATATTCCCCGCTGGCCTTCCGCAGAGTCCAAAGTTCAAAAAGCAATCGTCGTATATCGGTTGATGAAAGAAAAAAAAAAACTCATAGGAATTAGAAACAAATTATTTGATGGTTAAATTTTTTTCCGATGTTAAAGACTTTGAAGTCTTGGGTTTAATATTTGTTGGACAAGATTAATTGGGGGTCTTTTAATAGATGGTTTTAAGAATTGAAAATCTCCTGCGATATTTATTTTTTTATTGTTACAGTTTGTTTTTGTTATTTTTAAAAACCCGAGCTTTTGTATAGAGCATTATCCACTGAAAAATTAAAAAAAAAAAGAATTTTAAAAAATTGACCTTTATATAGCGCAATATCCACTAAATGTGCTCAAAGCGCTTTACAAGGGGTCCCTGGTCAACAGCAACATTTAACATGTAGGACGGGACATGACGCCTGTTAGGCGATATTACAATTCTTTTGGACGAGATAACGCTGTTAACGGCCAGGTACTCATATGTCACCTGAGTACGGAAAGAGAATGTGAGTAAAGAGCCTTTTCCAAGGACTCAACATGCGCCGAACGCGAGGCTCGAACCCAGGACCTTCTGATCAGAAAGCGAGTGTCATACCACTAGACCACATAGCCTCACAAAATGAACGTACTCAAAGCGCTTGACAAAGGGTCCCTGACCAACAGCAGCACGTAACATGTAGAACGAGGCATGGCGCCTATTAGGCGATCTTATAATTTATTTTCGGCAGAGACAACGGCTGTTAGCGGCCGGGTACTCGTTTTAAATCTAAGCACGCTGAGTTAAAGTTAGTAAAGAGCCCTTCCCAAAGACTCACTTATGCGTCGATCAAGGCTCGAACCCAGGACCTTTCGATCCAAAATCGAGCGTCATACCACTAGACCACATTGCCGTACGTGTGTACCAGTGTGCCGTAGAGTATTATAATATTTTACGCACCGACTCAATTTCGTAACTTTATGTTTGGATGAACCAAACACTGAATACTGGTTTTAACATTTAAATGAATAGTTCAGGCCATTTTATCATAATGATCTCAAAACAAACAAGCAAACAATCAACCAAAAAAACAAACAAACAAAAACAAAAACAAAAAAAAAAAACAAAAACAAAGACAAACCAACCCGGTCTTGTACTCATTAAAACTGTTTGTTATTGATAAAAGATGTTTTATGTATAGAAATAGAATACGAATAATGCACTAGTTAGCCATCATTAGTATCGCTCCATCGGTGATACTATAGTTTTTAATGTTTAGTCTTTGAAAGAAGTAAAGTGTAAGTTGTTATTTGTAACATTATAGGGTATAATGTATATGCTATATATATATATTATATATATATATATATATATATATATATATATATATATATATATATATGGCAAAAAACAATAGCAAAGACCCGAGTGACGTCAACTTCATTCTATCTATATGACGAAATAACAGACAGACAAAGAGGACAGGAAAACAATCTCACGTTGTTTGATTAAGTGTTAATAAATAGTACATTTCTAATTACAATTATAAATTTCTCCCTGATATCAATCAATTCGACTTCATCCTAGTAGAAATATTATATTTAATTTTCTTCATCATAATATGTCAGATGTACCAGATTAGTGAAAGCCGACGTTTACTTATTCACAGGTCGGATAACTAAAATTGTTATAGGCCCATCATCGTGGTAATGAAAAGACCAACGCCAACTTTTGTCCATTATCTCACCCCTTATCTTGGAAAACCCTATCATTTATTAGTCAAAACGTAATCGTTGAATAATGCTTTGAACCCGCTGAATAAAAATGTATTCAACAATTGTGGAATTTTCGCGTTTAATTTGTTGGTTTAAGGGACGGTTTGGGTATAATTACTAGGAAAAGCCTTCAAAAAATCCATTTTAAAAATCTTAGAAATAATGTTAGAAAAACACGAAAAAAAAAATGGATACAGGTTGTCAGAAAAGTGTAAAAAACGGAAAGTTATTTTGGTTATTTTCTAACCGTATGGTATAACGTGCCAAATATTTCTCATGATCTATTCCATAAAATTGCCTGACAATCTCCACACTTATCACATACGCGTAGTATGTCACCATAAAGAGAGATTTTTTGGTTCATGTTTTTTTTGACCTTCGTTCGGCGATAGAATGTGAACAAAGAGCCTTTACCACGGACTCAAAAATGGACCGCTCAGAGGAAAACTCGAACCATGGCCTTTCCGATTCGATCATACCAAAGGACCAAAGAGCCGCACTGCATCATATATAGCCCATTAAACAAACCTAAACAGGGATCACCCAGGTTGTCCAAAGTGATCAAATTGGGGAGTTTTGGGGAGCCCAAGGTAAAACAAAAAAGAAAATGCCTTAAGCGAGTCTCGAACCCAAAACCTTCCGGGTGCATGCCTTAACCATCTGGCCACTTTGATAACAGTTTAAATTACAACATATGATAACTTTGTAGTTTGATAAACGTAATAGTATGAAGGAATGTACAAAATAGATAGTGTGCGCGAAGCTAAGAAGCTCACACCATTGCTATCCGGAAGTATAGCGGACCAATACACAAACTTATTTGTAACCTAAAATAGTTATAGATAGAATGAAATTGATGCCACTCGGGTCTTTGTTACTGATTTTTGCGATCCACGTTTATGAGTAGTTCTCATTTAACTGTATTATTCAGACTATAAAAGTTCATGTTTACACAGAGTTTTGTGTGTTGGTCCGTTACACTTCCGTATGGCAATGTTGTGAGCTTCTTAACCAGGGCATAATATCTATAGATAGTATGGGCTTGGCTAAGAAGCTCATAACATTGCCATCCGGAAGTATAACGGACCAACACACAAAACTGTGTGTATCCACGAACGTTTATAGTCAGGTTAATACAGTTCAGTGAGCATTACTCACTCGTATGGCAAAAAACGATAACAAAGACCTGAGTGACGTCATCTTCGAACTATCTGTAGTCTGGTTGATCGTAGCCATCGTTATGTTATAGCCTGATACTGAAATCCAAAAGGACTGGCAGTTTGACGTCATTATTTGGTTTTTGCACCGCCAAGTGAGTTGTCGTAATTAGAGCTCATGGAAACAAGTTATTTCATTGGTTGAACTATTGAATACAACTCACGATTTGTTATCTTTTGCGGCAAAAGACTGGCATTTTTACGTCATTTTTTGGTCAGTATCAGGCCATAACTTTACGAAGGCCACGGGTTGATACGGTTTAGTGAGAATTACTCATAAACATGAATGGCAAAAAACAATAACAAAGACCCCAGTAACGTCAGCTTCATTCTATGTATAGATAGAACGAAGATGACGTCACTCAAGCCTTTGTTATTGTATTTTGCCATCCGCGTTTGTGAGTTATTCTCACTGAACTGTATTAACCAGACTATAAAAATTCTTGGTTACACAGAGTTTTGTGTATTGGTCCGTTATACTTCCGGCTTAGTTTGCAATGGGGTTGATCTATCTTACCTTTCCATGTGCTCGTGGTCATTGGTCACATTGCAAAATGTGCTCAAAGTGACCCACATAATGAAAAGTGTTCACCGTTTTTAAACTATCCAATAGATAGTTCGAAGATGACGTCACTCAGGTCTTTGTTCATGTCTTTTGCCATACGCGTTTATGATTAGTGCTCACTGAACTGTTTTAACCCGACTATAAACTTTCATGGATACACACAGTTTTGTGTGTTGGTCCGTTATACTTTCGGATGGTAATGTTATGAGCTTCTCAGCCAAGCGCATACTATCTATATCACAATTGGTCATTTTGTTCATCTTGATACATGCGTATGTTTACAACTTTCATAATCAAAGCAGCGTGTTTATATTTATTAAGAAATGTCCAATCCTTTGACAGCAACATATAATGTGAAAGATGACTCGGTTGGACGAAAACCTGAATATAGGTCTCTCCCATTGAAGAGAGGTTTTCGAAAACCTCCTAACTCCCTTTTCCCCATTTTGAAATATTAAGGATTATTTCCCTTAAAATGTCTCATTCCGTCTTTCATTTTATCATATTTAAACTACGAATTCTAACAAATCTAGGGAAATTCTTGTGTCAATACTCTTCAACAGTCGTAACGTCACTTCCTTCCTAATGACGCATGGTAACTTAGTAACACTGGCTCTAAACTATCCGAACAATTGCGGACGCCGTAAGAAATATTTCACCGGCGAGCATTAAAGCGTATCCAGAGAAAAAAACCCCATAAATATGATCATGTTTTGACTTCTACACATTCTGATCACAAGGCATATGGAAAGTTCTAGCCAGCATGAAGAATAAAAAGTAATGATTTTCTTTGTTTAGAACCAAGATGGCTGCCGTTGCCGGGAGACGTGACATCAGACTACTGAATCCAATTGATGCTTAAAATAATATATATATATATATATATATATATATATATATATATATATATATATATATATATATATATATATATATATATATATAAATTTATCTCGTGGATGGAAAATCTCAAAAAGTAGAAAAATCCACTTAACGAGTTTTGGAAAACCAGCCTTCAATTATATTCACCCACCCAGTCATTTACAATCTTTCATATTGCTTGTCTTAGCTCAATGATGGGGACAACTTTACCATAATTTGTCTTTTGGATCTCAGATAAAATGGTTTGATAATGATGATGACGTTGATGATGAAAATGATGATGGTGCTGTTGATGATGATATTATTAATGATGTTGTTGATGATAATGATGCTCGATGATGATGATGATGATGATGATGATGATGATAATGATGATGATGATGATGATGATGATGATGATGATGAGGATGATGATGATGATGATGATGATGATGATGAAAATGATGATGATGATGATGATGATGATGATGATGATGATGATGATGATGATGATGATGATGATGATGATAATGTTGGTAATGAGGATAAGAATTGCAACAGCAACATAATTTTGCCTATTGTAAGGCTTTACGCTGAGTGTATTCATTTTCATTTTAGGTACGATTTGCTCTCAGTTTGACATTCGGTCTCTTGTTTTATCAGAACAATGTGAGTGACTCCTCTCGTTTTCAGTTGCAACCGAAATGGAACCATACTTAATTTCTTTGTTATTGTTTTTTAGAACACCTTTTGGCTGATACGTTCCTACTATTTAAAAGTATGAATAATAATATAAACGTTTTAGTGGAGATAATATAGATAAAATGAAGATGACATCACTCGCATCCTTGTTATTTTTTTTTTTTTTGCCACCCACGTTTAGGTGTAATTCTCATATAACTGTATTAACCGCCAGACTATAAAAGTTCATGGATAAACATGGTTTTGTGTGTCAGTCCGTTATACTTCCGGATGGCAATGTTGTGAGCTTCATAGGCAAGCGCATACTATCCTCCGTAGCCATCGTTAAGTTATAGCCTGACACTGAAAAAATAACTGACGTCAAAATGCCAGTCTTTTGCAACAAAAGAAAACAAATCTCGAGTTGTATTCAATAGTTCAACCAATGAAATAACTTTTTCCTTGAGCTCTACTAACGACAACTCACTAGACGCTACACAAACATAAAAAAATGACGTCAAACTGCCAGTCCTAGAAGGTTCTAGTGTCAGGCTATATGCTATCGATGGCTACGCATACTCTCGTTCATAATGTTTATGTGTATTCCAATTTGCTTCAATAGTCATGACGTCACTTCCCTCGTAATTACATATAGTAACTTAATAACTGGCTCTAAACTATCGGAACAATGGTGGACGCACTTATTAAATATTTCTCTGACAAGCATAAAAGTGTATCCAGAGGAGAAAAACATTATTAATATGATCATGTTTTGATTTTTATATATTCTGATCACAAGACATATGAAAAGTTCTAGCCGGCATGAAGAAAAAAAAAGTACCGATTTTCTTTGTTTAGAACCACGATGGCCGCTGTTGCGGGCCACGTGATAATAGACTCTTGAATCCAATTGACATCGGCAGGGGTTTTTGCAGCTTCATCATCAAGTGCCATTTTGTGAGAAGTAAGCTGCAAAGAAGATCTGAGGACAGATATGGTTGGAGGGACATGATCGCAGATGTCTGCCATCGGCGATCATGATACCTCCAACCACATCTGTCCTCAGATCTTCTTTGCAGCGTACTTCTAACTAATTTTCTCTCAGTCTATAAAGTTTGTGTGTATTTGTGCTATTTCTTATAGCGGGAAGAAATGGTGTGCTTTTTTGCATATATTATATATATATATATATATATATATATATATATATATATATATATATATATATATATATATGAACACATACCATCAGAACACAAATGTCATGTTTACGGACTGGTCATTGAATACCCACATACGGAAGGAGCCCCTTAGATTCATATTATCTCCATGTATTCATTTTACTCTCCGGTTGTAGGTTACACGTAGTTTTTGTTTGTTTCATTTGTTTGTTGTGAGTAAATTACAGAAATATATAGATAGAACGAAGACGACGTCACTCAGCTCCTAATTGATTTTTGCCATCCATGTTTATGAGTAATTCTCACTAAACTGTATTAACCAGACTATAAACATTCAAGGTAACACATAGTTTTGTGTGTTGGTACGTTATATTTGGCAATGGCAATGATGTGAGTTACTTAGCCAATCGCACAGCATCTATAGATAGTATGCGCTTGGCTAAGAAGCTCATAACATTGCCATCCGGAAGTATAACGGACCAACACACAAAACTGTGTGTAACAATGAACTTTTATAGTGTGGTTAATACAGTTTCGTGAGAATCACAAACGCGGATGGCAAAATACAATAACAAAGGCTTGAGTGACGTCATCTTCGTTCTATCTATAGAGTCTATGACAAACAAGTTATTCACGAACTGGAACCGAACAGAGACGAAAATGAATGCAATCAGTTTACAACTTAACGACCTACATTGGACGTTTGGACACTTCATTATTATATCTTGTTGTTTGATTTCTTCCTGTATTCTCTCTCTCTCTCTCTCTCTCTCTCTCTCTCTCTCTCTCTCTCTCTCTCTCTCTCTCTCTCTCTCTCTCTCTCATTTGTTCAGATCTTGATCTTACACTGGTGTTTGCTCTTTAATTTCTTAATCTGATTTTTCAAAAAAATAAGATGGAGTAACTCAAATGCCTTCGTTCTCGTCCTCTCGTGTTCATTGTACGTGTTGTTTGATGCAAGTGAGGGTTCACAGCATAACCCTTGTGAAGAACCTGTAATCAGATGGTCTAAGGTTCGATCCCCAGTCAAGGTGGACTTGTTTTTTGAGATGTTATTTTTCTTCTACTATTTTTCTTTCTTGCTTTGTCTGGAACCTTTCACACACACTTTTTCAGATCTTTATCAATTATTATCATCAGAACTGCAAATATGTGCCATTCGCACTCAGTGAATAAATACATAGATCTATTTGTTTATAATAATAATAATAATAATAATAATAATAATAATATAATAATAATAATAATAATAATAATAATAATAATAATAATAATAATAATAATAATAATAATAATAATCAATAAAGATTAATAATAATAAAGAAAAACAAATAATAATGATGATGTGCTGATGATGATGATAATGATTGCTTATAGCAAGTGGGTTTAATGAGTTCACGATACTTGTATATCAGTTAAACATGGTCATTATATTGAGTAGTCGAGGACAGTTTTACGTTCCAAAGTTAAAGGATTGGTCATTATATTGAGTACTAGAAAATTACATTCTTTGATCGGTTTTACTTGGTATTTGGGGATAATAGCATCAAATTATAGTTGGAATTTATTATTTGGGCGTACAGATTATTTGGGCGTACAGATTATTTGGGCGTACAGATTATTTGAGTATACTGAACGTAAAACTGATGTTTACCAAAAGTATATTATATCATAAAAGGCGGGGTTTAACATTAATATGTAGGAATTGACGTTTCAGGTTTGAATATGATTTGACTTTTCTTTTAGGAGGTGGAATTTAGACTGTCAAGGAACTGACGAAACTACAAGGAGGCGTGATTTGAGGAATTATGGGTAGAATTTACAATAGGGAAAAACATAGTGATGCTAGATTATTCTACATTCTACCTTTTGATTCTATATTATTCTACTATTCTACTTTACGATGAGCTGCACTTTCCTAGTGTCCAACTAAGAATCTTTATTTTACGGACTTAGAAATATTCCACGTATATTGAAAATGGTTACTTAGGCAAAATGACTTTCAATTTGGACTGATTTTACGGATTTGAAATTTGTGAACTTGATTGAATTCTGACCATGATATTTGATTTGGATTTGGAATTAATCATGATTTGGATTTTGAATTTATCACAACAAATAAAACTGTAAGAAGTGAAGCTTGGAATCTGGACATTTATTTGAATGTCTTGATATTGTAAATTCAGTTATCATCATCGGCCCTTGAACTCTTTCGTCATTATAAACATCTACAACACAACGCAAAGGATAATACTACTTTTTAAAAAAATCAAAAACACTATACGATCATCAGCCATTACATATGTGTGCAACTACCCCACATGATGATGATGATGATGATGATGATGATGATGATGATGATGACGATAATAATAATAATAATAATAATAATAATAATAATAATAATAACAATAATAATGATATAATAATAATAATAGTAATATAATAGCAACAACAACAACAACAACAATAATAATAATAATAATAATAATAATAATAATAAAAATAATAATAATAATAATAATAATAATGATGATAATATAATAATAATAATAATAATAATAAATAATAATAATAATAATAATAATAATAATAATAATAATAATAATAATAATATTAATAATAATAATAATAATAATAATAATAATAATAATAATAATAATAATAATAATAATAATAATAATAATAATAATAATAATAATAATAATAATAATAATAATAATAATAATAATAATAATAATATCAAAATTAATAATAGTCATTCAACTCTGTAGAACCTTCCTTTTACAGAGACGAAAAACGAACCAAAGAATCGAAAGAAAAAACAAAACCCAAAAAAAAAAAACAACTAACAATTTTGTCAAGACAAGAAGATCGGATTAGTTTCGCGTGATGAGATCTATCTATAATTGATGGTTCCTACGTGACCTCTTGTTGCTATGCCTGTCAAGATAATGACACGGATGCCTTTTTTTTTTACTATTATCTTATAGATAGTTCGAAGATGACGTCACTCAGGTCTTTGTTATTGATTTTTGCCATCCGCGTTTATGAGTAATGTTTACTGAACTATATTAACCTGACTATAAACGTTCATGAATACGCACAGTTTTGTGTGTTGGTGCGTTATACTTCCGGATGTTATGAGCTTCTTAGCCAAGTGCATACTATCTATAGACAGTATGCGGATGGCTTAGAAGCTCACAACACTGCCATCCGGAAGTATACAAAACTGTGTGTAACCATGAACGTTTATAGTCTGGATAGTACAGTTATGTGAGAATAACTCATAAACGTGGATGTCAAAAAACAACACCAAAGATACGAGTGACGTCAACTTCATTCTATCTGTAGATGAGCGTGGCTCAGCGTTACGGTCTTTGCTTTTTACCCAAAAGGTACCGAGTTCGAGTACCCACATCGTTGTGTCGCCTTGAGCAAGTCATCTCTCCCTAGCTCACTTTGTGGTGCTGCACTGCGGCTGACGCCTGGGTTATTCCAGTCTTCCCTTGGGATAGACCCTAAAGACAATTTTCCCCTTGGGGATGAATAAAGGGAATTTTATTTATTTATTTGTTAGTTTTAGATAGTATGCACTTGGCAAAGAATCTCACAACATTGACATCCGGAAGTATAACTGAGCAACACACAAAACTCTGTGTAACCATGAACGTTTATAGTCAAGTTAATACAGTTTAGTGAGAATTACTCGTAAACGCGGCTGGCAAAAAAAAACAAAACAAAAAAAAAAACAATAACAAAGTATTAATCTCGAGTTGTTCAATCAACATATTATAGTGCATACATATTTGAAAGTTTTCTTCGTCAGATTTCGTATATTTGATTAAAACTAGTGGAAGAAGTGCGGCTATGTGGTCTTGGGGTATGACACTCGCTTTCAGATCGGAAATTCCTGGGTTCGAGCCTCGCTCGGCGCATAGTTGAGTCCTTGGAAAAGGCTCTTTACTCACATTCTCTCACCGTACTCAGGTGTAAAATGAGTACCTGGCCGTTAACAGCGTTGTCTCTGTCCGAAAGAAATTATAATATCGCCTAACAGGCGTCATGTCCCGTCCTACTTGTTAAGTGTTGCTGTTGGCCAGGGGCCCCTTGTAAAGCGCTTTGAGCACGTTTAGTGGATATTGCGCTATATAAAAGCTCAATTTAAAATCTCAGGAGATGAAGTGAGTAGAAAAGTGCCAGAAGACAATAGAGAATAAAAATTTTCGCGGCGGTGGTGGGGTTTGAACCTGCTTCTTTATTGGTACGACAACTCCGCCTGGCAGGTGAGAGCGTGGCTCTACCGTGTGAGCTATCCACGAATACAAAAATATTCGTATCAAACTCAGGTCATTTCTAGAACTCTCTCTCTCTCACCCACTTCTGGAAACCGCGGGCTCGCTCGCCAACCAACCATCGCGAAGCTCAATTTAAAAGAAACATTTCAGTGGTTTTATTTTTGACTGAAAATTTAACATCAAGTATTGATGCATTGCGATTATCCAAAAAGCTCACATCTCCCATCCGGATATAACGTACTAACACACAAAACTGTGTGTTACATTGAACACTTATATATTGAAACAATTTAGTGAGAACTACTCATAAAAAAGGATGGCTAAAAACAATAACAAAGAGATGAGTGACGTGAACGTTCTTCTATCTGCATTATTTTGTCCCTGAAATCAACCGAGGACCGTGGACGTGCCGTGAACAGAATAAAAAATATTTGCCCATCACTTAAAGTAAAAATCTTATATATCCTGAACATTACTCACAATAGGCTTCAACAGTAGTTACGTCATTTCCCTCGTAATGACGCATAGCAACTTAGTAACTGGTTCTAAACTATCGGATCAATGGCGGAGGCCCTTATGAAATACTTCTCCGACGAGCATAAAAGTGTATCTAGATGAGAAAAACATTATAAATCTGATCGAGTTTTTACTATTATACATTCTGATCACATAGCTTGTAAAAAAGTTCTCGCTAGCATGAAGAATAAAAAGGTACCGATTTTCTTTGTTTAGAAACAAGCTGCTGGCTGCTGGGCGGAGGTGACATCAGACTATTGAATCCTATTTGAACACAAATGATTGAAAATGGCGTTGCGAAGCAATTGGATTCATTAGTCTGGTGTCACGTCGCCCAGCAACGAGGAGCAGCGTGGCTCTAAACGAAGAAAATTGATACTTTTTATTCTTCATGCTGGCTAGAACTTTTTTACATGTCATGTGATCAGAATGCATAAAAGTCATATGATGATCAGATTTATATTGTTTTTCTCCTCTGAGAAGTATTTCATAAGGACGTCGGCCAATGTTCCGATAGTTTAGAGCCAGTAACTAAGTTACTATGCGTCATTACGAGGGAAGTGACGTCATGACTGTTGACGACTATTCCTTAATCAGTGTGTCGAAATATTGTGAGAAATACTCACTTACTGGGCCTACCTATTTGCGTGTTTCGCATGTTCTATGGGTAGCTAAGGCCTTTTCGTTGACTGGAAATAAACTTTCAAGGGAACGGGACGAGGTCAATAGCAGGAAATATTCTGATCGGTTCATGCTTAGTAACGGCCGAATCATCAATTATAGATAGAATGCGCTTGGCCAAGGAGTTCACAACATTGCCATCCGGAAGTATAACGGACCAACACACAAACTCGGTGTAACCATGAACTTTTATAGTCTGGTTAATACAGTTTAGTGAGAACATCTCACAAACGCGGATGGCAAAAACAATAACAAAGGCCTGAGTGACGTCATCTGCATACTATCTATATTTATTCTGGGCGTTTGTCCATAAAACTCACAACTTTGCCACCCGTAATTAGCGTACCAATACACAAAAATATGTGTAACCTGAAACGTTTAAAGATAGAACAAAATTTACGTCACTCAGGTCTATGTTATTGCTTTGAGTCAGCCAATTTTATGAGTAGTTCTCACTGAATTGTATTAATCAGACTATAGATAGTTCGAAGATGACGTCAATCAGGTCTCTGTTATTGTTTTTGCCATCCGCGTTTATGAGTAGTGCTCACTGAACTGTATTAACCAGGCTATAAACGTTCATGGATACACACAGTGTTGGGGTTTGGTCCGTTATACTTCCGGATGGCAATGTTATGAGCTTCTTAGTCAAGCGCATACTATCTATAAACGTTTAAGGTTACACCTAGTTTTGTGTGTCGGTACAGAATATCCGGCTGGTATTGTTATGAGTTTTTTAAAAAGTAAACGCATATCACCTATAGATAGTATGCGCTTGGCTAAGAAGCTCATAACATTGGCATCCGGAAGTATAACGGACCAACACACAACGCTGTGTGTATCCATGGACGTTTATAGTCGGGTTAATACAGTTCAGTGAGCATTACTCATAAACGCGGAGTCAAAAAACAATAACAAAGACCTGAGTGACGTCATCTGCATACTATCTATTAAATAGAAATTTACAAAGGGAGTTGTCCCCACAAATAAAAAAAAAGAGTTGTCTTCCCATGTTATAACACCTGACAAGCGGATAAAAACAATAATTTTCTACCTTTGGATTGGAGCCTAAGCACTTCCCTCCATATCAAACAGACCTTGCTACCAATCACTGATGTTTGAACAAAGTGGTCAGCCAAATTAAAAAACGAAATTAAAAAAAAAGAAACAAACAAAAAAAAAACAAAAAACAAAACAAAACAAAAACTAAAGAAAACAAGGCAAAGCAAACATAACAGTGATTCTATCCTCGATGAAAAAAAAAGCCATCTCAGTGATTTTGTGAATAGCCTTGATACGATAAGTCGAGCTTTTCTTTGAGCTAAATTGTCATCAGCCTGGCATTAAAAGATTGTCATTAGGAGAACCATATTCCAGTATTCTCCAATAATGAGTAAATGTACCATACACATTGATGCGAGGCCAATTTGAAATGATATTTAAATCATTTCAATAGAGCTAACCATCTCGATCGACTGAAGATGAGGTCTTTGTAATTGCTTTTTTTTGTCATCCGCGTTTATGAGTAATTCTCAATAAACTCCATTAACCAGACTCTAAACGACCAACATTACAAAGCTTCAAAGTTTTTTTTAACACACAGTTTAGATCACGCCGTCATCTATATCGTTAGCTCTATTGTTGGGGAAATTCCAGAAATGAAATCAATGACCTCAGTTTTACGTCTGTATAGTTATATCATTATCTGTTTTAATGGTGAAGTCAATAACCAAACCTGTTCTATTATCACCATCATTATCATCATCATCATCATCATCATCATCATCATCATCATCATCATCATCATCATCATCATCATCATCATCATCATCATAACCATCATTATTATCATTATCATCATAAAGTTGTTATGTTTGCTTAAGGAAAGCCTTTCAAAGAGGTCTTTGACATTGCTTTTTGCCATCCATGTTTATGAGTGGCTTGTCGGACGGATGTGTGTCCGGTCAGATTTGTCTTACCAGACGAATAAATGCCCAGGATAGAGCAGGTGTTCAGCCTCCATTAGGATCTAATTTAGTTCAGGCCGTCGTGAGGCGGCCCGCAGAGAGTTCGCCTTCCGAGATGGTCGAGTGACGGTTTGCCTCTTCCCCTGCATTATGCACTTAAGCGACCCCAACACGACCAGGCGGTGATCCATTGAGTGAGCCTGGATATATTTATAATGCCGGAAACGGGAAAAAGAGGGGGGGGGGGGGGGGGGGGGAGGTCAAGAAATGGACAAATTGGATTCAATAGACTGATTTCAAGTCCGCCCAGCAACGAGAAGCTTGGTTCTAAACAAAGAAAATTTGTACTTTTTATTCTTCATGCTGGATAGAACTTTTTCATATGTCATGTGATCAGAATGTATAAAAGTCAGAACATGATCAGATTTATAATCATCTGGATACACTTTTATGCTCATCGGAGAAGTATTTCATAAGGACGTCCGCCATTGTTCGGATAGTTTAGAACCAGTTACTAAGTTACTATGCGTCATTACGAGGGAAGTGACATCACGATTGTTGAAGTCTATTGCTCTCTTTGAAAGTAATCCTTCATAGCCAAAGTCAACTACGACTTTTCGGTTCTAAATGAAGAACTAAATAAAGATATTTAATTCAATAAAACATCTTGAAAACGAAGTTCTGGTATTAGAGCGCGTATAAAAGGGGATTTAGCGCTTTGTTTAAATGCAGTGAGGACAAATTGGAAATTTTAAAAGATAGTTATGATGTCTACTGCGTTTTACCTCTGAAAACCACGAATTTTATTATGTCAGTTAGACAGGTCTGGTGATAAGGCCCAAGGAGCTGGAGTTCAACCCAGTTTCCGTGGCGTTAAACGGACAATAGCAATTGCTTAGTATCCTTTAAACAGGACGCGAGTCTATCCCAAGGTTTTTATTTTTCCACCAGATCAAAGAGACCCACCCTCCCAATCTCTGCTTGGTGATCAAGAGGGTCAGAAAAAAATCTCGACTACAGTCGGGAGTGATCCAGGTCCCTCTGATTGTAAAAGGAGCGCTCTACAGAGTATTGGTACCGCCCTAGGACTCTACAGATGTCACTGGTACCGCCTCATTGAGCTGAAGTTATATTTGTTCCACTTTTAACCGTCTCCGTTAGTTACCAACCATAGGAAAATCGTCACATTCGTTACGATGCAACCTACAATTTTCTCATTCTGACTTCTCTTGTACATCACAACATTTAAAAAAATACATGTACTTTGATTTCAGCTATAAATACCAAACACTGTGTTGTAGAGCTCACTTGTTTCTTTTCGTTTGAGTAAGAAAAGTCTATTTTTGTGTTGGGTAGGCAGGAGTGGATTTTCGGGGAAAATTCTTAAAGTAGCTGGTAAGGAGAGAATTAAAAGACTAAAAATACCCTTGAGGTATTAATTAAGCTTGTGGAAGGTGGGGATTGGGGTGAGGAGAGAACAAAAAACTGCATAAAATTAGAACCTCTGCTGAGATTTGTAATGGATTTAAAATTGAATGCTTTTGTCTAAATGACACCTACTGTGATAAATGTGATTACACGAAATGGGAAAGTTGATGCTACAAGTAGATAAGGTTTTGTGCATTTTATACGAATTCAAAATATTTCATTTATTCTCCCATTTGGCGATACGAAATCACATTTCAATTTCGTACAGTACAAGTCGCTTCTTTGTTCTACAATTTGTCCTGCCATCCCTTATTGCCGACGTCAACTTATTTACAGATCTGATAACCCAAACTGTTATAGGCTCATTGTTTGTAATATAAATACTCTCAATTCAAACTAACACAAAATATGGCTCTAAATGTGCTCAGAGCGCTTTACAAGGGGTCCCTGGTCAACAGCAACATTAAACCTGTAGGACGGGACATGACGCCTGTTAGGCGATATTACATTTTTTTCGGACAAAGAAAACGCTGTTAACGGCCAGGTACTCCTTTTACACATGAGTACAGTGAGAGAACGTAGGTAAAGAGCCTTTTCCAAGGACTCAACTATGCGCCGAGCGCGAGGCTCGAACCCAGGACCTTCCGGTCCGAAAGCGAGTGTCATACCATTAGACCACATAGCCGCATTTCAAGTGGACAGATCTGCGAAAACGCCAACGCTCATATTTCTCACGGAAAAAAAAAAATGAGTGGAGCAGGCACTTATGTTGAAAATAACAGAAAATAAAGTGAGTAGATAAGTGCCAGAAGACAATAGAGAATCAAAATGGGGGTTCAAACCCGCGACCTTACTGATACGACAACTCCGCCTGGCCGTGAGAGGACACTATGCAGTCGACGCCATCCATTTATCACGCCTTCAAACAAATACGCATCTCACTAATCGGGTAATGAGGTAATTATGGCGTTTATTTTTATCATGACCTAAAGAAGAAGAAGAAGAAGAAGAAGAAGAAGAAGAAGAAGAAGAAGAAGAAGAAGAAGAAGAAGAAGAAGAAGAAGAAGAAGAAGAAGAAGAAGAAGAAGAAGAAGAAGAAGAAGAAGAAGAAGAAGAGAAGAAGAAGAAGAAGAAGAAGAAGAAGAAGAAGAAGAAGAGAAAGAAGAAGAAGAGAAGAAGAAGAAAAGAAGAAGAAGAAGAAGAAGAAGAAGAAGAAGAAGAGAAGAAGAAGAAGAAAGAAGAAGAAGAAGAAAAGAAGAAAGAGAAGAAGAAGAAAAGAAGAAGAAAAGAGAAGAAGAAAGAAGAAAGAAGAAGAAGAAGAAGAGAAGAAGAAAAGAAGAAGAAGGAAAGAGAGAAGAAAGAAGAAGAAGAAGAAGAAGAAGAAAAGAAGAAGAAGAAGAAGAAGAAGAAGAAAGAAGAAGAAGAAGAAGAAGAAGAAGAAGAAGAAGAAGAGAGAAGAAGAAGAAGAAGAAGAAGAAGAAGAAGAAGAAGAAGGAAGAAGAAGAAGAAGAAGAAGAAGAAGAAGAAGAAGAAGAAGAGAAGAAGAAGAAGAAGAAGAAGAAAAGAAGAAGAAGAAGAAGAAGAAGAAGAAGAAGAAGAAAGAAGAAGAAGAAGAAGAAGAAGAAGAAGAAGAAGAAGAAGAGAAGAAGAAGAAGAAGAAGAAGAAGAAGAAGAGAAGAAGAAGAAGAAGAAGAAAGAAGAAGAAGAAAAGAAGAAAGAAAAGAAGAAGAAGAAAAGAAGAAGAAGAAGAAGAAGAAGAAGAAGAAGAAAGAAGAAGAAGAAGAAGAAGAAGAAGAAGAAGAAGAAGAAGAAGAAGAAGAGAAGAAGAGAAGAAGAAGAAGAAGAAGAAAGAAGAAGAAGAAGAAGAAGAAGAAGAAGAAGAAGAAGAAGAAGAAGAAGAGAGAAGAAGAAAGAAGAAGAAAGAAGAAGAAAGAAGAGTAAGTAGAAGAAAGAAGAGAAGAAGAAGAGAAGAAAGAAGAAGATAAGAAGTAAAAAGAAGAAGAAGAAAAGAAGAAGAAGAATGTGAAAGAATGAGAAGACACATGATTTCGGGTCGAGGTTGGTTGAAGCTCGAAGATCGAGCCAGTAAGTATGAAGAAAGAAGATAAAGAAATAAAAGAAGAAGAAAAGAAGAATTAATAGCAGATAACAGACAGATATATAAAAGAAGCATACAAAAGATAAGAATTAATATGTGCGGCCATGTGGTCTTGTGGTATGACACTCGCTTTCGGGTCGGAGGGTCCTGGGTTCGAGCCTCGCGCTCGGCGCATAGTTTAGTCCTTGGAAAAGGCTCTTTACTCACTTTCTCTCACCGCACTCAGGTGTAAAATGAGTACCTGGCCGTTAACAACGCTGTCTTTGTCCGAGAAATTGTAATATCGCCTAACAGGCGGCATGTCCCGTCCTACATGTTAAAAGTTGCTGTTGACCCGGGACCCCTTGTAAAGCGCTTTGAGTACATTTAGTGGATATTGCTCTATATAAAGCTCAATTATTTTTTTTACCATTTCATGACCACACTTTTTCGAAACCACGTGCCATGCAGAAATAAATAAATGTTCAAATTGATAAATAAAACCTTGGAATTTTAAAAA
>NC_088367.1:31165908-31188408 GCF_034508935.2 Berghia stephanieae | reverse complement strand
AATTTAAAGCACAATCGAAGCCTGCCGGTGAAGGATTAAAATGGGCACAATTTCATTGAGCTCTTCACATCTCCACGATATATACTTTGTTCTACATTTCTATTTCTTCTATTTCTAAAATAATTAGGTTTAATTTGTTCTATTTAAATTATTTCAAGAAAAATTTCATTAAAAAAAAAATGTATTTCTTACATTTCATAATTGGTAAAAAAGAGAGATAGGGAGAGGGGGAAAAAGAAAGAGAGAGAGATGGAAAGAGAGAGAGAAAGAAAGAGAGAGAGAGAGAGAGAGAGAGAGAGAGAGAGAGAGAGAGAGAGAGATGAAGAGAGAGATAAAGAGAGAGAGGGGGGAGAGAGAGGGAGAGAGGGAGAGGAAAAGAAAGAGGACGAGAGAGAGATAAAGAGGGAGAAAGAGAGGGAGAGAGAGAGAGGGGGGAAAGAGAGAGGAAGAGAGAGAAGGAGAGATAAAGAGGGAGATAGATAGATAGATAGATAGATAAATATATAGAGAGAGAAAGAGGCAGGGAGAGAAGGAGAAATAAATAGAGAGAGAGAGAGAGAGAGAGAGAGAGAGAGAGAGGGGGGGGGGGAGAGATGCTATTTCATAAACCTTAATCTTCCTTTTACTCGACCATAGCCCCAGGATCAAATGATCGTGTAGTTAAAATGGAAAAACACTCGTTGAGTAATTATTTATGGTGTTCAATTAAATAAAATTCTCACCAGTTCTACCCGCCAGACCAATCTATCTACATTAAAAAAAACTATTATTATTATTATTATTATTATTATTATTATTATTATTATTATTATTATTATTATTATTATTATTATTATTATTATTATTATTATTATTATTATTATTATTATTATTATCATTAGATTCTCTAACTTTATCTGGCATCTTTCTATTTAATTTTAATTTCCATTATTTCTGCTAATTATTTATTAACATATGTGACGTCTCCACTCACGTTTCTGAAGCTGTTTATAGTGGAGAGATTTGTCCGATAAAGAACTGAACAAGAGTGTATGAAAGGTGCCAGCAGACAAAGCAAGAAAGAAAAATACAAGAAAAAAAAAACATCCCAAAAAATCATTCGATATAGATATCAAAATTGTCCCAACTATCGGGAGCCTCACTCCGTGGTCTAATGGTAGCGCGTCTAACCGGTAATCAGAAAGTCTTAGTTTCGATCCCCATTCGAAGTGGACTGATTTTTTTGGGATGTTTTTTTTCCTTATATTTTTCATTCTTGCTTCCTTTCATACACACTTGTTCAGTTATTTATCTGACATAGGTTCCCTGCTCCCTAATGTTTTAATTAAAGGTCTGTCCATTTGCGACATTGAATCAATATGAAACAGTTTTGTTTGTTTCATTTCTCTAATGGTCATTAATCTTTTCATGTTTTTCTGATGAGAAAAATCATTACTTAAAAGTATGCGTTGCCACCTGTCATTTAATGAACGAATTCAGTTTTGTTGTTCTTGAGAGCTTGATTATTATTGATAATCCTCTATAACTCTTTATAGCACCACTTTCGTTAATTACATTAGATAGAGTGTCAAAACACAACGCTCTGTAAATCATTACAACTGATAATCTTTTTTCAGCAATCAATCAGCTATGTGTGTTTTAGGTTCTTTTTAGGTCATTCTTTTTTAGGTCATTTCAGTGCCTGTAAAAAAAAAAGGAAAATGATGAGGGAAAAGTTGTAGTAGTTATGAAATTAAAAGCACCAAAAAAAAGGTAAGATAGAAGAGACATGACTATTTTGATATTACCTAAAATAATAGTAATAATAATAATAATAATAATAATAATAATAATAATAATAATAATAATAATAATAAAGCATTTTTATAGCGCGCATATTCCATGAAATCATGCTCTAAGGCGCTTTACAATAAAACACGTATTCACAAAGGGAAAATAAAATAAATAACACGGCACTGAAAGATTAATTTGAAAAAAAAATCCATAAAACTAAATTAAGTAAAGCCTATTTTAAATAGTTCAGTCTTTAAATTGGACTTGAAAGAGTTAAACGCTGGAAACTTTCTTGTTGTGGAAGATAAGATAGAGATTTCTAGATTTTTGGAGCTGCATTGGAGAAAGATTTGTGTGAAAATTTTGTTCTGGATGTAGACCTTCTAATTTCGAGTTGAGTGGGAAAGGGAGGATCGAAGATTTCTTGATGGTAAATTGGTACATTTAAGAGAGATTTGATATAATCAAGAGCTTGTCCAGGTAAGCATTTGCTGGTGATGCAAGCTACTTTGAATTCGATTCGTCCTAAAAGTCCATTCTCAAACACAAGCAACGGATCAGACCTCGAAGGATACACTCAGATGCTTAACATTGAGCTTTAACATTGAGCTTTATATAGCGCAATATCCACTAAATGTGCTCAAAGCGCTTTACAAGGGTTCCCTGGACGGGACATGACGCCTGTTAGGCGATAATACAAATTTTCGGACAAAGACAACGCTGTTAACGGTCAGGGACTCATTTTACACCTGAGGATGGTGAGAGAATGTGAGTAAAGAGCCTTTTCCAAGGACTCAACGGTATTATGTCGGAATAATTAAGATGATGAGATTTGCACTTATAGCCAAAAATATCACACTTGGGTTGAGTTTGTTTTGCTTTATTGAGAAGAATGAATATGATATTTCAGGGTACCAATGCCGATAATTCATATTTTTGAAAAATTTAGCATCAACTTTGGCTATTTAGTAACCGACTTCGTACCGTTTTGACACGATGGGCGACATATGACATTCTTCTTTGTGGGGAAGTTGGTGATGGTTGCCTGTCGGGAACCGACCACTTCTCTGATTCCAGTCCAGGGTGAGATCGAACCCGATGCGTTTAGATGGGCACAAGGGATCAGCTTAGTCGGTGATAGTTTAGCTGAGGGGGAGAGATAGAATGCGCTTGGCCAAGGAGTTCACAACATTGCCATCCGGAAGTATAACGGACCAACACACAAACTCTGTGTAACCATTAACTTTTATAGTCTGGTTAATAATGCTTAGTGAGAACAACTCACAAACGCGGATGGCAAAAACAATAACAAAGGCCTGAGTGACGTCATCTGCATACTATCTATAAAAAATAATGTACATTGAATATTAATACAGTACAGGCATATGTTACAGTGAATGACATTGTCAGTTGGAAGGTGAAAAGGTTTGAACTGAGATATTGCCAAGTTTAGTAAAAGGTCAATTTTTATCCAAAATGAGTTCTTGTCTTAAATGATTAAATCAACCCTTTTTGTACATCTTCGGGAAATATCAAATCTTAATTTTATTTCTAAATATTTTTTACTGCTATGCAAGTTGGAAAACTATGAAATTTGAGAAAAGTTGCTGGATATCTTTCCCAGACTATAACTTCATGAAAAATCACCCGATTTACTTTAAATAAAGATTTAAATACTCTGGGGAGCATATTCTTTCAGAAATTGCAAAATTTCAAATCCAAAATTTTCACCTTCCGACTGATTATGTAATGTACTGACACATATGCCTTATATGTATTGTCTGGTTCACTAGCTAGTTCACTTATAGAATGAACGCTCATGTCCTTATAGGATATACTATGGCTTATCGATCAGAATGGCATTATAGTTTAAATTTAAATAATCTACTCTAAGAGCGTCAAATATAGATCTATACATTATAGAAACCTAGATATTATTTTAAAAAAATTAAAATGAAGTAAATAAATGTTATTCGCGCCTACATAAAGTAATAAATTATATAAACAAATCTGAGTGTTCGAATTTTGCCCAGAAATTCATTTTCTAACATCACTTGTGAGTCTTTGTGGTCCAATGGTATGACATTCACCTTGGATCGGAAGGGTTCGTGTCTCGTTTTGAGCAGCGCATAATGAGTCCTTGGAAAAGGCTCTTTACTCAAATTCTATCACCGTACTCAGGTGTAAAATGAGTACCTGGTCGTTTACAGCATTCACTCCGTCCGAAAAAAGAAATATTGTAATATTGCATAACAGGCGTCATGTTTCGTCCTCTATGTTAAGTTTGGCTGCTGACCACGGACCCCTTGTAAAGCGCGTAGAGCACATTTAGTGGACTATATAAATGCTCAAGTTTATAAAAACTATCCAGACACATTACTCTTTAGAGACAATGGGTCACATTTACTTTTGTTAAAGTATAGAGGTATAAGTTTGTGTTTGTGCGTGTGTGTGTGTGTGTGTGTGTGTGTGTGTGTGTGTGTGTGTGTCGGTCAGGCTCAGCATGTAGCCATTTCTTCGTAGAGAACATTGATGTAGTTTAAAACATACAGGGGATTTCAGAAGACACTCATTAGGTTCGTTTGCCCGTTTTTGGTTGCGTGTTAGTCGACGTGCACTTATTTGCAGGTCTGATAACCCAATTCCTTATGGGCTCATTGTTGTAATGGAAATCTCAAAAAAAAAAAAAAAATGACGCAAAATATTGTCCACTACAACCATGTTAAACTAGGCCCATAAGTGGGCTTGGTATATTTGATACAGGGCGATAATTGTTTAATATATATGCGCACAACCAACATGACGTTCTCTCTCTAATAACTTTTCCGCCGGTGACGTCACAGACTATGGGTGACGTCCAATTAAGGGACGCTACTCTTCCGCTAATCTCATTCCCTATATTAATTTGTACAACTTTAGATTTGGCAGTAATTCTGTGCACCTTGGCAAAAATTTAACATGGGCTGTATGGAACAATGTTAACACCAAACCCTATCATTTTTAAAGAATAAATCTCTTTCAATCATAAAAGCTAGAGAGGCCAACAAGAAATCATAACTCCAGTTTCTTATGCCAGGTTTCTATGGTTGTTTCTTGCCATCATAATAACAAAATAAAAACAAACAAAAAAAAAAACCCCGTTTTTTTGAAGAAAATGGTACTATGACTTTATATAGCCGTGACGATAGGGCGGATCGCCGTGGTGCCTAAAGTAATGGGATTTGGAACTAGTTCAGGATTACAAGAATTTATTGATGTTTTAAAACACAATATCTACTAAAATATACTCAATGGGATCCAATGCCAACCGTGACAGTTAACATGTAGAACGAGACGTCACGCCTGTAAGTTGCTATTACTGTTTCTGTTTTTTACCGAGATATCGCTGTTACCGGTCAGATACTCGTTTTCCTGAGTACTTTGAATAATGTGAGTAAAGAGCCTTTTCCAGTTACTCAACTTTGCGCCGCGGAGAGCGAACTTGAACCAGTTGCCTATCGGTTTAGTAAGCGAGTGTTGAACCACAAAACCACAAAGCTCACAACGACACAGATAAACTAGGGTTTGTTGACATCCTGGCTACTGGGGGGTTTCTGTGTTTGTTTGATTTTTGGTTTTGTTTTTTAAATTTTTTTATTGACACACGCTCTAGATTATAACTAGATCTAGTACCAATTTAAAACAAAAACAAAAACATTATCCATCTGATATCATAAAAAGTTTTTTCACTCAAAAAGTAAACGAATCAATCAATGCATGAACATGAAGAAGACTTGAATGAAGGCAACGGGGTGAGACTCGTTGGGCGAAGCTAGTGACAGTCAGTCAAATTACGATGTGATTCGTAAACACGAAAACAAATCTACAAATTATTCTAAAATAAAGCGAGTGAGACATCCAAAGATAAAGACCGGAAAGCTATTACAGGTTAACATTGAACTAAATCTTGACAATCTATACAAATTGCAAAATCAAACATTGGAATTTAAACCGTTTGTATGGTTTGGTCTCGTGTTCGAGGCTGGTGATTAAGAACGTTAGAAGCCGGAAAACGTTGTACACAAAATAGGTCTCCCGTTTATTATTGTTTACATTGTGGATAATACATTTCTAGTAAAAACAAACATACACGAATCAAATGTTATACTAATCACATTCGTCATTTATGGCTAATTTTTTTACTGAAAATCAGGATCCAAATAATTCTTGTTTTGTTCACACAAGCGCATTCATTTTGAATAATTTATTTTACCGTGGTCTAAAATGGATTGGCAGTTATTTTGATAAATGTTGCCGGGTTTTTTTTTCATAACATATCAATATCTAGACAGTATTTGATGCGTGATCGAATATTTATGAGCCTGTGCATCTTTTGCCACCTAACAACTACATATTTAAGGTTATTTTTATCTATTATTTATTGCTTTGGGGTGTAAGCTGCCTGAGGTAGGGTCACGTGATTTATCACATGCTGCCGGTCTAATTCACATTTTCATTTAAATTCAGACATAATTGCAATTTTTTGGGCCATTTATTTAGTGGCTTGATAAGAGAAATACATGCTTTATTTGTCTCAAATAACAATACCCTGACTGTTTTGAGACTTCAAATTTTCTCTGGTGATTTTCTAGGTGTTTAATGGGTTGATTGAGAGTGTTAACACATTTTATATCTGGATGTGACGTATCATGTTTTGAAAGTTCCCTCCTCGTGTCAATGTATACATTAATGCAGGAATCGTTTAAATATAACCTTTAAAACGTGAAGGATTGGGAGGTCCTGGGTTCGAGCCTCGCTTGACGCATAGTTGAGTCCTTGGAAAAGGACGTGATCTGTAATCCTTCCTATTAAAAATTACATATTCTTCCTCCCACTCACTGAACACTCATGAGAGACTAATGGGTTTATATAATTAATGAGCGCTGTCCAAATCACCCTAAGCTAAATGTACTCGCAAATCATTTTGGCCCCAAGAATTTGTTAAACTCTATGCGCTTAGGACATTTGAACATTTTCACTTCGAATTTTAACGTTTTCACTAGATTGTCTGATGGGTTTCATATCACTTCATTAATTAAACTAGTGGGCCTTGGAGATAAAAATCTTCATTTCATACCGAATAAGTCACCGAATGATCGGATTCTACTGTGTTGTCACTTCTTCTGGGGTAGCGTGGCTCACCGGTAGGGTCTTTGCTTCGTACCCGATTCATTCGATTCATTATAAGGCATAATACACGAAAAACGTTCGGCCACCGATGCTACAAATTCCTTTGATCACATTCAAAACTATTTTATTATTTCCATAAATTAAAGGCGATAAAAGAACCATTCTTAAAATTCATCGTTTTGTTGAGTTTTCTATTATTATTTTTTTTTGTTTTTGTTTGTTTTTATGGTTTTTTTTTATGATTTTGTTTTCTCTTTAACTGTCATTTTCAGTTCAGTTTTGTTGTTGTTGTTTTTTTTAATTTGTTGGGCTTTTCAGGAGGCTTTTTTTTATTGTTGTTGTTGTTTTCGGTTTGATTGTTTTGTTTTTTTTTTGTTTTGTTTTTTTGTTTGTTTGTTTTTTTTTTTTTTGGTATGTTTTTTCTTTCAATCTATTATTTGAAATTATAAAAGAGTTTATTTTATCTGAAACTGAAAATTCTAATTTAGAAAAACAGACTTTTGAAGTAACCGTAATCTTAAATATGTTTTTCAAAGTAAGGCAGAATAATGTTTTAAAGCAAAGGATCGCATTTGACTTTCCCTACCTCTATCTCGCCATTTTTAAAAAGGGGATTCTCTTTATTAATTCCCATGGGGAAATGTGTCTTTTTGGGTTTGCTTTTTTTCCCGTCTATTTCTTGGAAAAACTGACTTAACATGTAGGACGAGAACTCGGTGTCAGACACAAAGGAAGCTCTGAAAAAAAATACTAGCCGTAGGATTTAAGGTTCTTGCTCATTGAAAAAAGAGAATGCTGAAATGGAGCTGTGACTCGCACTATTATGATGATGTATGTGCAATGCCTAATTCCATTAGCCGTCCCAGACTGCCATTCTTCAATCATCCCCGGGCCCAAACACTGCATTATTATGGAGTAAGACCACCCGAATACAGTAGTATGAGACTAATAGAAGCTAATAAAATAAATATAATAAAAATAATAAAATAATAAAAATAATAAAATTCCCTTTATTCATCCAATAGGGGAAATTTGTCCCTAGGATCTGAGCCATGCTGCCCCTAATAACTACCACAGTGAAAATGCAGCAAGACTTTTGAATTAGCCGTCCCACTTTAAAAGTGTATTTGGCTGAATGAGACATGTGGAATGTATGGGATATCCAGATGCTTGATTTCTTTTTTTTTTCCGAAATATGATTTAGATTTGCTAATTGATGCCTTCATTGATGCATTGTGCTTAGACAGTAAACTTACAACTTGCCAACACACAAAACTATGTGTAGCGTTAATCATTTATAGATGCTCACAACATTGCCATCTGTAGATATAACGGACCAACGCACAAAACTATGTGTAACTTTGAACTTGTTTAGTCTGGTTAATACAGTTTAGTGATAATTCCTCATAAATTTGGATGGCGAAAAACAATAACAAAGACCTGATTGACGTCAACTTCGTTCTATCTGGAGTCTGATCAATACAATTTATTGAGTACTAAAATAAAAATGGCTGGCGAAAAACAATAGAAAAAAGGGGAGTGCCGTCAATTTCATTCTATCTATAAAACTCGTCCGATGGTAAAACCAAAATCTAGAGGTGCCTAAATGAGTCAATAAAATGGAGAGAAAGATAAAGAGAGTAAATGTGACTCGTAAATAAGGGAACAACACAAAACAAACGACGTTTCAGCCTTTGGCCTTTTTCAAGTGAACACGATATATATATATATGATTGTCATAATAATATAGGTGAAAATGCGTGTGTGTGTGTGTGTGTGTGTGTGTGTACGTGCAAGGGAAGAGAGAGAGAGAGAGAGTGAGAGAGGGGGAGAGAAAGAGAAAGAGAGCGAGAGAGAGAGACACACACACACACACAGAGAGAGAGAGAGAGAGAGAGAGAGAGAGAGAGAGAGAGAGAGAGAGTAAGCGACAATGAAATAATGTTATGAGATCAAAACTATATACAGGGTGTCCCAGAAGCCGCGCACAACATATTTATTTTTTTTTTTTTGTTTCAGATTTTATTCGATATGGGCGAGAAATTAAAAATGCAAGAAAGAGTTAAATTGATTCTTATGTTTGGAAGAGATGGGGCTATATACCGCTCGCTAGCTGAAGAATTCAACCGCACTCATCCCGAGCGAGAAAAACCATTGAACCATACCACTCACTGTCTGCCGTTTGATCAAACGTTTCCAAGAAACAGGTTCAGTTGCTGACCGTGAGAGATGTGGTCGACGAAAGAGTGCAACTGATGAGGAAACATCAACTATGGTTTTGGCGAATGTTGCTAGAAGCCCCGTGAAATCAGTAAGGAAAATAAGCCAGGAGCTTACGATTAGTAAATCATCAGTACATCGTATTCTTAAAACACAGAAATTTCACCCGTACAAAGTGCATCTTGTACAAGCTCTACATGGCGATGACACAGATAGGCCATTAGAGTTTTGTGAATGGGTGTGTAATCACCTGGATTCTTCAATATTATTTAGTGATGAAGCAATTTTTCATTTAAATGGGCAAGTAAACTGTCACAATATGCGCTATTGGTCAAAAGTAAATCCTAACTGGCACGAGGGGGGTCATCATCAGACCAACCCTAAGATAATGGTCTGGACTGGAATATGAGAGGAGGAAATCGTTAGTCCTTATTTTTACAATACTAGCAATGTCACCGGAGAAACTTATTTAGAGCTTTTACCGACCTTCCTGTTTGAATACCTAGAAAATGTTCCTGTAATTAGACGACAAAACCTCATATTTCAGCAAGATGGAGCTCCACCACACTTTGCTATTTGTGTGCGTGACTACCTTAATCACAATTTTCCAGAAAGATGGATTGGGCGAAGAGGTCCCGTGGAGTGGCCACCCCGATCACCAGATCTATCACCTCTTGACTATTTCCTTTGGGGACATCTTAAATCTGTAGTTTACCAGAATCGTCCATGCACTCTTGATGATTTGAAAGATGCGATAATAACTGAATGTCAAAAAATCACCACTGAAACGCTCATTAGATTAAAAGATAATTTTATAAAGAGAATCAATGCATGTATTCAGGCTGAAGGTGAACAATTTGAGCATATATTGTGATTTTGATTAATAAAATTGATATTCATTGATATTCATATTTGTTTTTAAATAAATCTACATGGTGCGCGACTTCTGGGACACCCTGTAAACACACACACCGGTGTTAGTGCAA
Source organism: Berghia stephanieae (assembly GCF_034508935.2). Classification (NCBI taxonomy): domain Eukaryota; kingdom Metazoa; phylum Mollusca; class Gastropoda; order Nudibranchia; family Aeolidiidae; genus Berghia; species Berghia stephanieae. The sequence goes on along the minus strand of NC_088367.1, from coordinate 31,178,260 downwards.
GTGTCGTACAAAAGTATAACCGACAGTCAATTCCTTAACCATATAACCGCCGTACTCTGGAACAACACGTATTTAAAATTTGGCCAGAAAACTCGTCCTTCAAATATCGATTGATTTAAATGACCCTCATCTTTGTAAAAAAAACCCTCTCAAACCTGAAACCTCGCAATGGCCTCGCGATGCCCAAGGTTTTTAGAGTTTTTGCCAATATGAGGGTCTTTTAAATCGATCGATATTTGAAGGACGAGTTTTCTGGCCAAATTTTGAAAGAGGTGTTTTTTCCAGAATAAGGCAGTAGTTAACTGGTAAATGTTATATCCCTCTAGGTCAATCTGGGATTAATTCTGGTATGAGGAACTAGAAACAACTGTTCAGTGGTTTTCCAAAACCCCCTAAATCCTTTTTTCCCCGTTTTGAGATATTAAGAATTATTTCTACTAAAATTTCCCATTCGGTCTATTATTGTATCATATTTAAACTTCCAATTCTCACAAATCTAGGGAAATTCTGGCGCCAGTTGTTGCTGATAAGAAAATTTACGTTTCAATTTATCTCATGGATGAAAAGTCTCAAAAAGTAGAAAAATCGACTCAACGGGTTTTGGAAAACCAGCCTTCAATTGATTTTATAAACCAAAATTATTTGAGTAAGGAAATTTTAGTTTTTAGAAGTTTAAAACTCTTCTAAAAAAAAGTAATGAGTATTTTAATTAAACGTATAGATAGTTCGAAGTTTACGTCACTCAGGCCTTTGTTATTGTTTATTGCCATCAGCGTTTATGAGTAATTATCACTAAACTGTATTAACCAGACTATAAACGATCATGGTTACACTCAGTTTTGTGTGTTACACTTCCGGATGGGAATGTTGTGAACTTCTTAGCCAAGTGCATATTATCTATACCTTGATAATATAGATAGAATGCGCTTGGCTAAGAAGCTCATAACATTGCCATCCGAAAGCATAACGGACAAACACACAAAACTGTATGTATCCACGAACGTTTATAGTCAGGTTAATACAGTTCAGTGAGCATTACTCATAAACGCGGATGGCAAAAAGCAATAACAAAGACCTGAGTGACGTCATCTTCGAACTATCTATACATTGTAGTTTGCTTTGTTTAGCACCAATTTGCCATTATTTACAATTAGACTGTGTGTTTTTTGGTCTGATGGGCAAGTCTGCTGAGTATTTTATTTAAATGCATACCTCGATAGTACAGTGTAGTTTGCTTTATTTAGCAATAGTTTGCCATTATTTACAATTAGACTGTGTGTTTTTTTTTTTGGTCTGATGGGCAAGTCTGCTGAGTATTTTATTTAAATGCATACCTCGATAGTACAGAGTAGTTTGCTTTGTTTAGCAATAATTTGCAATTATTTATAAATAGACATTGCGTCTTTTGGTCTGGTGGGCAACTCTGGTGAGTAGTTTGTTTAAACACACCACCAATCCACGCCGGACAGCCGAGGTCATCGACTTTCCTCGATCGTGGATAGTTCTCATAAATTTTTGATACAACCCAGTTTACAGTGATTGGCGTTGAACGACAATGCAATTTCACGCTGGTCTGTGTCAAGAAAAAGAAATCCCTCTAAAGCACAAAAGCAAACAGAAACTACCCGATCTGGCCTGTTGGCATGAATAGGATTAAATAGTCGTAACGTCACTTCCTTCCTAATGACGCATGGTAACTTAGCAACACTGGCTCTCAGCTATCGGAACAACGGCGGACGCAGTATGAAATATTTCTCCGGCGAGCTTAAAAACGTATCCAGAGGAAAAAAAACCCCATGAATTTGATCATGTTTTGACTTTTACACATTCTGGTCACAAGACATATGAAAAGTTCTAGCCAGCTTGAAGAATAAAAAGTAATTATTTTCTTTGTTTAGAACCAAGATGGCCGCCGTTGCCGGGCTGCGTGACATCAGACTACTGAATCCAATTAGGTATAGCCATTTTAAGTTAAAATAAAATAAAAAATAAAATGCCCTATATTCATCTCACAGGGGAAATTTGTCTCTGGGGTCTATTCCAATGGAAGACTTGGAATAACCCAGGCGTCATCCGCAGTTCAGCGCCGCAGATTGACCTATAGCGAGGTGACTTGCTCAAGGCCACACAGCGCAGTGGTGGGTGATCGAAATCGGAACCTTTCGGGTACGAAGCAAAGACCGTACCGCTGAGCTACTCTGCCCCTGATTATTGCTTGTCATCCTTAGTAATCAGCCTCGCATATCCTGAGCATTATTCACCATTTTAACACAAGCAATTGAAAAAAATGCATGGTGTCTTTCGGTGACGAAATGCAATTCACTGATCAAAGTGCCAAAAAAATATGATAAATACCGTAGCCATCGTTAACTTAAAGGCTGACAAAAGAACCCACTAGGACTTATAGATAGTATGCAGATGACGTCACTCAGGCCTTTGTTATTGTTTTTGCCATCCGCGTTTGTGAGTTGTTCTCACTAAACTGTATTAACCAGACTATAAAAGTTCATGGTTACACAGAGTTTGTGTGTTGGTCCGTTATACTTCCGGATGGCAATGTTGTGAACTCCTTGGCCAACCGCATTCTATCTATAGCCTGATACTGAAATCCAAAAGGACTGGCAGTTTGACGTCATTATTTGGTTTTTGCACCGCCTAGTGAGTTGTCGTAATTAGAGCTCATGGGAACAAGTTATTTCATTGGTTGAACTATTGAATACAACTCACAATTTGTTTCTTTTGTGGCAAAAGACTGGCATTTTGACGTCATTTTTTGGTCAGTATCAGGCCATAACTTTACGAAGGCCACGGTATCAGGCTATAGATAGTATGCGCTTGGCTAAGAAGCTCATAACATTGCCATCCGGAAGTATAACGGACCAACACACAAAACTGTGTGTATCCATGAACGTTTATAGTCGGGTTGATACAGTTCAGTGAGCATTACTCATAAACGTGGATGGCAAAAAACAATAACAAAGACCTGAGTGACGCCATCTTCGAACTATCTATAAGTTTACAATGGCATGTACTGAAGGTAGCTATTACAAAATGAACTCAATTTAACCATGCCCATAATACTGTCTGAACAGTAATCATTTAGTAACCAATGACAGTGATGGAAAACTACGCAAACTAACTCAGAAAAGATAGAATGAAAATGACGTCACTCGGATCTTTGTTATTGTTTTTTGCCATCCATGTCTATGATTAATTCTCACTAAACTGTATTAACCAGACAATAAACGTTCAAGGTTTCGTGCGTTGATCCGTTATATTTACGGATGGCAATGTTGTGAGTTTCCTAGCCATGTGCACAGCATCCATAGATAGAACGAAGTTAACGTCAGTCAAGTCTTTGTTATTGTTTTTTGCCATCCATCTTTATGAGCAATTATCACTAAACGGTATTAACCAGACTATAGATAGTATGCGCTTGACTAAGAAGTTCACAACATTGCCATCCGGAAGTATAACGGACCAGCACACAAAGCTCTGTGTAACCTTGAACTTTTATAGTCTAGATAATACAGTTTAGTGAGAATTATTCATAAACACGGATGGAAAAAAACATTATCAAAGGCACGAGTGATGTAAACTTCATTCTATCCGGATGGCAATGTTGTGAGTTTCTTAGCCAAGCGTATAGATAATATGCAATTGGCTAATCAGTTCACAATATTGCCATCCGGAATTATAACTAGCCAACACACAAAACTGTGTGTAACCATGATCGTTTATAGTCTGGTTATCACGGTTTAGTGAGAATTACTCATAAATGCGGATGACAAAAAACAATAACAAAGACCCGAGTGACGTCATCTTCAAACTATCTATATAAACGTTTCAGGTTAAACATAGTTGTGTTTGTTGTTACGTTATATCCGGTGGCGGATTCTTGTGAGTTTTCCTTTCATTAGTTACTATAAGTTACTATGAGTCATTCGTCACGACTGTTGAAGCGTATTGTGATCATAGTTATTTCGAAAACTGTGAACAGTTTTCACTATTTGGAACACTTTGAGCATATTGAGCAATGTGACCAATGACCTCGAGCACATGGAAAGGCAATGATATAGATCATCCCCATTACGGGCTTGATCCAACATCGTGGGAATGGACAATATTTTGCGTTGGTTTTGAGAGTATTCCCATAACAACGATGTTCCCCTAACAAGTTGGGTTATCAGACATTGAATTATGTACACGTCGGTACAAATTGATTCTAGTGTTCGACTCTATCTTATCGTTTCCTATCCGTATGTGCAATAAACTTGTCTATTGCAATGATCGATTAAAAAAAAAAGAGAGAAAAAAAAAGAAAAACCTTGAGCTTTTATATTATAGGACAATATCCACTAAACGTGCTCATAGCGCTTTACAATGGGTACATGGTCAACAGCAACACGTTACATGTATGACGGGACACGACGCCTGTTAAGCGATATTACTTTTTCTTCCCGGACAGACACAACGCTGCTAACGAACAGGTACTCATTTTACACCTGAGTACAATGAGAGATTGTGGGTAAAGAACATTTTTCCAATCACTCAACAATGCGCCGAGCGAGGCTGGGACCTAGTGCCTCCGATCCGAAAGCGAGTGTCATACCACAAGACCACATAGCCGCACTATGATACACTTAATGATACACTTTCTCCTCTATCTACTACTTCCCTACGCCCGATTACTTTCAATTGAATTCAAAGGGCAATTTTAGGCAATTGCCAATATAAACCAAGCATTTACATATAATTTCAAATCAATACAGGTAAAAAGGAATCTACCAAAATAATCAAAAAGATAATTAAATAAATAAATATGAATATAATCAATACATAGACAAATAAAAAATAAATAGATAAATAAGTTAATAAATAAATAAATAAATAAATAAATAACCTTAACTTGACCATAATAGTAAATAAACACATGCTAATCATTCTACAGGAAAACAAAGTAAATAACATATATATATATAAATAATACAACGGTCACTAACATCGAAAAATAAGTCTTCAAGCACAAACAATGACAGAAAAACATTTCTAGGGAAAATATAGATAAATAAATAAATATATTATATGGTCGAGTGGTTAAGGCATGACACTATGACCCGGAAGCTCCTGGGTTCAAGCCCCGCCTCAGGCACTTTCGTTTTTTTTCCTTAGGCAAGATTATTAACCCCCAACTTGCTCACTTGGAAAACATGGGTGATTCCTGTTGACATCAGACATCTTTTTTGATATATATATATATATATATCGATGTTCCAACAAATAACACATGCACAAGTATGTCAAAGGTCATTGAAATAAAATCATCGAACACAGACAATGACAGAAAAACATTTCCAGAAAAAAAAATTAATAATTTAAAAAAATAACCCTTATTCATATAAATAACATAGTATATTATACAAATAGGTCAAACGTCACTAACATTGAAAACGAGGTCATCAAACACAGAGACTGACAGAAAAACATTTCAAGAAAAAAAGTCAATGGTCACTAACATTGAAATAATCATTTTACACAAACAATGACAGAAAATCGTTTCCAGAAGAAAAAAAAACACTCAACACACACACACACACACACACACACACACACACACACACATCTTTAGATAGTGTACGCTTGTAAAAGAAGCTCACAACATTGCCATCCGGAAATATAACGGACCAACACACAAGACTATGTGTAACCTTACACGTTTATAGTCTGGTTAATCCAATTTATTGAGCATTACTCATAAACGCAGATGGCAGAAAGCAATAACAAAGACTTGAGTGACGTCAGCTTCATTCTCTCTATAAACACTCGCACACAACTATCGCATTGTGAGTAAACACATAACACAACCGGTCAAAATGTCACCATATATATATATATATATATATATATATATATATATATATATATATATATACATATATATATATATATATATATATATATATATATATATATATATATATATATATATATATAGAATCGTGTTTGATACAAATATGGTACGAAAAGTGCTCGACATGTAGTAATGGAGCGAATTATTATTTAAAATATTTACCACAATGTCAGTCAGACTCAGTCCTGAAGATGGCAAATTAAGCCTGAAACATTGATGTAGACTGCCCCAAACATTGTGGTAAATATTTTAAATAATATATATATATATATATATATATATATATATATATATATATATATATATATATATATATATATATATATATATATCCATATATAAAGAGACTACTAAAAAAAACCCCAGATAGGTGCGCTTTGAAATTTGATGATAATAGTAAAATGTTATGCTAAAGGTGTTGATGGCGATGACAATGGCATCATTGATAACGGTAGTGGTTACAATGACGAGGCCAATTATGATGATGAGGTTAGTGCTAATGAGCACGATGATGTTTGTGTTGCTATTGGAAATGGATTGTGATCCGTTACACGAGGAAAACGATGCTGATGTGGATGATGATAATGATGATGATGATGATAATGATGATGATGATAATGATGATGATGATGATGATGATGATGATGATAATGATGATGATGATGATGATGATGATGATGATGATAATGATGATGATGATGATGATGATGATAATGATGATGATGATGATGATGATGATGATAATGATGATGATGATGATGATAATGATGATGATGATGATGATGATGATGATTGAGCTTTTTGATCTTTTTTTTATATAGCGATAAATCCACTAAACTTGCTCAAAGCGCTTTACAAGGGTCCCCTGACCAACAGCAACATGTAACATGTAGAACAAGACATGACGCCTGTTAGGCGACATTACAATTTTTTCCGACATAAACAACGCTGTTTACTACCAGGTACTCATTTTACACCAGAGTACGGTGAGAGAATGTGAGTAAAGAGCCTTTTCTAAGGACTCAACTATGCGCCAAGCGAGGCTCGAACCAAGGACATTCAGATCAGAAAGCGAGTGACATACCACAAGACCACATTGCCACACAATGGTGATGATAATGATGATGATGATGATGATGATGATGATGACGATGATGATGATGTTGGCCACAATGATAACGATGACGTGGATGACTATAATGTGATAGCAATGACACTGGTAAGAATGACCCTGAAATGACTGAATAATGATCCTTTCATCCCATGGCCCCCATCAATCTTCTTTCTTCTATAGTAATGTCGCATCTGTTTTTTGTCAACATAGTAAAGTAGTCCCTCAGAGCGTGGCCTTCGTAAACTCATGGACTCATACTAATCCCCAAATGACGTCAAAATAAGAGTTCTTGGCCACAAAAGAAAACAAATCGTGACTTGTAGACCAGGAAGTGTCTACTAATCGTACGTAAATAGTCTTCAACAGTCACTTTCTTCCTTATGACGCATGGTAACTTAGTAACACTGGCTCTAAACTATCGGAACGATGGCGGACGCCGTATGAAATATTTCCCCGGCGAGCATAAAAGCGTATCCAGAGGAAAAAAACCCCATAAATTTGATCATGTTTTGACTTTTACACATTCTGATCACAAGGCGTATGAAAAGGGAATGAAAAGTTCTAGCCAGCATGAAGAATAAAAAGTAATGATTTTCTTAGTTTAGAACCAAGATGGCCGCCGTTGCCGGGCGCGTGACATCAGACTACTGAATCCAATTAATGCATTGCGTTTAGTAAAAAAGCTCATAGCATCCGCCAGTCGGATATAACGCTCCAACACACTAAGTCCGTGTAACCTTATAGATGGTATGTGCTTGGCTAAGAAGCTCACAGCGTTGCCATCCGGAAGTATAACGGACCAATACACATAACTATGTGTAACCATGAACGTTTATATATAGTATGCAGATGACGTCACTCAGGCCTTTGTTATTGTTTTTGCCATCCGCGTTTGTGAGTGATTTTCACTAAACTGTATTAACCAGACTATAAAAGTTCATGGTTACACATAGTTTTGTGTGTCGGTCCGTTTATACCTCCGGATGGCAATATAATGTTGTGAACTTCTTAGCTAAGCGCATACTATCTATAGTCTGGTTAATACAGTTTACTGAGAATTACTCATAAACGCGGATGGCAAAACCAATAACAAAGACCTGAGTGACGTCATCTTCGTTCTATCTATAGATAGTATGCAGATGATGTCACTCAGGCCTTTGTAATTGTTTTTGCCATCCACCTTTGTGAGTTGTTCTCACTAAACTGTATTAACCAGACTATAAAAGTTCATGGTTACACAGAGTTTGTGTGTTAGTCCGTTCTACTTCCGGATGGCAATGTTGTGAACTCCTTGGCCAAGCGCATTCTATCTAGATATCTTATGAAATACTTCTCCGACGAGCATAAAAGTGTATCCAGAGGAGAAAAACATTATAAATATGATCATGTTTTGACTTCTATACATTCTTATCACATGACATATGAAGAAGTTCTGCCAGCATGAAGAATAAAAAGTACCAATTTTCTATGTTTAGAACCATGCTGCTCGCCGTTGCTGGGCGACGTGACATCAGACTATTGAATCCAATTGTGTCCCCTGTAGATAGTATGCCCTTGGCTAAGAAGCTCACGACATTGCCATCAGGAAATATAACGGACCAACACACAAAACTATGTGTAACCTTGAACGTTTATAGTCTAGTTAATACCGTTTAATGAGAATTACTCACAAACATGGATGGCAAAAAAAAAAATTTTAAATAACAAAGGACTGAGTGACGTCATCTTTGTTCTATCTATTGTATCAATCCGTCTATAAACCTACAAGGTTACACATACTTTTGTGTGTTGCTCCGTTAGAGAAAGAATGAAGTTGACGTCACTCGGGTCTTTGTTATTGTTTTTTGCCATCCGCGTTTATGGGTAATTCTCACTGAACTGTATTATCCAGACTTTAAACGATCATGGTTAAACAGAGTTTTGAGTGTTGATCCGTTATACTTCCGGATGGCAATATTGTGAGCTTCTTAGCCAAGCAAATTCTATCTATTTCCGACTGGCGGATGCTTTGAGTATTATTACTAAAACGCAATGCATCAATTTACGTACGATCAGTACTTCTTGGTCGTCCTTGACATTAACTTGTTTACATAACAGGCACATGACGAGTAAAATGTTCAGCATTTTTCGCTCGCCAAAACAATCCTTATCAAGGCACAAAACCATGTGTAACGTTTAACCATTTACTGTCGTGCACTGGAAAAAAGCATGTACCGAATTGAAATATAGATAGTATGCGCTTGGCTAAGGAGTTCACAACATTGCCACCCGGAAGTATAACTGGCCAACACACAAAACTGTGTGTAACCATGATCGTTTATAGTCGAGTTATTAAATTTTAGTGACAATTACTCATAAACGCGGATGGCAAAAAACAATAACAAAGGCCCGAATGACGTCATCTTAGAACTATCTATCGATAGAACGAAGACGACGTCACTCATTCCTTTGTTATTGTTTTTGCCATCCGCGTTTGTGACTGACTTTCACTAAACTGTATTAACCAGACTATAAACGTTCAAGGTTACACTCAGTTTTGTATGTTGGTCCGTTATACTTCCGGATGGTAATGTTGTGAGCTTCTTAGGCAAGCGCATAATATGTGGTCAGAACGTTCGTCCTTCACATATCGATCGATTGAAATGACCCTTATCTTGGCAAAAACTCTCAAACCCGAAACTTCTGGAGGTAATTTTTTTTTGGTCAGTGTCAACATAATCAATATTATTGATGCTATGCATTTAGTGAAAATACTTACAACATATGCCCAGCTGATATAAAGTACCAACACACAAAATTATGGGTAACCTTTAACGTTTATTATCTGATTAATAATACGAGTAGCACCGTCGCCATCGTAAAGTTATAGATAGTATGCAGATGACGTCACTCAGGCCTTTGTTATTGTTTTTGCCATCCGTGTTTGTGAGTTGTTCTCACTAAACTGTATCAACCAGACTAGAAAAGTTCATGGTTACACAGAGTTTGTGTGTTGGTTCGTTATACTTCCGGATGGCAATGTTGTGAACTTCTTAGCCAAGCGCATACTATCTATGATATGTTAACGATGGCTACGGTAGCATCCATAAACAATAACAAAGAGCCGAGTGACGTCATCTTTATTCTATCTTGTATTTAGACTGCCAATGGGCGTGATCTATAGATAGTTCGAAGATGACGTCACTCAGGTCTTTGTTATTGTTTTTTGCCATCCGCGTTTATGAGTAATGCTCACTGAACTGTATTAACCCGACTATAAACGTTCATGGATACACATAGTTTTGTGTGTTGGTCCTTTGTACTTCCGGATGGCAATGTTATGAGCTTCTTAGCAAAGCGCATACTATCTATAGATAGTGTTAGCTACTTGGCTACTAATTTACTGCTGGGTGGACAGGGAGGTTGGAAAAAATATCGTCGACAGAACCCGGGATTGATCCTGCTCCGTTTGCTTGTGAAGCGAGTGCTCTACTAACTGAGCTACCGGGACCCCCCTAGGAACCAAACTGAGTCAAATTTTTGTGCAGATAATTTTGTTCTGGAATTGAATCAATTATGGTGAAAAATAGCATCTGTATGGAACTCGGAACATGAAGGCCGAAGTCATTTGACGTCGTCAACACCCCCAAGGTGCTTCATTATTTCACACAGAAACAGGGTTGCCGTTTTTAAGATGTGTATTAAAAAAAAAAAAAGGAACATGATGGATGAGGATGAGGATGATGGTAATGATCAAAGTGATAATGGTGATTATATTAATGATAATAAGTAGCAATGATGCTGCTGATGATGATGTATATGATAATAATGATAATGATAATAATAATAATAATAATAATAATAATAATAATAATAATAATAATAATAATAATAATAATAATAATAATAATAATAATAATAATAATGATAATAATAATGATGATGATTATAATATTATTATTATTCTTATTATTATCATTATTATAATTATTATTATTATTATTATTATTATTATTATTATTATTATTATTATTATTATTAATATTATTATTATTATTATTATTATCATCATTATAATTATTATAACGTTTGACAATGACGACCACGACGACGACAACGACGAAGGTGATAGTAATGATGATGATGATGATGATGATGATGATGATGATGATGATGATGATGATGATAATGATGATGATGACGATGACGACGACGACGACGATGATGATGATGATGATGATGATGATGATGATGATGATGATGATGATGATGATGATGATGATGATGTGCCATCTCCCGTACAAAGCTTCTCAAAACTATAAATATAGATATCTAATGGACGTCTACAAAAAAATTCTACAGTGGCAATGATCTCTAATCAAAATCACTATAGATAGAATGCGCTTGGCCAAGGAGTTCACAACATTGCCATCCGGAAGTATAACGGACCAACACACAAACTCTGTGTAACCATGAACTTTTATAGTCTGGTTAATACAGTTTAGTGAGAACAACTCACAAACACGGATGGCAAAAACGATAACAAAGGCCTGAGTGACGTCATCTGCATACTATCTATACATAGCCTTGAAAAGAATTGAAATGAAAAGATCTCTCCATTAATCCATTGGCGTCCTCTGGAAAAACTCGAATTTAAATATTTGGCCATAAAACTCGTCCTTCAAATAACGATCAATTCATTTTGGCAAAAACTATCAAACCTGGGACTTTAATCAATACTTTGGGAAGTCCCAGGTTAGACAGTTTTTGCTAAGATGAGAGTCATTTAAATCGATCGATATCTGAAGGACGAGTTTTCTGTCCAAATTTTGAAACACGAGTTTTTTTCAGAGCACAGCAGTAACATGCTTAAGCTGATTCTTATATTAAAGATCTGAACACGTGTGTATCAAAGTTGCGAAAGCAAGAAAGAAAAATACCAAAAAAAGAAAGAAAAACATCCTCAAAAATGTGTCTACATCGACCCGGTCGTTTGTCTGGCACCTTTCATACACACTTGTTCAGGTCTTTATCTTACAACGGTGCCTGCTCCTTAATTTCTTCATTTGATATTCATAACAATGTGAAATTGGATGTAAGCTTCAATTTAGTATACGAAAACAGATCAGCTGGATGTTTCGGGTTTACCCTTTATGACAAAAAAAACAGGATGAATGAAACACTACAGACGAATGAGATAATGTCGTAGTTGCGCTGTTAACAACGCCATTCCCACATTATCTCATTCGTCCGTAGTGTTTTATTCATCCTATTTTGTTCATAAAGGGGAAACCGGAAACGTCCATTTTTATCTGTTTTCGTATATTAAATTGAAGCTTACATTCAAT
>NC_088367.1:31150908-31160908 GCF_034508935.2 Berghia stephanieae | reverse complement strand
TTCCAAAGCAATTGTTCTCATTCGTCTTATTTGTAGGGAGGGGACTTTGGCCTTTGAAAGTATTTGGTCGTAGGATTCTTTGTCATCTTCATAAATAAAACGCAGTCCTCTTTCTTGTATCTTTTCAAGTTTATCACAATTAGTTTTAGAACAGAAATGCCAAGCTAGTGGACAGAAATTGAAATTTGATAATACAAAAGAGTGAAATATTGTTAACTTGTTCAATTTTGAATGGTATTTTCCAAGCCTTTTTAAGACATTTAATTGCTGAGAAGCTTTACGGCAGATGGTTTTAATGTGTAAATCAAATTTTAGTTGGTAGTCTATGTAGATCCCTAGTAATTTTACAACTTCTTCACATGTAGTACTTGCAGTTCCAATATAGAATGTGGGTTTCTTTGTGTGTGTTTTTGTACCTACTGCAATTGCCTGGAATTTGTCCGGGTTTGCTTGCATACAATTTATTTCGAACCACTTGATAAGAATTTCGCTTTCATTTTCAATAGTTTTTAAAAGCATATCAAAATTTGAATGAGAACATGACAGGGTATTATCGTCAGCATAATTATATAATTTTCCCTCTCTGATAAAGTAAAATATATCATTTATAAAAATGTTAAAAAGTAATGGTCCAAGAATTGATCCTTGTGGAACGCCTTTTTTAATGCCTGCCCACTCGTTCACAGCATCCTCTAATTTTATTTCTTGTTTTCTTCCGCTCAAATAATTTTCAATTAAATAAAGAGCTTTTTGTTCTAGCCCATAGGCAGCTAGTTTAGCAATAAGAATGTTGTGAGGCAAGAAGTCAAAAGCCTTCGAAAGGTCCACGAGGATTGCAGCGACATATTTGTTATTGTCTAATGCCTCTTTCCAATCTTCAATTAAACGCAAAAGTGTTGTTTGGCAACCATGGCCTTTACGAAAAGCACACAAGTAGTTATTAAAAATGTCATCGAAATATATTGATAATTGTTGAAATATATTTTTTTCAAATACTTTGGAAACAACAGGTAGAATGCTAACAGGACGATAGTTTTTTACATTTAGAGGATCTTGTTTTTTATATAAAGGCGTGACTTGGGCTAAATTCAATTGATCAGGAAACACACCAAAAGAAATTGATTTGTTAATTAGATTCGTTATTGGTTGAGCCAGCACGGGGGAGCCAGCTTTAAGAAGTCTGGCCGGAAAATTGTCAAAACCAGTTGCTTTCTTAATATTGATATTGTTGATAACTTTCTGGACAGTGTGTGAATCAGTTTCTTTGAATTCAAATTTCGGAAGGTCAGGTAAGTTTTCAATGATGGATTTGATGCTTGGGTGAGTTTCTTCATCAAAAACAACGTCTTTACCAATGTCATTTGCAACATTTACAAAGAAAGAGTTAAAATTGTTACAGATATCACCAACATTATTCAATATCTTTTCACCATCTTGAAGTACAATCTTTTGTTGATCTTTGTTGTGCTTCTTCGATAAGAATGGTTTGACCGTTGGCCAGAAATCTTTTGACTTCTGTCCTCCCGTGCACCGTTCTAAGAAATAACGTTTAATTGAACTTCTTTTTAATTTTACCACATAATTTCGTTGTTCTTTATAACTTTCCCATGATATTTTTGTTTTTTCTTTCAAGTATTTGCTATGAAGCATTCTTTTTCTAAATATAGCTTTTCTTAATTCACTGTTCATGTATGGTACTGGCTTCCTTAGTGGGTATCTAGTTTTGAAAGGGGCATGTTTATTTGAGATTAAAATTACTTTATCGATAAATGCTCCATATTCAGTATTTACGTCGTTTTCTAAAGTACTGGTTTTGGTTAGAACAGAATGCAAATCTTCTTGATAACTTTTCTCGCAAAAGGTCCTAAAGCTTCTATAACATATTTTGTTTTTCTTAATTTGTGGAACATTATGTTTAATATAAGTTGAAATCATATTGTGACAGTCACTGACGCCTGTTGAAAAATTTAGAGGTTTAGAAAATAAATCGGGTTTGTTGGTGAGCATAACGTCAATTAAAGACGGTTTGCAGTTCTTTTTAAAACATGTTGGTTTACATATAATATTTACTAAATTAAAAACGTCACATATATCGCGTAGGGTTTTTGATTTGTTTTCACAGTTCATATTGCGCTTAGAGCCTGTGACAACGGGATAAAGCACTATATAAATGCCATTTTTTATTATTATTATTATTATTATTATTATTATTATTATTATTATTATTATTATTATTATTATTATTATCATTATTATTATTATTATTATTATTATTATTATTATTATTATTATTATTATTATTATTATTATTATTATTATTATTATTATTATTATTATTATTATTATTATTATTATTATTACTATTATTGTCTCGTCTACACAAGTCATGTCTCTCATCAAATCCATTCGAATAATCTGATTGTCTCGTCTACAGAAATCATAATATCTCTCATTACATCCATTATTGTCTGATTGTCTCGTCTTCATAAGCCGTGTTTACCATCGCATTTCTTAGAGACTGATTGTCTCGTCTTTCTCATTATAGAATAATATTATTCTATTTTGCCTTGCGCTGAAAAACGTTTTAATCAATTTAGCCAGATATCAAATATCGACGGATAAGGATCACCGCGACTACTGGTGGTAAGATGCGATCTAACCTCAGATTTAAAATAAGTTTGACAAAAGGAAGGGCATACGGTATGTGGCCAACCATCTGATACCCTGATATTAACCGATAAGCGTGAACCAATGACCAATAGCCACCTTAAGCACTTGCCTATTACCGGAAGCAAAAGGCTCACAGATCCCGAGGATCACTCAAAATTGCATTGTGTCGTCAGATGTTGCGATGCAATGCAATGTCTTCATTAGTGTGTCCTTATATTGTGATCAATACTCTTTTTTTCATGACTTCAAAAGCAAAACGTTCACAGAGTTAAAACCACCCTTCGACAGAACTTTTTTACATAGAGAGTTATTGAACGTTGGAACGCATTGCCAGCAAATGACGTTGAAGCGCCGAGCGTCAATGCTTTCAAGAATAGATTAGATGCTGTGATGGAAAGTTATAGGCATAGTGTAGAAGTGCCTCCCACCCAAAATAGCTAGCTATGATCAAAAGATCAGAAGAGAAAGTGTAGTGTAGGCTAGCCCCTGATCACAAGATCAGGTAGGGAAATGCGTTAGATCAGTTGTGAACAAGACATTCAGTGACGGGAAAGACTCGGCGACAGGCCAGTGGCCTAATCAAGCGACGTCAATACCTTCTATTCTATTCTATTCACACCCATCCACACCACAAATATTCTTAAGCGCCTTCACGCACCACACAACACTCGAAATGAACCATGGAACTAAATAAACTACTCTCAATAAAAGAAGATGCACAACTGACAACTGAAGAGACTGGCGGTTAACACCATTGGTTGTCTCAGTCGGAGAAAAATGTAATAGCGCACAACATGCCTCATGTCTCTGTCTACATGTTGCGTGTTGCTGTTGGCCAAGGACCCTTTGTAAAACAGTTTGAGCACATTTAGTGGATATTGCTCTATACAAAAGATCATGTTTTTTTAAAGTTCACTTTCATAATGATACACATGATTAACGCAGAAGACTACAGCTCAAACATTGTAAGGATCATGCTACACCTAATTAATATAAAATATCAATGAAATATGAACAAAAAATAAACTTTAAAAACTTGAGCTTTTATATAGGACAATATCCACTAAACGTCTTCAATGCGCTTTACAAAGAGTTCCTGACCAACAGCAGAACGAGAGAACGAGACATGATGCCTGTTAGGCGATATTAAAATGACCCTCTGTTTAGTACATTTTTGTGAGCAAACGAGACACCATGTCACCGACCCTCTCGTGCTGTTACCGATGCCAATGGCCTTTTAAGGTCGATGACATTTTAAGGTAATGCTGGATTATGGAAAAACAAAATCCATCTTTTATAACCGCCTTGTAAATCAATCTAATCAAGTCGTAAATAATAAATAAACTTCATTTTCCCTTTCAATAATTTGCTAATTTAGTTTATAAAGACGTCTTTGAATTAAAATGTGTAGGCTGTTTTATGCATGAAAATAATACGTCTATGTCTTTCTTTTGAAACAAAATGAATCATTAATTTTGCACTTCGCCGGGGCTTTCCAAAGGACGATGACACCAATAACTGGAATCTTGATGAAAGCATAAAAACACAATATTACCATATTAACAAGTTGACTGGGTACTCTGGAAAGACAAAATAACATCAAGTATTTAGATGTAAGCTTCAGTTTATTAAACGAAGACTGATACTTTGGACGTTTCGGGGTTTCCCTATTAGCACAAAGCCAGATGAAGAAAATTGACTTCACAGTCTAAACGATCAGAACTATGGTCTTTAATACCTATATATGTGTGGGTTTTTTTTCTTTCTTGCGATTCACTACTCTACTAATCAAGTCGTAAATAATCAATAAACTTCATTTTCCCTTTCAATAATTTGCTAATTTAGTTTATAAAGACGTCTTTGAAATAAAATGTGTAGGCTATTTGATGCATGAAAATAATACGTCTATGTCTTTCTTTTGAAACAAAATGAATCATTAATTTTGCACTTCGCCGGGGCTTTCCAAAGGACGATGACACCAATAACTGGAATCTTGATGAAAGCATAAAAACACAATATTACCATATTAACAAGTTGACTGGGTACTCTGGAAAGACAAAATAACATCAAGTATTTAGATGTAAGCTTCAGTTTATTAAACGAAGACTGATACTTTGGACGTTTCGGGGTTTCCCTATTAGCACAAAGCCAGGTGAAGAAAATTGACTTCATAGTCTAAACGATCAGAACTATGGTCTTTAATACATATATATGTGTGGGTTTTTTTTTTCTTTCTTGCGATTCATGACTCTACTACCCCCCCCCCCCCCCATTTTCACCATAATGTATTGACATAAACCCGAATCGGGAGAAAGGGGATTCGACAGGGGAGATGGAAGAAGGGGGGATGTGTTGGTAGTCCATACACCAATAGCAAATCTATTATTTTGTTTGTTTTTGTTTTTGTTTATATTTTCGTCGTCCCCCCCCCCATGTAATCGAATTTAGAGTCATTTAGACAGTCTCAAATTTCAATTTCTAAAGGCCCAAGGGCAATAAAAGCCAAATGACTGGACGAGTTAGTTGAGTTACATTTTCAAATGATGAGATGTATATCTGGTGTTGGCCATTTCTTGAGTTTTGTTTTGGCAGTTTTTGTCGTAGTATTTTTTGTTGTTGTTTCTGTTGTTGTTATTGTTCTTTTTTTTTTTTTGTTGTTGTTGCTATTATGATGTCATTCTTATTACTGTTGTTGTTGCTATTGTTGTTGGTGTTGTTATTGTTGTTGTTGTTGTTGTTGTTGTTGTTCTTTTGTCTATTGTATTTGTTATATATTTAGTTTTAATTTAATTGTATTCTCTCTATTTTTGTTTTGATGTTACTGCTTTTTTGTTGCTGTTGTTTTGTTTATAGAATTCGTTTTCTTTACATTTAGTTGTTTTTTTAAAAATAAATACTATTTTCCCTTTAAATTTTATTTTCGTTTTATCTTTGAATGTTTCTTTAAATTTATTATTACTATTCTATTTTTTTTCTCGAGTTTTACGATAGGTGGCCTTTTTCTATTTTCACGTTCAACGGCAGTTATGAAATTAAGCAATTAAGGAGCAGGCACCGATGTCAAATAAAGACATATATATATATATATATATATATATATATATATATATATATAAATATATAGACTGGTAAAAAGCCGAAATTTCGCGGGGAAAGAACTATTTTCATTCGATATTGCCAGAATCATTTTCTTGATTAGCTTGATTACGATTAAATGCACATTTTAATAGATGTGCTTGTCGTCGGTGCCATGCTTTATTCGGCATGATTTTAGTTTATTAGTCAGTAGATATCAATATCAATAAGTCGCAAGTCTTTACCACGCTTTACTTGGGAGTGCTTTGCACTACATTCAATACTTCACAAATTAAAATGGCGGCCGAGAATCAAAACGATGGTCAAATTAGGACATTTTAAACTTTCACAAATCTTTCAAGGTTTGTTCTAGAGTTTTTAAAACGCTTTTATATGATGACAAATTTAATAAATAAACGCCTGACAAAAGATCAACGGTGAAAATACAAATTGAATGAATACTGGGGATGTAGAAACTTTCGGAATGTCTCCCCTTTACTTAACTTATGTGAGGTCAAATGAAAATCTGAAGCAGACGCGAAAAATATCATGTCCCCGAATCTGTCTACTTTAGGTTTGTTCGTGCTAGAAGCTAGACAGAACCAATTGACAGTTTGCCGAAACGTTTAACTAAATATTTTCCAGGGCAATAATTATCACATCGATGGCATAAAAACGACAGTAATATCAGCAGTAATATTCGTTGATGTTAATCGGTGAAACTTGTTTAAAATTTCTGTAAATCCGAATACCGTCATGTGATCAAGTGAATTATATCACTATGAATGCCAGGATTTGCTGAAAATGCCAATCTGACAGTTCCTAGCAAACACACACACACCCCTCCCCCCCCCCCCCCTTTGCTCAGGAATTTCTCTACTTGATGGACACCCCCCCCCCCGCCCTTTTTTTTCTTCCACGCAACCACATTCCAAAAAACACACACACATATGTATACACTACACACACACACACACACACACACACGCACACATAAACAGACACGCAATGAGAACACACTACTACATAACACTGATCACCGCTAAATCAACACAACGGAAGTAAGGACTCTACTGGACAAATAGAGTTGAGGGTGTGGTCATGAGGTGTTAGTGTCTTCGTTAAATTTTTTATGATATCTGTTTGACTTAACGAACTTCCAAACTGACTTTAAATTATAAAAGGAAATCAAGTTATCTGTTTATCTATCTGTAAAAAATACATTTCTATTTTTCAAATCTTTCAGTAGAGTTGTGCGCCGTATCAATTTTTTTATTGACTCAAATAAGCACAATGTTCTCCACAAGATATATATATATATATATATATATATATATATATATATATATATATATATATATATATATATATATATATATATATATATATATACATATGAGTGATATTGGGATGTTTTTTCCCATAAGTTTTACTTTCTTGCTTTGCCTGGCACCTTTCATACAAACTTGTTCAGATCTTTCACAATAGTTATTGCACTTTTACCGCCATTCTCTGGGGAGTCTGGTACTTTCATAAAACTTTTTCAGATCTTTAATTTAATTATAGTTATTGTACTTTTACTGCCATACTCTGGGGAGAAAAAAAACCGAAAACAAGTGCCGAGTTTAAAATTTTGGTCAGAAACCTCGTCCCTTCAATATCGATCGATTAAAGTGACCCTCATTTTAGCAACAAACAAAAAAAAAACAACAACAACAACAAAAAAAAAAACAAATAACAAAATAAAAACAAAACCTTCAACCTTGGGCATGTGTAAGTATTATGCGATTGTGGTTCAGATGATACAAGTGAATTTATAGATAGTATGCGCTTGGCTAAGGAGTTCAAAACATTGCCATCCGAACGTATAACCCGACCAAAACACAAAACTCTGTGTAACCATGAACTTGTATGGTCTGGATAATACAGTTTAGTGACAATTACTCATAAATGTGGATGGCAAAAAACAATAACAAAGACCTGAGTGACGTCAACTTCAAACTATCTATATAATCAGAGTAAATTGGACTTACGTTAACATTCTTTTTTTTTAATTAAGGAGAATAAATTATATTATAACCTATTTGGATAGGACGCAGAGTATTTTCCGTCAGATCTAACAGACATAGCTACCCAATCTCTGGACAGGGGGTTCGGGAAAAAAATATCACGACTTCCCTCAAGATTGACCTAGTAGATGCAACCTATGTTATTTGGGTCTATTTTCTATTTAAAAAATAAACAAAATAAAATCGAGCTTGTTATATCAGATAACATAACATATCATAATAATGGTTGCTTAGGGGAAATACCTCTAATACTAATACCCTGTGAATAAAAGAGAAAAAGTTTCGGGTTAATATGTCCCATAGATAATAGATACCACAATACACGTCTTTCTTTTGTGGCAGAAAAAAATCTGTATATTTTGTGTCTCTTTTTAAATCGGGTCATTCAACCTTTAATACCTCGGCCGTCAAAGAACGTACAGAGCTAAATTTGGTATCTAACTAAGAATTGAGGTTTCAGCTTAATTTCTATACCACTTCAACAATGATAAATGGTCATTAAAGGTAGAAAAATACAGCCAAAAAAAAAACGACATACTATGATATAAAACTAAGTTGCTGGTTGCTTGGCGGACGTGACATCAGACTATTGAATCCCATTGACAAATGTAACATCCAAAAGATATCAACGAATATATAAAAATCAATCTCTTTTTTCCCCCTGTCAGAACATAGAAATCCCCATCTCCGTACAAGGCCAACTTAATCGTCCGATGGATTAGTTTTTATCCAGGACAAGGTAATGGGGGAAAGTATGTGTCAATATCTAAACGATGAACCAAAATAGAACTCTTGACAGAGAGATGGTGGAGGGTAGAGAATATAATGAGGGAAAAACAATGACAGTGATGTAAAGTAATCTTGCGTAAGTCGAAAAGGCACCAATCGTGTGGCCAGGAGTAAAATGTCAACACGGAAACGACTAATCTGTTTGCCATTTTCATCTTTGAGCTCAGATTTTGCGTTTAATTCATCGCCCTTTGTTTGGGATAGGGATGATGCCCGCATCAATGCCCCGTCAACCGGAAGTCAACGGTAAAGATTGAATTATTAATCAATTCCCTAGAACATTGAATGAATGCGTTTGCTACTTGTACGGCTATGCGGTTTTGTGGTATGACACTCGCTTTCGGACTGGAAGGTCCTGGGTTCGAGCCTCCCTAGCGCATATTTGAATCCTTGGAAAAGGCCATCTACTCACTCACACACACACACACACATACATACACATACACACACACACACATATATATATATATATATATATATATATATATATATATAGATACACATACACACTCACACATTCACAGATTGGCTAAAAATGATAACAAAGAGCTGAGTGACGTTAACTTCGTTTCTTATATAACTTCCTTATATATATATATATATATATATATATATATATATATATATATAATATATATATAAATATATATATATATATATATATATATATATATATATATCTGATTCTATGATCATCCCAAAGAAGATTTCGTTGACCTGAGTCGTCTTGGCCTCAATCGTTAACAAAATAATCCTCAGTCTCGTCGTTCGATCTGCCCCCTATGTTACCATTAAGGAAATGGCAGGGATAAACCATCATTAATATCATTCGCATCTCAAATGACTCGGCGGATGAAGAAGCCGCTATGATCCATCAATGATAGATCATTATCGAAAATTAGATGACTCGCACAGGGAAATGTAAGATTGTTGGGGTTTTTTTCTGGTGTTTGTTTGTCAGTTTGTTTCTGTCTTAACTATAAAAAAAGAACTAATAATATACTTTTCTAGCTCATCTGTATTTTGATGTAATTTTGGGGGATTGTCTGAAGATGGAATGACCTGAATTTTAAAGACACTGAAAACCAATAGGGACGAAAAGTCGTGACGTCAAACCCTCTATCGTTTTGGTTCCTAAATCCTTGGAAGTGTGTATATGAAGCAACTTTCGGAGTAATAATAATAAGTATGTTTAATTAAAGGTTGCATAACTATTTTAGTAGCAGGATGTATAGGCAGACGTAAAAGAGCGATGATGGACGATTTTTTATTGACGACCAGCATAGATTTAGACTAGAAATTATGATGCATTCACTCTAAAACCAGAAGATCAATACGCTTTAACAGTCGTAACGTCACTTCCCTCTTAATGACGCATGGTAACTTAGTAATTGGCT
>NC_088367.1:31128408-31145908 GCF_034508935.2 Berghia stephanieae | reverse complement strand
CAAAACAATATTTTAATCCTTTAAGTTAGGTATTCCTCCAGTGCGACGTGCACTTATCTGCAGGCCTGATAACCCAATTCCCTAGGGGCTCATTGTTGTAATGGAAATCTAAAAAAAAGTGACGTAAAATAGTGTCTTAAACTAGGCCCATAAGTGGGTTAGACCTGCATATATGTACACGTCGCTCTAGAGCTATTCGTCTCATGAAGCCGGAGTTTATCCCGGTTACCAAAGTGTGAAACGGACAATAACAATTCCTTACTAATCTTTATTAAGGATGCTAGTCTATCGCAAACTACCTTTTTGCCAGATCTATAAGACCCAGAGCTACCCAATTAACATGGCGGTCAACAGGATGAGAAAAAAATATATCTCGACTTCATTGAGATCAGTCTTGGTCCCTTTTCGCGTGGAGCGAGTGCTGTACCAACTGAGCTATCGTGACCCCGGTGCACTATGTTATGTAAAATGTTTTTGTAACTTGTAACATTAAAGGCGCATTTGATTATATTGTGCAGCTTCCGTGGAAAAATATCTATGATTGGAATTTATTGAAAAAGTGTTCACGTAACAAGCCTCACATTCGACCGATCGCCATGTGGTATGGAGTCTGGACTGTGTTATTCTCTCTCTCTCTCTCTCTCTCTCTCTCTCTCTCTCTCTCTCTCTCTCTCTCTCTCTCTCTCTCTCTCTCCCTCTCTCCCCCTCTCTCTCTTCTCTCTCCCTCTCTCTCTCTCTATCTCTCTCTCTCATTATTATCATCATCATCATCATCATCATCATCATCATCATCATCATCACTATTATTATTATTACTATTATTATTATTATTATTATTATTATTATTATTATTATTATTATTATTATTATTATTATTATTATTATTATTATTATTATTATTATTATTATCATTATCATTATTATTATTATTATTATTATTATTATTATTATTATTATTATTATTATTATTGTTATTATTATTATTATTATTATTATTATTATTATTATTATTATTATTATTATTATTATTATTATTATTATTATTATTATCATTACTATTATGTTCCTCCAATGAGACGTATTCCATTTTACAATGACTTGTTCTTTAACTTAATGATTTGATATTAATCATTATCCTTGTGATCACGATATCATTACGCCGTCAAAATACAAAGGATGAAAGGACATCTCGTAATATTTTTTTTCAATTTTTATATTATTATTGCTATAGAAGCAAAAGAAGAAAAAAAAGCTTCCCCAAAGCAAAAGTTGCATAACAATAACATTTTTGTGCCAGCCGAGGTTTTGTTCTAGATTACTATGGACCAATTATATAAAACGCACTATTCGTTCTTTTCAAACAGACGAAATCTGATCAGGATTATTTAATCGATTTTATAATGGATGCCAAACCAGTCATATAATAATACCAATTTTAGAGCGCTATTATATTTTTCTATTAGAAAAGTTAGAAATTTTTAACTTGCCCTATAATCTATGAGTGATAATTATTAAAACGCATGTACCTTGTTCTGATTTCTTTTTAAAACCCCACTAAAATACCTACCCATTTTCCATAACAAACAGCTTCAACAAAAACAGAAACAAAAGAAAATATTAGATATTTAAAACGGCAATATTTTTGAAATCCTCGCATAAAATGCCAAACTGCTAACCCAGGTCCAAAGTCTCGTTTTCAACTTAACCCTCAAGCGGTTTGACTGAATTTCGCCCGCCCAAGTCAAAGTATTTCCCCAAAATTTTTCTTTATATATTCTATGATAATATTTTTCGATTTTACATTGTCGTATTGATATATTTTCCCATTCATTCAAAGTTCTGTGAAACTGTCTGTGAATGATAAAATGCAAGCTATATAACATTCTGTAATTATAAACTATTGTATAAGACATTATTAAGCTTTTAGTAAGATAAGATAAGATATAATCGGAGTATTATTCATTCATACCATTAAAAATGCGTTTTTAAGATTTTGGCCAGATAACCCATCCTTCAAATATCGATCGGTTAAAATGAACCTCAACTTGTCATAACCACTCAAACCGGGGACATCGTTGAAATTCTAGGTTTTTATAGTTTGGGACAGGATGATGGTCTTCTCCTTCACTACAATCACACATGTATCCAAAGTATTCGACACCAAAAAAGCTCAATTTTAGAAAAACGATACGATACGATACAAAGATACTTCACATACATTTTCTCTCTTGTTATTTCTTCAGGGCCCTCTATTCCGATTCCTACCTTATTTTCTTTCTCTCAGCCATTCATCTTTTATTTAATTTTTTTTTTCAATCCTCCGTTGACAGACAAAAATGATATTCATATACTTTGGCTAGAAATATTACCCTAGTGTTGCATTGTTTAAAACCAGGAGCATTTACCGCAATATCCACTAAGCGAGCTCAAATTGTTTTACAACAGCAATACTTAATATATATATACAGTAGGACGAGGCATGACGCCTGTAATGAGTTGTGCATTTTTTTCTGATGGAGACAACACTATTAATGACCAGGTATTCCTTTGATTGAAATCTGAGAAAACTTGATCGAGTAAATAGCTTTTGAATACAAATGCCATGCCACAAGACCACATTAGAGCTGCATATCAGAGCCTTAGCATTTAAAAAAAAAAGTTTTAAATATGATATTTCAAAGATATTTAAAGATTTTTTGCTGTTTTTAGGCAGCTGAATCGATTGGAATATAATGTACAAAACATGTATGGCTAAAATGTATGTAACACACACACACACACACACACACACACACATATATTATATATATATATATATATATATATATATATATATATATATATATATATATATATATATATATATATATATATATATAATATATATATATATATATATATTGGCCAGAGTCTGGTGCTAAAATCAATATGATTTGTTAACAGCGCTTTTTATGTTCTTATCTCGGAAGTGTCACAAAACATCCCTTTGATATTAAAGATTATGGGAGACAGAAAATTATCAAAGATGACAGGAAAAATGGCCGTTTTATTCATTTATTTATTTATTTAATTATTTATTCCTTTCTTATGATGTATCATTTTTCTTTAGGTAATCCGCTGTTTTCGGGCACTAAAGGATGACAAGCAGAGTGTGATTATATATCATTTTCCTATCTGTTCTCTCTTTTTATCTCTCTTTTCCTCTCTTTTTCTTTTTTCTTTCTTTCTTTCGTTCTTTTAGTATTCTTTCTCTCTCCCTCTCTCTTCCTCTCTCTCCCTGTCTATCTATCTCTCTCTCTCTTTCTCTCTCACTTTCTATCCATCCATCCATCTATCTATCTATCTATCTATCTATCTATCTATCTATCCATCTATCTATCTATCTATCTATCTATCTATCTATCTATCTATCTATCTATCTATCTATCTATCTATCTATCTATCTATCTATCTATTTATCTATCTATCAATGTATATATTATATCATCCTCATTATCATCATCCTAATCATCATCATCACCATCATCATCACATCATCATAATCGGTATCATCAATTCATTTTATTTTTGCCATTAAAAACAATACCCTCTTTTTTTACTCTCTCTTTCTCTCTCTCTCTCTCTCTCTCTCTCTCTCTCTCTCTCTCTCTCTCTCTCTCTCTCCATCTCTCTCTCACACACACAAACACACACAAACACACACACACATACACACACATACACACACACACATACACATCCCTGTCCACCGTCAAATCACCCTTCCCTGATTTTTCTTCATTTCTCCATTTTCATCATATTCACTCCCTTTACCGTCTGACAGGCTAATGATACAGTACTATTAATACGGATAATCTCTCACCACGCTTCCCTTGTCAGACTGTCTGTTTCTTTGTATACTCTCTCTCTCTCTCTCTCTCTCTCTCTCTCTCTCTCTCTGTCTCTCTCTCTATCCCTGTGAGTCTCTTTCCCTCTCTCCGTCTCTCTCTCTCTCACATAAACACACACACAATACACACACACACACACACACATATATATATTATATATATATATATATATATATATATATATATATATATATATTATACATATATATATATATTTGTGCGGCTATGTGGTCTTGTGATATGACTCTCGCTGTCGGATTGAAAGGTCCTGGGGTCGAGCATCGCTCGGCGCATAGTTGGGTCCTTGGAAACGGCTCTTTATTCACAACTTCTCATCGTACTCAGGTTATAATGAGTACCTGGCCGTTAACCCTCTCCTTACCAACTATAGGAAAATCGTCATATTCGTTACGATACAACCAACATTTTCTTATTCAAATTTCTCTTGTACATCATAAAAATTAAAAGTTAATGAATAGTGTGTTGTATAGCATGTTTTGCTAAAGAAATAATGTATCGCAAGAACTTACTGCTATTGTGTTTGAGTGATAAAAATTTTTTTTTGTGTTAGTTGGGTGTGGGGTTTTGGGGAAAATCCTGAAAATGGCTGGTAAGGAGAGAGTTAACAGTGTTGTCTCTGTTAGAAAAAATTATAACATCGCCTTACAGGCATCATGTCTTGTCCTAAATGTTAAATGTTGTTGTTGGACAGGTAGGGACCCCTTGTAAAGCGCTTTGAGCACTGGTGCTCCTCAAGGTTGTGTATTGTCCCCTGTATTATTCACAATATACACGAATGACTGTAGAAGTCAAAACCTGAGTGTACCTTTAATAAAGTTTGCAGATGACACCGCTCTTCAAGGCCTCATAACAAATGGCAACGAAGTGGCTTATAGGCAAGAAATTGATAGATTTGTGTCTTGGTGTGATGCCCACCACCTAGAGCTTAACATAAGCAAGACAAAGGAGCTAGTGATTGACTTT
Source organism: Berghia stephanieae (assembly GCF_034508935.2). Lineage (NCBI taxonomy): Eukaryota > Metazoa > Mollusca > Gastropoda > Nudibranchia > Aeolidiidae > Berghia > Berghia stephanieae. The sequence goes on along the minus strand of NC_088367.1, from coordinate 31,141,034 downwards.
AGGAGAGTGAAGGGACCGATAGAACCGTTAAAATTAAAGGACCAATTCGTCCAGCGAGTTCCTCACTACAAATACCTTGGTGTAACGATTGATGACAGGCTCAAGTGGGATGAACACTTGAAAATAATTAGGCATAAGATGTGCAGACGTACATATTTTTTATCGAAACTCTCTCAGTTTAGAATAGATAAAACCCTCTGCACATTATTTTATAGAGCAGTAATCGAAAGTGTTTTGTCATTTTGTATAACAGCTTGGGGAGGCAATTGCTTAGCAGTGGAAAGGAACAAAATAAATTCAAATATTAAAAAATCCATTAAACGCTATATAAATGATGTTGACGATGTAGATCTTTTATACGAGAAATTTTGTATAAATAAAATAACTAAAATATTAAATGACCAGTATCATCCACTAAGACCATCAATTATTATGTCAGAAAGAAGTGGTCGCCCTTTCTCTATTTCAACGAAAACAGAGAGACACCGAAAATCTTTTCTGCCGTCCAGTATTAGGCTTTATAACAACAAGCAATAATCATTTTATATAATTATTTCTCATTTTTACTTTTTAAAAATATAAATATTAATTTATTAATTTATTTGTTTTGCAATCTTTTCAATTTTCAATTTATAGTGACAGTTTTAACTATTTTACAGTGTTGAAATTATTCATATTATAAAGCGCAGCTCTGGTTATAGAGCTGCTCCTTTTTTATATATATACATCCTATTTCCATTGTATTTTTATCTTATGTGTAAATTATAACACGTCTGTACAAAAAATTTCCTTTTTGGGATGCAATAAAGTATTATTATTATTATTATTATTATTATTATTATTATTTGGTGGACATTGCTCTATATAAAAGCTAATATATATATATATATATATATATATATATATATATATATATATATATATTATACACATACTTTTTCATCATATTCACTCACATTTCCGTCATTCAGGCAAATAATACAGTATTTTTAATACAAATAATCTTACCTCACTCATCAATTCCCCTGTCATTTTAAAAATTATCTCTGTCTCAACTCTTAGAATACACCCACCACCCCTCATTTTATATATTCATGGCTGGCCAAAAATCTCATTTTCGTAACATTGAACACGAAAAAAACATATAAATTGTATTTTCTAATACGAGTTTTTCATGGCGAAAAACATTTTAAAAAGCTGAGATTGAAGCACCAAAGAGAGTTGCTGAAATATTTCTTAAAGAGTTCAAAATGTGTGGACCATGCCTATGACATTCTCTCCCCACCCCCCCCCCTGTCAAACCATCCTGAATTTTCTATTCTCTCTGTCTCCTCCCTCTTACCACTTCTCCCCTCTCTTATACTTTATATTCAAGGCTGTCCAAAAAATAAAGAGGTCATTTTTATAACATTCCACAAAATATTGATAATATTAAATTATCTAAAATAGCTGTGGGGAAAACGCTAAATGAGTTTCTCTGGTTTCAATCGCGAAAAACATTCCAAAAGATGGTAATGTATCACCAAAGAGAGATGGTGAAATATTTGTTTTCAAAGGTTCATTGATAGTTTGTCGATATTTGATTGTAACTACTAGTATTAGCTATTGTTCTGTTTTTTTCAGTCTCCGTATTTAGAATTATTATTTATTATTTAATCCAGCCAAGGAGATGAAAATAATGGAATAATGGTCACAATCCTTTGACAGTGATACATACATATATATATATATATATATATATATATATATATATATATATATATATATATATATATATATATATATATATACGATTTTAAGCAAATTGGCCCCCGGTGATTGTGGGGCAGGAAAGCTTTCCTGGATATATATATATATATATATATATATATATATATATATATATATATATATATATATTTCTCTATCTCTCACATTCTCTCTCTCTCTCTCTCTCTCTCTCTCTCTCTCTCTCTCTCTCTCTCGCACGGATTCATCTAGTTCACATCTCCATGCCCAATGTTTCATTACCTTCAAGCCCCACACGATCCCTGAGAGTTCCATGACAATGTTTGGCTGAGAACGCCATTCCATGATTTCCTTAGGGTATACGGCATGTCCAACTCCTTCATGACATTTGTGTCAGTTCGTGATGTGATGCCAGATCTAAATCTTTCCTCAAAATTCAAAACATTAATCATTGATCCAGATTGCTGCTTACGACAGGACAACTCGTGCCAAATATTATTTCTCTGCCGGCTTGTCTGAATTTTAACTGATTGATGTATTAATGTTTTTGTTTTTGCCATTGGTGTGAAGACGGGGTTTGAACTCGAAACTTTTTTTCTTTCTTCTTTTTTTTTTTGAAGCTGTTATATTCATTTTAGTTCAATACTTTTGACAGTGTATGAGATCTGTATATATATATATATATATATATATATATATATATATATATATATATATATATGCCTTTCCGTCACGACATCATAAGACATCGTCACCTTGGCATTCTACGAAGGAATATATATAACTTATCAAACAAGATGTCTGATGTCAACAGTAATCACCCATGTTGGCCAAGTTAACAAATTGGGGGTTAATAATCTTGCTCAAGGAAAAGAACGAAAGTGCCTGAAGCAAGGCTCTAACCCGGGACCTTCCGGGTATATATATATATATATATATATATATATATATATATATATATATATATATATATATATATATATCCTTTCTTTAAAAAATATAGCATTGTGGAGAACATTGTGCTTATTTGAGTCAATAAAAAAATTGACACGGGCACAACTCTACTGAAAGATTTGAAAATTAGAAATGTATTTTTTACAGATAGATAAACAAATAACTTGATTTCCTTTTATAATTTAAAGTCAGTTTGAAAGTTCGTTGAGTCAAACAGATATCATAAAATGTGTACCAACGACGACACTTGACTCCCAAAATCAACTAATTTTGACACTGTAAAAAGTTGTCAATTTGCGTCATCTATTTATGACATCAAGTATTATTATTACTTCCGTTGTGTTGTTGATTTAGCGGTGATCAGTGTTACGTATAATTGCGTGTATGTTTGTGTGTGTGTGTGTGTGTGTGTGTGTGTTTGTGTGTGTGTGTTGTGTGTGTGGTGTATACATGTGTGTGTGGGTGTTGGCATTTTTCAGCAAATCGCGGCATTCATAGTGATATTATTCACTTGATCACATGAAGGTATTTCAGTCGCCATTTTGATTCTTTTTTTTACTTTTTGGGTTAGCTCGAGATCGGAGGACATTTCTTTTTCTATTAAGGTTTGTCATAAGTCTTAGTAAAGGTTCTAGGATGTTTGTTTTTCCATAAGTTAAGTAAAGGGGAGACATTCCGAAAGCTCCTACATCCCCAGTATTCTTTAAATGTGTATTTTCACCGTTGATATTTTGTCAGGCATTTATTTATTCAATTTGTTATTATATAGAAGTATTTTAAAAACTCTAGAATAAACCTTGATAGATTTGGGAAAGTTTAAAATTTCCTAATTTGACCATTATTTTGATTTTCGGCCGCCATTTTGATTTGTTAAATATTGAAAGGTAGTGCAAAGCAGACCGAGAGTTGTTTTTTTTTTATATTAGGGTTAGCTCCAGAGGTTAGTCATAAGTCTTATTAAAGGTGCTAGGGTGTTTGTTTTTCCATAAGTTAAGTAAAGGGGAGACATTCCAAAAGCTCCTACATCCCCGGTATTCTTTAAATTTGTATTTTTACCTTTGAAATTTTGTCAGGCGTTTATTTATTCAATTTGTCATGATTTTTTCTATTAGGATTAGCTCGAGATCGGATGATTTTTTTTTCCTATTAGGGTTAGTCATAAGTCTTATTAAAGTGCTAGGGTGTTTGTTTTTCCTATTAGGGTTAATTAAAGGTACTAGGTTAAATTTTTTCTTGGAGTTAGTTGAGGGAATATATTATTAAATATATTATTGGGCCACACAGAAAAATCAACCGAAGATATACCAAATTACACAGACAACGTTGTTTACCAATCTGCCCTCATTAAATGATGGTGAGTACAGTATCGAACGAAAATAGTTCTTTCCCCGCGAAATTGCGGGCTTTTTACTAGTATATATATATATATATATATATATATATATATATATATATATATATATATATATATACATATATATATATATATATATATATATATATATGTATATATATATGCGGAACTGTGGTCTTGTGGTATGACACTCGTTTTCGGATCGGACGATCCTGAGTTCAAGCCCTCGCTTGGTCAAAGTTGAGTCCTTGGAAAAGACTCTTTACTCATTTTCTCTCACTATACTCATGTCTAAAATGAGTACGTGACTGTTAACAGCGTTGTCTCTATCGGAAAAAAAATTGTAATAGCTCTTAACATGCGTCGTACCGTCAAGTTTTTAAACATCTAAATATGTATGTATATATATATATATATATATATATATATATATATATATATATATATATATATATATACATCTATATATATACATATATTGTTGTAATGGGGGGAAAAACAACTCTCAAGCCAATGTACAATATTGTCCATCACAACAATGTTAAATCAAGCCCATAATTGTGCTCAGCTATCAGACTTGCATATTACTTGTTTGGTCACCTAGTGAAAAAAAAAACCCAGACATCAAGTTGACTCCTCAATATATTATGCAAAAATGTCTTTTTATCGTGTCATAGTGATCTTATATAATGTCAACGTTTTTCTACAAAAAAAATTAGAAGAAAAGAAATGAGAGAATTGTCTGTCATTGCACGTCATATTTTCCTCTAAATTTGAATGATAATAACGTGCTCTTTGTTTGACATTTTCCATAATTATAATATTTTAGGGATGACGATTTGGCCATTAAAAAAAAAAAAACTAGCAGAGGCGTTATTCGTTAACCGATTAAATGACGTGCTCTGGAAAGACATGTCTATAAAAACTTGGCCAGAAAACACGTCTTTCAAATATCGATTGATTTAACGAACCCTTGTCTTTGCAAAAAGCCCTCAAACCTGGGACTTCAAGAAGGACTAAGTTTGAGAATTATTGCCAAGATGAGGAAAGTCTCAGGTTTGAGGGTTCTGTCCAAGATGAGGGTCATTTAAATAATTCGATATTTGAATGACGAGTTTTCTGGCCAAATTTTAAATTATGTCTCTGTCCAGAGTTTATTTGTTAATAAATGTCTAGATTTAATGTGTAAGGGTCTTTATGACTCTCCAGGATTTGGTTCCATTATAGAAGAACAGATTTCACATTGGACGCAGCCAATTAGAATTTCCCAGTATGAAATAAAGCGGTTGTTTTTTTTTTTTCTCAAGATGAGACTGACAATGATTTTAGAACGTCGAGCGCATTTTCCCACAATTTAATATAGAGGTCTAATTTCTGAAAAAAAGACGTCATCAAAATCATTTCAGAATCTCATTCAAAAACAAACAGACAGTGACATTTGACCCACTGCCATTTGGCGTTATTGTCATAATTAAATTCAATGTTTGGATATGGTGCCTTGTCGACTTGACGTGAAACAGAGGGAGATAACTTTTTTATTTTTAAACTAAAAAAAAAAAAAAAAAAAAAAAGAATATCACCGTTCTTGTATTGAACCCTTCATTTGATAATAAAAAGCCTACTTTGACCCAACAAACATTGGATGTGATAAAAATACCCCCCCCCCAATCCAAAAAAAAAAGAGCCACAGAAAAATAGGGCACACAATGAATCCATTTCCTATAGCAGTACAGAATATATCACGAGAACTCAAAGAATGTCACCACCAATGGATATTCAATATAAAATTTAAGAAATAAAAGAATCAAGCCAAACGCGTTGAGATCACATTAGAAATATAGGATCAATTCCGCGTGAAGACAACAATTGTTTTTGATCCCCTGTCACTGTCCACCAAGCAGCGATTTCGGTATACTAGCCTCCATCGCAAAGGGTAGCAAGCAATTGTTATTGTCCATTTAACGGTGTAGAAACCAGGATAAACTCCGGATTCTTGGGCTTTATCGTTTTGAAAGACAATACAAAGTAATGGGAAGGGGGGGGGGGGTGGTCCCGATAGCTCAGTTGGTAGAGCACTGGCTTCACAAGCAAAGGGACCAAAATCGATCACGAGTGCAGTCGATCTTTTTTTCTGACCCCCCCCCCCCCCCTTCCCCTGCCTAACCAGCATTGAATGGGTAGCTGAGTCTGTTAGATTTAGCGGAAAGTACTTTGCGATAGACTAGCGTCCTATCTAAAGCACGCAATTGCTATTGTCTTTTTCACTCTATAGACACTACTAAAAAAACAAACCCAATGCATCTTATATGAAGACCCTTTTAATTGGTAACAATAAAATTAGTTTAATTTAAGTTCAACGTGCTTGATTTTGTTTGGTAGTTGAATGTTTATCATTGTTTCTCAACAGATTGAATGTAAAGCTATATATTTAGGAAAAATGAAGATTTATGATGTTGTTTTTAAGAGGCTTGCTTTGAAAAAGTCAGAGGACAATTTGATTTTGAGATGTTTGTTTTCCTTTATTTTTTATTTTTTATTTTTTTTTGTATTTTTTTTTAATCACTTCAGATTTTCTTTTGTTCAGAATTATTGATGATTACCGAATCGGTGACGGCTACTTACTATAATAATATTCAACCAAGAATTTGGCACCTGACATCTCGCGGGAAATAGCGGCTCTAACGCTTAGGCACAAAATTATGATGAAAACAATGATATTTAGTTCTTTATTATTCATTATTATTATCTATTTACAGTATTCGGATAGGGAGCCATTTAATATTTATGGCCAGATTGGATCGGCATCACGCGATGTTATATTATCTCTTCCCCTTGGGAAATGTCTAAATATTTAGCTTTCCACAGCTCTTGTCTAAAAACATGAACGAGCTTCAACCCAGCATAGGCGGGATTAGAGTTGACTTTAAGCAACGTGTACTTAATTGCAGGTCTGATAACCGAAATTGTTATAGGCTCATTGCTGTGATGGAAATACTCTCAAACCGACACAAGATATAAAAATAAAATAATAGAATAAAATTCCCTTTATTAAATGCCATAGGGAAAATTTATCTCTATGGTCTATTCCAAGGGAAGACTGGAATAACCCAGGCGTCAACAGTAGTGCAGAGCCTCAAATTGAGCTAGGGCGAAGTGACATGCTCAAGGCCACACAGCGCAGCCGCGGGTGATCGAGCTCGGTACCTTCGTAGCCATCGTTAAGTTATAGATAGTATGCGCTTGGCTAAGAAGCTCATAACATTGCCATCCGGAAGTATAACGGACCAACACACAAAACTGTGTGTATCCATGAACGTTTATAGTCGGGTTAAAACAGTTCAGTGAGCATTACTCATGAACGCGGATGGCAAAAAACAATAACAAAGACCTGAGTGACGTCATCTTCGAAATATCTATAGCCTGACACTGAAACCCAAGAAGACTGGCATTTTGATGTCATTATTTGGTTTTTGCACCGCCTAGTGAGTTGTCGTTAGTAGTGCTCATGGAAACAAGAGGTCCCATTGGTTGAACTATTGAATACAACTCACGATTTGTTTTCTTTTGTGGCCAAAGACTGGCATTTTGACGTCATATTTTGGTCAGTGTCAGGCCATAACTTAACGAAGGCCACGGCTCGAGCCTATTATCATATTATTATGTAACCCGTCGTGTCAAAACGGTCTTATGTCCTGATGAACCAGATGTTAGAGTTTTGGAGAGTTTAAAAGTTGAAATGATTAAAATTTAAAATTTTAGTCTTTGCTTATTCAAAAAAAAAAAACTCAACCCATCCTCCCCATTGTTGACTTACAAAAACAACAAAAAAAAACAACAAAAAAAACAAAACAAAACAAAACAAAAACAAACAAATTAAGAACAAAAATCAAAACAAATATGTTTCCCAACGTGGATTATTGATGCTATGCGTTTAGGTAAAATTCAGCCGGGTATAACGTCCAAACACACAGACTTATGTGTAACCTCAAACGTTTATTGTGTGATTTATATAATTTAGTCAGAAGTAATCATTAACATGGATGTCATAAAAACAATAACAAAGAGTTGAGTGACGTCAATTTCGTTCGGTCTATAATCTCAATTTTTAACATCCAAATCACACTGACATAGCGCAATACGATTTTTGACAGATATCAGGAATGATAATATTGACCCCAGAGGCAAAAGGCCGAGTCTAAAAGGGCCTTGAGCAAGCCGCCTCGCCCTAGCTCACATTGCGCGCTGCACTGCGGTTTACGCCTGGGTTATCCCAGTCCTCCCTTGGAATAGACCCTAAAGACAAATAATTCACCTTGGAGATGAATAAAGGAAATTTTATTTCATTTATTTATTATATTTAAAAGACTAGATCTATTCTAAAAAGTCTTACATTTACAAAAACGACAACAGAAGGCAACCTAACAATATCAAAAAATATTTCATCAAAAATCCATGTGAAAGTTGAACCATAGAGTCATTGGCAGCAATGGGTTTAGGGATTCCTTACCAATCGAGCGCAATTTTAAATATAAATATCCCTTCCGATTCAAGCTAAGATATCTTAAGAGATTTTGTGTCTGGAGATAATAATAGTTTTAGATGCTCTTTTATCGCTTTATTTATTTGATATTTAATACTTTTGATGATTTTCTTCTGCGTCAGTCTTCACGAAAGCTAGAAATTCTCCAAACAAGTGTAATAGGACAGCAAAGTTCATTGTCCTGAATTATTTCTAAGTTTGGATACAATAATGTCAAATGACTGATCAGCACAATGAGAAACTCACTTCCATTGTAATAGGATTCAATCTTGGAATAAAAATAGATGGAAGGAGGATGACGTCATAATACTGAAGCCAACCGTTGGCCGCTTCCGCCATATTGGGTAGACCAAAACATTCCTTCGTTACGGCCATAGTTACGGTGATTCACTCATCGGTGGAAATCCGAATCGCGATGATCAGTGGATGTTAAGAACAAAGGGGGGTTGCAAATTCCTTCTAGTGGAGTTATTGATGTCTTTTTAATTTCTGAAAAGCATTTCAGAATAATATATGTTGCAACTGTAGGTCAAGATCATTTTCATTTCAATCGATATGATTGCCATAAACTTTTGCTAAGCATCATGAACTTCATGATGAAGTCTTTCGTCAATAAACCCGTTTTTTCTACATTATTTCATTCTCATGTTTGATCATGAGGGGACTGAGAATCATTTGATTCTTCTACTAAAAGCAATAGCTGAGAAATATATTCAGGTCAGGTATTTCTATGCTGGTAAACTGTACAGTGAACAATTGAAAAAGAAGCTAATGTGTAAAAGCCGTCAAGTTCTTAACAAATTCATTTTATTTACAGGGCAGTAACAATGTCATTATTAACTTGTGTGATTTTTTTTAAAGAGGCAAAAATGTTTGTGTATAACCCTTTCCTGGCTAGGCTGGATTTCACGTCAAACATCATTCCATCCGCTACAACTTTCACCTCGAGCACTCGGAGGGCTCGAGTCGCATCACAGGGGCTAATTTCTGAACTGTAGAGGATTGAATGATGAATGACGTAAAATCCAGTCTCGCTATGACAGACTTCTGTAATAACTATTAATGATGAACTAGTAATGAAATTGCTGGGATTTTTGTTTCATTTTGAAATCTTAATGAATTATGATCAAACAATGAACCTTTTTGTGTGACCATGATATTTTGTGTAATAATGTCTTTTTTTTTTGTCACTTTACACAAATAAATATAAAATGTAAATAACATTTTGTGACTTAATTTTTGATGAATTATGCTAATTCATAGCTCTAGTAGCGGGGCTCACGTTAGTTCAGTTGGTAGAGCATTGGACTGTCACGCCAAAGGTCTCGGGTTCGAGTCCCTTTGCAGCCAGAATTTTTATCCGGTTCCCCTGTCCACCCAGCAGCAATTGGGTAGCTTACTCTACTACTGCTATAGCTGCAGTGGTACGTCCACATTTTAAGTTGTCACCATTAACCCTTTCATGGCTAGGTTTGAGTTGAACCGAACCAAAACCTAACGTACGTTTGTCTATACATGACTGACTTATGCAGTTTCACCTAGAAATAGTCCATGTGATGCGACTCGAGCGCGCTTTAGACTAATCTGTGATGAAAACTGTACAGGATCGACTCATATTTGACGTGAAATCTCATCTAGCTGTAAAGGATTAAGAATTGTGGTCGTGTAGTGGTGGCTTGGTTTTAAATGTGATTCCTACCCCGAAACTTTGTGCTGTAAGAGTCAGCTAAAAGTGGTGGGTGGTTGGGAGGGCCTCCTGAATTCTTGCGGATGTATGCTTTCTTCTACTTTTATCCCCTTATCTTTTGTAACGTCTGCTTTCTGCACTTGTCCTTAACCGAAATAGCTCGGTTGTGGTTGGGTTTATGTGGGGTTTTCTGCTTTTGAGGAGTATGACGCGGCCGGGAACCGAATCCCATACCTCCTGGTTACGAAGCCAACGTTCTAACCAACTGAGCCACTGTGACCAGTAACAAGTAAAGATTGGTAGCGGATGACCGAATGGTCTACTTGCTGTTCTCTCTTCTTGGCCAAGCGAAATATGCCGTCTCGTGGCACGCAGGTTCGATTCCGACCGGATTCACTTCTTAATTTTCGATATCTTTAATTCGAGCTTGCACTTCCATTACTTTCTGTGCGGTTGCTTGATATTTTACAAGTGTTTACTCATAATCATACTCCTCCCTTTTTCCTTATATTCATGTCACAACCAACAAGCAAAGCAAATCGAACCGTGCGTAGTGATAATGCTTTGGCTTCAGATTGAACGAAGACAATAATTTAATTAATATTGCCTTTGCAATGTATTTTACAACATCATAATGACTAAATTCCCTTAGTAGGTGAGTGTTATAATCGGCAACACAAGATAATTTCCATCACTCAAGTCTATAGTTTCTATGATAAACAATCGTTTCCTGGGCTTTTCACTATGGCGGCTAACTCCGCCCACTGGCATCAACTTTGCGACTGCGCGAACGAAGCCGCTTACCTTCCATGTATTATTATTCCAAGGGTTCAATAGTCTGTTTTCACGTCCGCCCAGCAAAGAGCAGCTTGGTTGTAAACAAAGAAAATCTGTATTTTTATTCTTTGTGCTCGCCAGAACATTTTCACGTGTCATGTGATCAGCATATATAAAAGTCAAAACACGATTAGATTTATTGTTTCTCTCCTCTTTTATTCTCGTCGGAGAAATATTTCACAAGGGCGTCCGCCATTGTTCCGAGAGTTTAGAACCAGTTACTAAGTTACTATGCGTCATTACGAGGGTAGTGACGTCATGACTGTTGAAGCGTATTACTTGGTATGTAAATACCAACACTCCCACTCCCTCCCACACACACACACACACACACACACACACAAACACACACAAACACACACAAACACACACACACACACTATTGGTTTTAAAGCTTCTTGTTTTTTATGATTCATTGACATCTCAATAAGGATATTCTTTTTCAGGAATAGGATTTTAGTTAACAAAATTGAGGCTTTTTGTTCGAAAACGTTTGAATTTTCTGATAAAAATAAAATTTTAGAAACCACTTATTTTGTTTTATTATCCAATGATAACGTTTTAAAAAATGCCAGCCTATGTATATAGCTTTGGTTTGTTACTTCACATGGGAAATACGGATATTTATTCAACAATTTATTATTTCTCTTTGTCTAAGTAAGCTGTATGGGATACATTAATAGTGATTTTCGGTCGATTGTGAGTAAACAAATAATTTATGGTGTTAAAATTAATTTCTTGACGTAAATGGATTACAACCAGACACGAAAATCTCTGACTCTCTATCTCGCAAAATGATGAAAACTTCCAACATGTCAGGATGAAATGTGATCATCTCGATAGGAATTGTGAGATTGGAGAATTCCAATTACATTTTTATATCCGTAATCGCATTTTATTGGGGGGATATTTTTTGTTATTATCATGTCTTCGGTCTTAGTAGGCCCAACAACACCATGTATATATATATATATATATATATATATATATATATATATATATATATATGGGTCCGTCTGCAATGGTTGAAATAAACAAAAGATTTAGGATCAGGACAACTCGGCTATGTGGTCTTGTGGTATGACATTCGCTTTCGGATCGGAAGGTCCTGGGTTCGAGCCTCGCTCGGCGCATGGTTGAGTCCTTGGAAAAGGCTCTGTACTCTTATTCTCTCGCCGTACTCTGGTGTGTTATTCTGGCCGTTAACAGCGTTGTTTGTGTCGGGGAAAAATGTATTATCGCCTAACAGGCGTCATGTCTCGTTCTACATGTTGCTTGTTGCTGTTGTTCAGGGTCACTATGTAAAGCGCTTTGATCACTTTTAGTGGATATTGCGCTATATAATAGCTCAAATATGACAACTCAAGTTTGTCTGCATTTTAATGGATCTTGAGCATTTATATAGCACATTATCCACTTAATGTTCTCAAAACTATTTACAAGAGGTACCAAGCCAACAGTTACACTTGTCATTTGGGACATAACACCTTCACGACTTTGCAATTATCGTCGGCCTAGGATCATTT
>NC_088367.1:31113408-31123408 GCF_034508935.2 Berghia stephanieae | reverse complement strand
ATTGTTTTCTATAGCGTGCCAGTTTAGAAGGAGAGGGCAGTATTAGGACAGCAGTATGGTATTCGCTTTTGTGTTCGATTCCTTCTGCCGCGCTGTTCAGTTTAGTTCACTTTGTGGCGCTGCACTTAGTATCACAATATCTTCACAGGAGTAAGCCTTTTTTGTCGTGAACTCTTTACGATGTGAGGCTATGTGGTTTAGTGGTTTGACACTCGCTTTCGGATCGGAAGGTCCGGGGTTCGAGCCTCTCGCTCGGCGCATAGTTGAGTCCTTGGAAAAGACTTTTTACTCACATTCTCTCACCGTACTCAAGTGTAAAATGAGTACCTGGCCGTTAACAGCGTTGTCTTTGTCCGAAAAATTGTAATATCGCCTAATAGGCGGTATGTCCCGTCCTCCATGTTAAATGTTGCTGTTGGTCACGGACCCCTTGTAAGGCGCTTTGAGCACATTTAGTGGATATTGCGCTATATAAAAGCTATTTTTAAAAAAAACCTCTTTCTACCCTTTCCACAAACACTGATTCTAATGCTGAGAGAGGGTAAATCCCATTATTGTTAACGCCATTTGTTGTACAATAAAAAGAACGAGTTGGGAATAGGGTAAACATCACCACTGCATTTTTCATACGTATCTATTGATGCTATGCGTTTAGGTTAAATACTCACAACATTCGCCTACCTGGTATAACGTAGCTTCACGTCAAAACCACGTGTAGCCTCAAACGTTTATAGTCCGATTGACATTATTTAGTGACACTTAAACATAAAAATGGCTGTCTCGCTTTCGGATTGGAAGGTCCTGGGTCCGAGCCTCGCTCGGCGCATAGTTGAGTCCTTGGAAAACAGCGTTGTCTCTGTCGGAAAAAAATTGTAATATCGTCTAACAGGCGTCATGTCTCGTTCTACACGTTATGTGTTGCTGTTGGTTAGGAACCCTTTGTAAAGCGCTTTGAGCACTTTTAGTATATATTGTTCAATATAAAAAGCTCAAGTTTTTAAAAACAATAAACAAAGAGCAGCCCGATGTCAATTTCGTTTCCTCTATATTGTTCTTGCATCATAAAAGAAGATCAAATATTTGAAAGAGATCAGAGAAGGTGAGTACGAAATAATGCCAGACAAAACTGAAGGAAAAATAGAAGGTAAAACCAACTTTAAAAAATCAGTCTGCCTCGTTTAGGGATTGAATCTTTGACCTCCTGGTTATCGGTCACACGTTCTCCCATTGCACGCATTGTCAGATCTTAATCCTACTCTTGTTACCTGATTACTAATTTTTCGCTTAAATATATTGAACGAATATGGCTGCGCAGTCTCTATGGACGCTTGCCATGAATGTGTGTGTCACTTTGAGTTTGTCAGTGTGTTTCTATTCTCCAGTTAGTAGTTTTCCTCCATAAATCTCTGTCTAGTGCAAGTGTTCTTAGGTTTAGAATATCATTTTGAATGTGTCATCTAGATATTACGTCATCGTAATTTGTTAAAAGTTATAATTGCTTTAAAAACAAAACGTACTTCTTTTTTCCGCAAACTGGTCGACATGCATGGTGAGTGTGTTTTATTGTTGTTTACTTTTATAACGAGACAGGAACTTATCATGGTGTAACCTTCTATAACATAACATAATATTCACAACATAACATAATATATGATGGTAAAGGCAATCATGGATGCAATCAATTCCTTAAACGCCATGAATAAAACTGTAATCAAAAAGATCCAAGTTATATCATGAATTTGGAAAAGGGAATGTGCAACACAAGAGTCAGCAATCAAAATCTAATCTTAGATTTTAGATCGACAAATTCTCTATATAGCTATATTAAACTAAAAATTAAGTGTTTAAAATTATTAAAATTGGGAGGCCTCCCGAAAGCTCCTAGTGCTAAGGGAAAAAACTCAAATATTCCCTCAACTAACCCTAAGAAAAAAAATAAAACCTAGTACCTTTAACTAACCCTAATAGGAAAAACAAACATCGTAGCACCTTTACTGAGACTTATGACTAACCCTAGTAGAAAAAAAAATTCTCCGATCTCGATCTAACCCTTATATAATTTTTTTAAAGCCTAGGACTGCTTTCAATACTTCACAAAACAAAATGGCGACGGAAAACCAAAACAATGGTCGTATTAGGGAAGTTTAAACTTTCACTAGTCTAAAAGGATTATTCTAGAATTTTTAAAACCTTACTGTATATAGACAAATTGAATAAATAAACTCATGACAAAAGATCCACGGTGAAAATACAAATTGAAAGAAATGCTAGCACGAGGAGCTTTAGGAAGATCTCCCTTAAAATTAACGGTTCCAGCAATTGTTTGCGTTAAACATAGCTTATATTTTTTTATCGCTGATCTTCAACCAGCCATATAGCATGATAATTAAATTATATGTTTTGGACTAATTGTGCAAATTACCAATCAATGTAAACAAACGTTAAAAGAGTGCTGATCCTCAAATCAAAGACGTTTCCCCAACATAACAATGAATCGAGCTTTATCGGGAGAAATTCCATATACAGGCGACACTTCAATGAATATGATAGTAAATACACGTAGTTGATCACATTGAATTAGTTTTATCTATCTAATGAAAGGAACAAATTGACGTCTATCAATCCACTAAAACGACGAGATTTTATTATTTTCATGGTTTAAAAAAATTCCAGTCTAGCAAAAGGTGTGCTTCCATTGTGTTTCTTATCAGTTGTGACTGAAAGCGAAGCCATCGTTAACTTTTAATTCATTTATATTTTTTAGCATTTTTAGTTCGAAATTTTAACGGTCATGCCAGCTTATACATTTACAAAAGCTACGGTCAGACCATAAAAATCAACTTCCAATAATATTTTTCTTTTCTTGATTATCTCCCTTTTATTCATCAGATTTGAAGAGAACATACAATGGATTGCTTGTCATCATTCTTTTATTACTCTTAGTAAATTCTTGGACCATCTCAGCCTATCAGGGTGAGTACATAAGGTAAATCTCATATCTTAATAAGTAAGACCTAGATAGAATATGAGTTAACACTATTTCTTCTTCTTCGTTTCCTTCTTCTTCTTCTTTTTCATATTGTTGTTGTTGTTGTTGTTGTTATTTGTTGTTGTTGTTGTTATTGTTGTTGTTGTTGTTGTTGTTCTTCTTCTTCTTCTTCTTCTTCTTCTTCTTCTTCTTCTTCTTCTTCTTCTTCTTCTTCTTTCTTCTTCTTCTTCTTCTTCTTCTTCTTCTTCTTCTTCTCCTCTTCTTCTTCTCCTCTTCTTCTTCCATCTTCCTCCTCTCCTCTTCCTCTTCTTCTTCTTCTTCTTCTTCTTCTTCTTCTTCTTCTTCTTCTTCTTCTTCTTCTTCTTCTTCTTCTTCTTCTTCTTCTTCTTCTTCTTCTTCTTCTTCTTCTTCTTCTTCTTCTTCTTCTTCTTCTTCTTCTTCTTCTTCTTCTTCTTCTTCTTCTTCTTCTTCTTCTTCTTCTCTTATTTTTCTTCTTCATCATCTTCCTTATCTTATGAAGTAGCCATTTATAGAGGATTTGACATCCACATTTGACATCCACTCGAATGCCAGAAAAAAAGGAATAGATAATACTTTCATTACCATTGAAGTTATTAATCTGCCATGAACAATGACACAATTCTCTTTAACATCTAGAGGAACCCTAAGGGCTAACCCACAACGGCGACTGACTCCGACGACCCAGAACTGCCGTCCTCTGCCGTCTTCCGGATAAAGACGTCATGCAAGGACAAAATAATAAGGATAATGAAAAGCGACGCTAGACCTACCCCTATCAAGCACCCAAAGTCCTCTGCCATTTTCTTTTTTTCGAGCTTGGTTATGGGTAAGTCTAGAGGCTCTTCTCTTTATTCTTAGTATTTTGTCCGTGCCCGACGTCTTTATCTGGAAGACGGCAGAGGACGGCAGTGCCGGGTAGCCGTTGGAGTCAGTCTCCGGTGTTGGTTAGCCCTAATTCTGCAGTGTTGGAATGGCGTGTTGTTGCAGAATAAAATTGCAGAGCGAATGTTTGGGCGTCTGCCTTGCATGTGAGATGGACAAGCTATGACCAGGTCCTCGTATTCATCTGGGTTTCGATCTAACTGAATTTGATTTGGGAGAGTGGTTGTGATTTGACTGGATATTAGTTTATTTCAATTTCATTCACTCACCCAATCTTCTCTCCGCCGTCTGTAGCTTGACCTACCCACGTGACAATCCAGAAATGCGTAATTTTTGGGGGAAGATAAAAATTGCAGTCACTATTGTTCACTTTAAAAACCAACAATTTACTCTCATGATGTTAAAATCCTTACAATTATATAGTCGGTCATTACCTTTCATTTTCAATATGTTTTAATGACTTTGAGATGCTCATGAAGCTCTGTTATTTGAGCCAAAATATTTCGTAATTCTACGAATTTTTCGCAACTGTAGGCAGGCCTGGGCAAGGAATCGAAAATGTTCTCTGCATGGGTTGCAGTCTGCAAGTTGAGGCCCCAGGTTGTCAGTTCTCTATGTACAGTTCTTCTCTAGGTGTCTTTAGACCGGCCTCGGTCCTTTATTTCATTGCGGAGTCTAGCTTTATTTCAATCTATTAAAAACATATGATTCACCAGGGAATAGCTGAATTTTAAAGGAAAAAACCCATTCTAAAGGCAAAGTCGACAAGCTTTTTTGATCTTAATCTCACTTAATTAGTGAAAAAAAATATAAATGTTTCCCTTGAGTGGGAGTCACTTTTTCCCTTAGACTTAGACTCCGCACTAAGAGAGTGGAAAATTTTGGAGCAAGCACTTACTGGCGTAAGATAAGAATATAAAAGACCGGTAAGGACAAAGTTCCCGATGACTTATAACCTGACATTTCCTTAAAAGTTTATTCACAAAACAGAATCTGAAAGACGTGTATGGCCAGAGGTTATGATATGATATGTGTGTAACTCAACTCAGGAACGATCTCCAATGAATGACATTCCATCAACAAACTCCTCATATTCCACAAAGCACAAAACGGAAAACTCGAAATTCCAACTAGCCATTTAAAACGGAACAACAATAAAACAAGAAACTCAGCATTTAATTTTGAAATCCCCCAGTCAAGAACAAACCATCATCTATACTCTTTCTTCCCCTCCACCATCCGACTT
The DNA here is from genome assembly GCF_034508935.2 of Berghia stephanieae. Classification (NCBI taxonomy): domain Eukaryota; kingdom Metazoa; phylum Mollusca; class Gastropoda; order Nudibranchia; family Aeolidiidae; genus Berghia; species Berghia stephanieae. The sequence goes on along the minus strand of NC_088367.1, from coordinate 31,118,270 downwards.
TGGAACTCCCTATCACCCAAATGTAAACAAACCCTTTCGACTGATGACTCCAAAAATTCGCTCCTTGCTTTCCTCTAAAACCCCCTGTTACTGAAAAATCGGCCGTACAATCTTCAGACTGAAGCTTTGATCTTAATGGAAGAAGAAGAAGAAGAAGAAGAAGAAGAAGAAGAAGAAGAAGAAGAAGAAGAAGAAGAAGAAGAAGAAGAAGAAGAAGAAGAAGAAGAAGAAGAAGAAGAAGAAGAAGAAGAAGAAGAAGAAGAAGAAGAAGAAGAAAGTTCTGATGACTTATAACCTGACATTTCCTTAAACGTTTCGTCACAATCTTTAAGTTGAATTATAGAGTGATTTATTAGCTCAAGGAAATAAAAGATCCTATCGTTTTTTATGCTATTGAATTGATGCTACATGCTATGCGTTTAGATAAAATGCTCACAACATCCTCCTGTCGGATATAACGTATCGGCACACAAAAATTATTATGTGTAACCTTGAATGATTATAGTCTGATTGATAACATTTAGTGAGAAATAGGCTGTCTACAAACAATAAAAAAGAGCTGAGTGACATCAATTTTATTCCTTCTATATAAACTTACTATTCGTATTCTTTGGGTTGTCATCACTTTGTATTGTAACGTACTATTTTGGTCATCGTCAAACTGAGTTTACCAAGGTAGTTTCACACTTACAAACAAACAAACAAACAAACAAGCACACACACATACACACACAAACACAAACAGATCCTTTTCAGATAGTCAGTATTATGATTATTAGAAATGTTGCGATTAAGAAATAGGGGTGAGAATAGTCTAATGTACAATACTTTAATAGGCTTCAACAGTCGTGACGTCACTTCCCTCGTAATGACACATAGTAACTTAGTAACTGGTTCTAAACTATCGGAACAATGACGAATGCCCTTATGAAATACTTCTCCGACGAGCATAAAAGTGTATCCAGAGGAGAAAAACATTATAAATCTGATCATGTTTTGACTATTATACATTCTGATCACATGACGTGTGATGAATTCTAGCCAGCATGAAGAATAAAAAGGACCGATTTTCTTTGTTTAGGAACCAAGCTGCTCGTTGCTGGGCGGACGTGACATCAGACTATTGAATCCTATTATGAAAAAGCGCTAGATCGGGTGGATTCCTTGTTAGAACATATTTGCCTTCTTGTCAATAGAACTTTTTCGAACTTTTAGGTTTTACTTGTCGATGTAACAAATAAATAGACTCAGAGACACCATCAGGTCCACGGGATCACATCATTTATTAGCCAGTCGCCGAAAACAATCTAGGGTGTCTGCCCTTTACATGACAAATGCCATCAAGCGCAAATTAAAATTTCAACAAACACCAATCCACAGCTGCTTGTTTTGTTTGTTTTTAAGGGTTTTGTGGCACTTGCACCACATTTAGATCTTATCAGCGCCAATAAAAAGGAAGAAAATGGGATAGTAAAACGTTCTAGAATTACAATTAAAGCACCCAAGAAAAAGTAAGACATAGGAGAACTGAGAACAAATAGAGATCAGATGTAGTAACCAAGAGCATACCATAAATGTACTTAGTTTGAAATCACCAATAAGTCTCATCTGGACACAAGCACAGTCCCCACTAAGAGGAATACACTCAAATGCTTACATCATAAATCCAAAATAACAAATATAATAATAAATAACAAAGAGATGATTTACATGGAAAAATATCATCTCCCAAAACAATAACTATACATTTGACTGTTTCCCTCCCAGCCAGGACTCCCAGGACAAAACCAAGTAATCTCATTCCAAGACAAAGACAGAATGCAAGTTGGAAAACAGATATACAGGGATAGAAGACACTGTATGTACCTCCCTGCCCACTATGGGAGGTCAGGCACCCCACGCAGTATCCGCAACTGTCAACACACAGACAGACACAGCACCCGAACCACCCACTCCTTGATATATACGCAATCAACAGATCAAACACAACATGATAATATAGATAGTATGCAGATGACGTCACTCAGGCCTTTGTTATTGTTTTTGCCATCCGCGTTTGTGAGTTGTTCTCACTAAACTGTATTAACCAGACTATAAAAGTTCATGGTTACACAGAGTTTGTGTGTTGGTCCGTTATACTTCCGGATGGCAATGTTGTGAACTCCTTGGCCAAGCGCATTCTATCTATAGACCACAGAGCTCCCCCCCCCCCACACCCACGAAACACAAAAGGAATGGAACAATCTGCCAGAAGAATTTATAGTGTCAGCACCAAGTCATGAACGGTTCCTGGCAGCTCTGAGCACATACAACATGGTGCAGCGCTTGTCGCCAGCATGATGGCGTGGGCATCCCAAACGAAGAAAGAGAATGTAAATTAAATATCTAAACTCATTTTCTCAATGCGGTATTTTGTCCGGCTGTGTGGTCTTGAGGTATGACACTTGCGTTCGGACTGGAAGGTCCTGGGTTCGATCCTCGCCCGGCGCATAGTTGAGTCCTTGGAAAAGGATCTATACTCGCATTCTCTCACCGTACTCAGGTGTAAAATGAGTACCTGACCGTTAACAGCGTTGTCTCTGTGGGAAAACCAATTGTAATATCGTCTAACAGGCGTCATGTCACGTTCTATAGATAGTATGCAGATGACGTCACTCAGGCCTTTGTTATTGTTTTTGCCATCCGCGTTTGTGAGTTGTTCTCACTAAACTGTATTAACCAGACTATAAAAGTTCATGGTTACACAGAGTTTGTGTGTTGGTCCGTTATACTTCCGGATGGCAATGTTGTGAACTCCTTGGCCAAGCGCATTCTATCTATATGTTGTCTGTTGCTGTTGTTCAGGGATCCCTTTTGGAAAAAAAAAAACGCTTTGAGCACGTTTAGTGAATATTACTCTATATAAAACTTCAAGTTTATTTTGTTCTTGTTTTGTTGTTGTTGTTGTTGTTGTTGTTGTTGTTGTTGTTGTTGTTGTTGTTGGAATTAACCAGATGCTGAAAACAGAACTTATAGCCACAAATAAGGCGTCCCGGGGCAAAAGCAGCGCATAACACGTAGGACGACACATGACGCCTATGAGGCGCTTCGACAACTTTTCATTATAGATAGTATGCAGATGACGTCAATCAGGCCTTTGTTATTGTTTTTGCCATCCGCGTTTGTGAGTTGTTCTCACTAAACTGTATTAACCAGACTATACAAGTTCATGGTTACACATGGTTTGTGTGTTGGTCCGTTATACTTCCGGATGGCAATGTTGTGAACTCCTTGGCCAAGCGCATTCTATCTATATGTTGTCTGTTGCTGTTGTTCAGGGATCCCTTTTGGAAAAAAAAAAAACGCTTTGAGCACGTTTAGTGAATATTACTCTATATAAAACTTCAAGTTTATTTTGTTCTTGTTTTGTTGTTGTTGTTGTTGTTGTTGTTGTTGTTGTTGTTGTTGTTGTTGTTGTTGGAATTAACCAGATGCTGAAAACAGAACTTATAGCCACAAATAAGGCGTCCCGGGGCAAAAGCAGCGCATAACACGTAGGACGACACATGACGCCTATGAGGCGCTTCGACAACTTTTCATTATAGATAGTATGCAGATGACGTCAATCAGGCCTTTGTTATTGTTTTTGCCATCCGCGTTTGTGAGTTGTTCTCACTAAACTGTATTAACCAGACTATACAAGTTCATGGTTACACATGGTTTGTGTGTTTGTCCGTTATACTTCCGGATGGCAATGTTGTGAACTCCTTGGCCAAGCGCATTCTATCTATAACTTACAATCGATGCTTTTAATTTGACGAATATTATAAATACTACCTATTGATGCTGTGCTCTTAGGTGAAATACTTACACCATCCGCCAGCCAGATTAAGCATTAAAACACACACAACTCTGCGTAACCTTTATATTGTGATGGATGAAAAAAAAATGAAAATACTGCTGCTTGAAGCTCAAAGAATAAACTAACGATAACTAATGAAATGTAATATTCAATTTATTGAACAAAGACAGATTATGTGGACGTTTTGGGTTTCCCCTTTATCAAAAACACGATGAATGAATAACTGAAGACGACTGAGAGGAAATAAGATGTGTGATGAATTCACACACCTCTCACATTTTTCTATTGGTACAAAAACAGTTCTTACTTTATCCTTTCCTATAGGAGGAACGAAATTGACATCACTCAGCACTTTGTTTTGTTTTCATTTTTAGAGAGTTATTTGGATGGTTATTTCTCACTAAATTATACCAATCAGACTATAAACGTGAATATGTTATATGCATTATTGTGTGTTAGTACGTTTAAAACATGCTGGCGGATGTTGTGAGTAGTTTGCCTAAACGCATAATATCATCAATGTCCAACGTTATTTAGGATGTGTGAGAGATACGTGGAATCTGTACCAGCCGGAGCAGAGATATATCAAATTCGTTACAGAAAAAGCGACCTGGGAAGAAGCTGATACCCAATGCAAGAGTTTCGGTGGGAGATTGTTGGTTGTTGATAGTGAGGATTTTGCTAACTTTTTATTAAGTAAGTTTGACTGACATTGATAATGATAGTAATAAGTATGATGTTTGTTATGATGATGATAATGGTGACGATGATGATGATGATGATGATGATGATGATGATGATGATAATGACGATGATGATGTTGATGATGATGATTGTTATTATTATTAATTTTATCATGATAATGATGATGATGATGATGATGATGATGATGATGATGATGATGATGATGATGATGATGATGACGGTGATGATGATGATGATGATGACGGTGATGATTATGATGATGATGATGATGATGATGGTGATGATGATGATGATGATGATGATAATAATGATGAAG
>NC_088367.1:31100908-31110908 GCF_034508935.2 Berghia stephanieae | reverse complement strand
AAATAAATAAAAACAGTAACACATTGAAAGAGAAGAAGATAAGCATAATAAGCAAAAACAAAAAAGCAACAAATTCAAACGTCTCAACTCCAGCCCCAAGATAAAAAATTACATAAATTTAACGAATTCTAATAAACAACGCATTGGCCAAATGATGAAAGCGGTATCTATAGTTCTATTGTTGTTTGATGCAATTAAAGGCTTAGCGGACCAAGGTCTGAGGTCAAAACATCATAAAATGCCACTTTAAATACCGATTCCACTATCCGGACGTCTCTATAATCCGGTGAAATGCTGTGAAAAGGAGGTTCTCGGATTATAGAGACCAGACTGTATTTGGTCTGTGTAGCATTATTTTACGCGCCTACCATTTCTTTGTATTTTGAGTGTCAATATAAAATATTTTAAAAGACCAAGATTTATTTTGTGCAAGGCTGGATAGGTTAGATAACTATGATCTATTCAGTAATTAGGTAGCTGGAGAGACGAATTTTGCAACAAATTTGCATTCAATAAGGGGCCCCATTAGTTCAATTTGTAGATAGAGTACTCGCTTCCCACAAAAATAGACTAAGATCGATACCAGGTGCAGTCGTTTTTTTTCTGACCCCTTGTCTAACCAACAGTGAATTAGTAGCTGGGTCTTTTTGATCTGGTAGAAAGTACTTTGCCACAGACTCCGGCTCCATGGGCCTAATGTCTCTGAAGGACTACTTTTTGCATGGTATAAAAAGAGAAGTTACTATCGTTTTATTGTTACAGAAACCCAGATATACTCGCCCTCTCTATGACATATGTTAGAGAGCACCATTTTGTCATTGCATATGGTAAAGTCACAAAGGTACGGACTAACCCACACCGGAGACTGACTCCGACGACCCGGCACTGCCGTCTTCCGGATAAAGACGTCGGGCACGGACAAAATACTAAGAATAAAGAGAAGAGCTGCTAGGCCTACCGATACCAAGAACCCGCCGTATTTTTTTTTCGAGCTTGGTATGTGTAGGTCTAGCGGCTCTTCTCTTTATTCTTAGTATATTTTGTCCGTGCCCGACGTCTTTATCCAGAAGACTACAGAGGACGGTAGTGCCGGGTCGTCGGAGTCAGTCTCTGGTGTGGGTTAGCACTAAGACGACAGAACTGGCAATTAATAGCATCACAACTTGGCAACAGGATCTATGAGTGAAAAGACAAAGATGGTTAGAATCAACACAGAAATGATAAGACTACATCAAATTACGTGGAAGTGAACCGGACGATGTTGAAACTTTTACATGTCTAGGCAGCAGCATTGAGATGCAGTGTGGCACAGATGCAGGTGTGGAGGCTACAGCAACTTACCTCCAGTATCAGGAACATCTCGGGCCACAAAACAGTGCCTAACCGTCCAGTCAGTCTTATTGTATGGGCAAAGACAGGGGGGGGGGGGGGGGGGGCAAAATGACAACAAAAAGGAAATTAGTTTTCTCATCAGCTGTCCCCAGAAGACCCTTAAAGATTAATATTCAAGATTCATTATTCAAAGTTTAATTTCTGGCAGTTTGCCAATACAATTCTCTGGCATGGCATCACAAGAAACACAGCCCATCGGAGAACTCACCATCCAGCTACCGGCGGAAATTAAATCCGTCGCAGGAGATGGAGGTAGCTAGGGAACACCTCGAGGAAGAGGCCCATAACACAACACGAACTGAAATGAAACCCAAAGGAAAACGTGCGGCTATTTGATGTAGTGGTATGATACTCAATTTCGGAGCGGAAGGTCTTGGGGTTGAGCCTCGCGTGACGCATAGTTGAGTCCCTGGAAAAGGCTCTTTTTCACGTTTCTCACCGTACTCAGGTTTACAATGAGTACCTGGCGGTAAACCGCGTTGTCTTTGTCGGAAAAATTGTAATATCTCCTAATAGACGTCGTGTCTCGTTCTACGTGTTAAGCATTTCTGTTGGTCAGGGACCCCTTGTAAAGCGCTCTGAGAACGTTTAATGGATATTGCGCTATATAAAAGCTCACTTTTTAAAAGAAGAAAAAATAAGGAAAGACCTGAAGACTAAACCTTGATGCAGATACAGAGAAAATGGGAATTATCTGGGGGAAAAAAAATGAAAAAAAAATTCAGGATAGAGGGCAATGACTTGCTGTGGTCGATGGACTATACATATACGACAAGAGGGATGATGGGGAAAAGTATAAGTAATCCATTTGATCTGGTTTACAGACTCGATTATACAAATTGTTACGCCTAAGAGACTTAGGCGAAACGCAATATATAAGTCTGCTACCACAACTATAATCATAATCTGAAGCAGGGTTTAGAGATGATGTCAGAGGAGAAGTTTAGATCTTTAAAAATAATACTAATCATACAATTGAAACAAGCTCAGTCACGTAAATAAATAGGTGTTGATCTTGATGAGATCGACACACAAAATGTCGTAAGTTGAACTTTATACTAAAAAGGTCAATGATGACGAGAGATCGGATTGCGTAATTGGCTATTTTGACAATTTTATAATTGTTTTTAATAGAACGATTTTTATCACAACATTTTAAGATATTATGGGTACTGACCAGACAATAAGTAGACCTTCAGAGACATATGGCCCATGGAGCCGGATTTTATTCCGGACAATATCAATTGCTTGCTACCCTTAGGATAGGACGCTAGTTGATCGCAAATTACTTTCCGTCAGATCTAGCACACCCAGCTACCCAATCACTGTTGCGTGGACAGGGGGTTCAGAGAAATAACAACAACCTGGACTGCACTCGGTATCGATCTCGGTCCCTTTGCGTGTGAAGCGAGTGCTCTAGCCTACCAACTGAGCTATCGGGACCCCTGGGTACCAACCAGAGGCCTAACGTAAAGTTTGAAAATATTTCATTTGACACGCAGAGAGTTGGCGGGAGAGTATCTACTGGATTGGTCTGAGTAACCTCAGAATAACGAGCGTGTTTGAGTGGACGGACGGACGAAATCTGGTATGTACCTTGTCCCCCATCGCCTCAGAACGGTATTTTGTAGGGGCAATAGGATTCAATATTCTGATGTCATGCCCGGCCAGTAACCAGCAGATTGGTTCTAAATAAAGAAATTCGGTACTTTTTATTCTTCATGCTGGCTAGAACTTTTTCACATGTCATTTGATCAGAATGTATGAGTCAAAACGTGATCAGATTCATAATGTTTTTCTCCTCTGGATACACTTTTATGCTCGTCGGAGAAGTATTTCATATGGGCGGTGAACGGAGATAATGGAGTCCGCCATTGTTCCGATAGTTTAGAACCAGTTACTATGCGTCATTATGAGGGAAGTGACGGCACGACTGTTGAACCCTATTTATATGCTAACAATTGAATTTATAACCAAACGTTTGAGACTGGGTTCTTAATCATTTTTGTTGTATTTTTAGAAGACCGAATACCGTATTCTTAAAGATAAAATGTCGGAAATTTCGTATAGTTTGGATTATTTTTTAAAGTTTAAATAATTCATTTCTCGAAGTCTGGTTCATTCTCACAAAATACCATATTGAGTCTGCAGGTCACATATCCTTCAATTAAATAACTCTTTTTTCACATCTTACTTCCACTTACAAAATTGAGCTTTTATATAGAGCAATATCCACTAAACGTGCTAAAAAGTGATTTACAAGTGTAACGTACAAACACACAAATAATGTGTAACCTTGAACGTTAAAAGTCTCGTTAACGCAGTTTTGTGATAATTTTTTATAAACAAAGATGGCCAAAAAAAACGATAACAAAGACCTAATGACTTCGTTCTCTCTATAAATTCAATTCGTTAACATTTAAATCACATCGATATAATACTGTTCAGATGTGGTGGGATACAAATCAAAAGAGGCCCCATTGTATCGAACTGTCTCTAACCCCCTCCCACCCCCACCCCCCAAAAAAAAACCAAAAAAAACTCGAGCTTGTATATAGAGCAATACCCACTAAATGTGCTAAAAATGCCTATACAACGGGTCTTTGACCAACAGCAACATGTAACATGTAGAACGAGGCAAAACGCCTATTAGGCGATTTGCAAACTTTTCCCCACAGAGACAAGGCTCTCATGTGGCCAGGTACTCATTCTACATCTGAGTGCGGTGAGAGAATGTGAGTAGAGAGCCTCTTCCCAAGGATTCAGCTATGCGCTGAGCGAGGCTCAAACTCGGGACCTTCAGATCCGAAAGCGAGTGTCATACCACAAGACCGTGATATTTTGAACTATCTTTGTTCATCCGTTAAAATGTGATAATTGTATTAAAAAATGATAATAATAATAATAAATTTTTTCTCCATACAATCTTTGTTAATATAGGAATAACAACCCGTCAAGTTTGTTGTTATTTTTTTTTAAATTTTAGTGATTAAAACGGAATTAATTGTTATGTCATGTGAGACCTTTTAAAAAAGCAGAGTGGTCTCCCTCGTTTTCAGACCGAAACCGGATATGAGTTGTGGCACTTCAACAGAAACATAGAGAATCCATCCATCAAATCATGCGTGTCCTTGGACTTTGGAGACAATGGCTCTTGGACGTCATCCAGTTGCTTCAGAATGTTCGGTAGTATTTGTGAAGCGAAAGGTAAGTAAGTCTCTGTGGTTTTGTTTTGTCTGCGACATTTAATGTAAGTCCGAAAGCAAGAGGTGAACAGATGAAATTGAGAGAAAAATAAAGGGAATAAAAGGGGACAACTTAAAGTAAACAAAGTTTAGGCCTTTGGCCTTTCTTTGGTTACACGCAGATAGTGACGAGAGAGTATATATATATATATATATATATATATATATATATATATATATATATATATATATATATATGTGTGTGTGTGTGTGTGTGTGTGTATGTATGTGCATGTACATAATTTTTTGTTTTAGTTTCTCTTTCTCGTCTTTGTCTCTGCATGTAACATGAAGAACCAGCGGAAACGTTGTTTACCTTGTGTTGTTCCCCTTTATATGTGTCACATTCACATATTTTACTTTTCTCTTCAAATGTACCCATTGCCTCCATTCGGTATTAATTCGGGACGAACCAGATGGTAAAAAATGAATTGAAGGCTGGTTTTCTGAAACTCGTTAAATCGATTTTTCTCTTTTTGAGATTTTCCATCCATGAGATAAATTGAAACGTAAACTTTGTTTTACGCATCATTTTGGCACAAGTATTTTCCTAGATTTATGTGAATTTGAAGTTTAAATATGATAAAATAATAGGCCGAATGACAAAGTTTAGGGGAAATTGTCCTCAATATCTCGAAATGGGAGAACGGAGTTAAGGAGTTTTGGAAAACCACTCTTCAATTTACAATCTTCTTCTTCTTCTTCTTCTTCTTCTTCTTCTTCTTCTTCTTCTTCTTCTTCTTCTTCTTCTTCTTCTTCTTCTTCTTCTTCTTCTTCTTCTCGTAGCTGCTGAACGAAGTCCTGCAGCCTCGAAAAATAAACAAGACTTCAACCACATATTACAAAACAACATCGTACTAGGAGAAAGATTGAGAATAATGTCTCTTAATGTGGAAGGCATTTCAATGCAAAAATGTGACTATCTAAGTAGACTTCTTAAAGGCCATAGTATTGATATCCTGCTTCTGTAAGAAACACACTTGGATCATCAGTCAGTTCCATCCAGATCCAACATTGCCGGATATACAGAAGTCAACAAACAATCCCACCCAAAATATGGCATAAGCATATACGCCAGAAACCCAGAACAAGTGTACGACCTTGGAGGTACAACTGATGACACTGGTACACAGAGAAGCACAATAAAAGTTGGGAACCTGGAGATCACAAACATCTACAAACCTCCATCGATCAAATGGTCTGAACCACCAAAACAACATCTGCAACATCGTGCACTGATTATTGGAGATCTTAATAGCCACCACAATAACTGGGGATACAAAGAAGCCAACCCACCAGGCATCAAACTACAGGCATGGATAAACCAAGTCGATGCTCATCTTCTTTATACCCCAAATAGCTGTGGAACTTTCAGATCAGCTCGCTGGAAGAAAGAATACACCCCTGACCTGGCACTTGTGACGAAAGACAAGAATCACAAACCACTTGAAGCATCTAGAGAAGTCCTTGGAGCATTTCCAAATAGCCAGCATAGACCTGTTGTCATAACAACTGGAATAGAAATCGCAAGAAAGGAAGCTATTGCCAAACCAAGGTGGAACTTGAAAAAAGCAAACTGGGAGGAGTACACGTCATATGTAGAGAAAGTATGCCCAAGAATTCCATCATCGGCTGATAACATACCGAGATTTAGCAAACTGATACTGACATGTGCTAAAAAATACATCCCAAGAGGAGTCAGACAGTGGCACATTTCATGCTAGTCAGACGCGAGTGAAAAACTTCTCGAACAATATGAAAAAACCCAAGACCAGGATGTAGCGGGACAGCTATTAAATACCCTTCAAGAGGACAGAAAACAAAGATGGATTGACACAGTAGAAAACTTGGATATGAGACACTCGAGTCGACATGCTTGGCAACTGATTAGGAAACTTAACCCTGAAAACAACGGAACCAAAACCGCTCCACTCGTGTCCGCAGATACTGTGGCACAAGAAATTAAGTAACGTGGACAACACGTTCCAGATCAGATGTTCGAAAGAAATATCCGCAAGGAATACAGAAAAACGCTCGACTCTCTCCCATCATCTGGCTCAATGTGGACCTTCCCAATCAGTCACGAAGAAATACATGAAGGTATCCAAAGTAAGAATAATGGAAAAGCAGCAGGGATCGATGGAATATATCCAGATATGATAACACACCTTGGACACAGCGCAAATAACTGGTTGGCTGCCGTAATGTCTGACATACTTGACAAAGGAAGATACCCACAAACATGGAAACGTGCTAGAGTTATAGCCATCCTCAAACCAGGAAAACCAGCAACACAGCGATCTAGCTATAGACCCATCTCTCTACTATGTTGCCTCTACAAACTACTAGAAACAATAATATTAACAAGAATAACCCCTTACTTGAATCCTATAATCCCAATTGAACAGGCAGGGTTTCAACGAAATAGATGCACAACCGAGCAGGTCCTTGCCCTCACCTCCTTAATTGAAAATGGATTTGAAAAGAAATTAAAAACAGGCACAGTGTTTATTGATCTCTCTATAGCACTTGAGTAGAGAGGATGCAACACAGAAATGGATATCCAGAGCTGAAGAGGATAGTGGAACTCCTCTGCAAACCATATACAAAACTGCGCCCCCAACATCAAGACTAAAATCTCGTTCACCTTTCTACCTATCAAAGAAAGAAAACTACAACACGCAAGAAGCCTGGTGCGAGGAATAGAAAAGGAATGAACCAACAGGAGGGGAACTAATTGAAGATCCCTGTAAAAGTCTCCCAGGTCTACAGGATCAACCAAGAAAATACTGGGTAGCTGCAAATAGACTACGGTCAAAACATACAAGAACAGCTGCCAACATGCACAAATGGGGGCTCCAAGAATCACCAACATGCCCAAAGTGCAACCAAGCACCACAAGATGCAAACCACCTCGTACTAGATTGCCCAGAGACAAAACTTGTAGGGGGATTTGAAACCATCAACAAATGTGATGACGATTTCAGAACCTGGATTGATACCTTGAACATAGAAGTGTAGCCGAACGATACTACTATCATCGTCGTCGTCGTCATCATCATCATCATCATCATCATCATCATCATCATCATCATCATCATTATCATCAATATTATTAATTTTATTAATATTATTACGTATTATTATTATATTATTAATATTTTTACGTATTATTATTGTCTATTTATTATCATTCTTTGAATAATATTGTTTCCATTATTATTAATTTTATTATTATTATTATTATTATTATTATTATTATTATTATTTTTATTATTATTATTATTATTATTATTATTATTATTATTTTTTTTTTTTTCATCACCAACTTCATCAGCATTATTATCAATTTGTGATTTACAGTCCCTTGTTACAGTCGCCCTGTAATATCTGTTGATAACGGAAAGAGTGCAGAGAATGTAACTTACACCTTCTCCACTGAGGGAAGTCACTCGGTCACCTGCACCGTAACAGGCTACAAACTGGGCATACATTCCTTGATACTGTCATGCATTGAAACGAAGGAAGTTGTTATATCAAGGAAAATCCAACAAAACGTTTTCCTCCTGCCAAGTAGTCATGAGAAGAAATGCATTTGTGAAGTAAAACTTAATGCTGGAACAACTGAGATCGCAGTTGTCACCTTTCTATACATATGTGAGTAGTTTAGGTCGTGGTAATAGCAGAACCACCAGCAGCAGTAGCAGCAGTATAGTAGAAGTAGTAGTAGTAGTAGTAGTAGTAGTAGTAGTAGTAGTAGTAGTAGTAGCGTAGTAGTAGTAGTAGTAGTAGTAGTAGTAGTAGTAGTAGTAGTAGTAGTAGTAGTAGTAGTAGAAGCGTAGTAGTAGTAGTAGTAGTAGTAGTAGTAGTAGTAGTAGTAGTAGTAGTAGTAGTAATATTAGAGGTAGTAGGAGTATATGTAGTAGTAGTAGTAGTAGTAGTAGTAGCAGTAGTAGTAGTAGTAGAAGTAGTAGCAGTGGTAGTAGTATTAAAAGTAGTGATAGTAATGATAATAATAACAAATAAATGGATGTATGAATGAATGAATTAATGAATTAATAATAATAATAATAATAATAATAATAATAATAATAATAATAATAATAATAATAATAATAATAATAATAATAATAATAATAATAATAATAATAATAATAATAATAATAGTAATAATAATAATACGAATGAGAGTTGGGGAACTGCAAACTTGAAATTCTTCAAAGTAATATACAGTTCGGAAAGGAAGGCGATCGTTTAGTAAACGGTCATTAAATTTTTTGATCTAATTTTTATTTTTCAAAATACTAAATTGGCGTCTGCAGCAACAATATAACCCTTTGATGACTCCGCCACAACAGCATCAGTGTCGCCAACACCGTTTAGGTCTACGTCATCACATGACGCAACGCAATGCGATCGTAGCCACCGTTAACAAAAGCCTGACACAAGAACCCTCTAGGACTTATAGTTTGACGTCATTTTTTAGTTTGAGCACCATCTTGTGAGTTGTCGTTGAGCTTGGCTCAAGGAAACAAGTGAGTCCATCGGTTGACCTATAGATAGTATGCAGATGACGTCACTCATGCCTTTGTTATTGTTTTTGCCATCCGCGTTTGTGAGTTGTTCTCACTAAACTGTATTAACCAGACTATAAAAGTTCATGGTTACACAGAGTTTGTGTGTTGGTCCGTTATACTTCCGGATGGCAATGTTGTGAACTCCTTGGCCAAGCGCATACTATCTTTTGAATACAACTCACGATTTGTTTTCGTTTGCGGCCAAAGACTTGTCTTTTGACTTCCTTTTTGGTTAGTGCAGGGCTATAGACAGTATGCGCTTGGCTAAGTAGCTCACAACAGTGCCATCCGGAAGTATAATGGACCAACACACAAAATGATGTATATAACATTGAACGTTTATAGTCTGGTAAACACCGTTTAGTGAGAATTACTCATAAACACGGATGGCAAAAATCAATAACAATTAACAAAGACCCGAGTGACGTCAATTTCATACTATCTATAAATTAACGATGGCTACGACCCGACTCAGTTAAATGAGTGATAAGTGGATTAGTGATTCAATGATTTGTTCATGATGATTATTCGTTGGACGAATAAAATTGTTTATCCGTTGAACGGGTCTGTTTTATCCGTTGACTACCCGTCCAAGTTTGTTTTAAATCCGCGGAAAACCGGTTATGAGTGGATAATCGTTACAGCTCTAGCGTTGTCCTTTGAGATAACTCTGACGACCAGCATTTATTTAGCCTTGAAAATAAGATACCAACATACTCTGAAACCAGAAGATCAATCGCCCGATGTATTACAGACATCTTTCGAGTCCTCCAGAGGATTGGTTTC
>NC_088367.1:31055908-31095908 GCF_034508935.2 Berghia stephanieae | reverse complement strand
TGAATAAAGTTTGAACTCGATTTATATTGTATTAATAGAAATACATTTCACGACTTCGTAAGAGAACTCAAGGGAGTTTTTAAATATTTTTATTTGGGCACAGAATGATAATTTCTGCATTTTATAGCTTATATATTTCTCTCACTTATTGCAGAAGTCTGTCCCAATGTTAAGAACGGAAAATGGTTCATATAGAATTGAAGAAATTGATTGTATTCAAAACAATGAGAGGAACCACGAACTGGTTTCGATGAAATGCAAAAACTCCCACCTCATTGTCACACTCGCTGACCGGAAGGTTGTCATAAAACCCACGTGCTAAAAATGATAACGTCTGTTTTCGACGGGATTTGACGAGACAAATTTGATTTGGGGATACACTCATCACACCCAAACCATCTTCATGTCAATTGTAAACACTATGCAAAATTTGATGACTATTTGTCTAGTGGTTTTGGAGCCTAAGTGTGACTAAAAATCCAATTTGCCAAATATAATACGATTTCAGCGCATATACTAAGCATGGTAAATTTGATACCTCGTTCCATTTAATCCTAATCAAATAGTATAGTTTAAAGAAAACATACAAAAATATGATGGTAAAGATGAATAACATTCAATATGTTATAGCAAACACTCAACGTACAGGTAGTCCTTCAGAGCTATTCGGCCCTTGGAGCCGGAATTTATCCCGGTTTCTATAGCGTGAAACGGACAACAGCAATTGCTCGCTACCCTTCGGATAGGATGCTAGTCGATCGCGGAATACTTTCCGCCAGATCTAACAGACCCAGCTACCCAGTCACTGTTGGGTGAACAGGGAGGTCAAAAAAAAAAATCTCGACTGCAACCGGGATCGATCTTGGTCCCTTTGCGAGTCCTTGGAAGCGAGTGCTCTACCGACTGAGCTATCGGGATCTCCAACAACTCAAAAAATAAGGTAAACTGAGGTAGACTAAGGTAATAGATTACAATTGGGACTTGAAGTCTTAACGTGGAATGTAAATGGGAACACAGACACAGATATATTGATGATGATTGATTATCGAATATAATAATATAAGGCGTAAAACACACGTTTAGTGAAAACCAATATGGATAGTATGCGCTTGGCTAAGGAGCTCACAACATTGCCATCCGGAAGTATAACGGACCAACACACAAAACTTTGTGTAGCCATGATCGTTTATAGTCTGGTTAATACCGTTTAGTTGAGAATTACTCATAAAGACGGATGGCAAAAAAATAAAAAACAATAACAAAGACCTGAGTGACGTCAACTTCAAACTATCTATACGTAGTATAAGGAGGCACATTAGAGTGGATTAAGTTATTTAAGTTATTTTAAGTAACTTGACATTTTAGTCAAAATGATAAGAATAGGGGATTTTATTTAATTTGAATTCAAATATTTAAATTCCGCTCTGCTCAATAGGCCAGAAAAGTTGTGACGTCACGCCTTCCTCTGTTCCGATTCAAAACTCAGTGGAATTGGGTAACCAGTCTTCCAGACAATGCATAAACAATTGATAGGTTATTTTAATAGCAGAATGCATAGGCATGTTTTTAGAATAAAGGGAGTAAAAGAGCGAGGATCGAGGAATTTTTAAATTGACGTCAGTAGGGTAAAAATCGTATTTTACACATCAAATAACATAAACAAACGATTGTTTCCCTTTTTGGCTGGCTCTGATTGGATAACAGTAATGAATCGGGGTTAATACGCGAAATGCTACCTATTACAATTAATGGCAAATTCTGATTGGAAAAATTGAACCCACCAATTGGAAATTATATTATGTTCTAAGCTTGCCTGTTAGGACAAAACCAAGACAACCATATCCCCATTGACAGACGCACTTATGATTAAAATACTACTAACTATTCCTAATAGGATTCAATAGCCTGATGTCACGTTCGCCCAGCAACCTGCAGCTTGGTTCTAAACAAAGAAAATCAGTACTTTTTATTCTTCCTGCTGGCTAGAACTCTTTCACAAGTCATGTAATCAGAATGTATAAAAGTCAAAACATGATCAGATTTATACTTTTTCTCGGGATACAGTTTTATGCTCGTCGGAGAAATATTTCATTGATCCGATAGTTTAGAACCAGTTTCTATGTTATCATGCGTCATTACGAGGGAAGTGACGTCAGTACTGTTGAATCCTACTAATATCCAGTCAGAAAAGAATAGCATACCCGAAGTACGAAAGTGAAAAGGAAAGTTTACAAGTTCAAGAGCCGCCAAAATGTCGCCGATACAACACACTGGAGTCTCCGCATGACCGACACATCAGGTCACTGTGGAAGTGGAACAGCTGACAGCGGACACACGCAATCGAGAAAAATTCCCAAACTAAACATCAGGGTTGCCAATTTGGCAGATTTTCTGCCATATGTCCCTTTTTTTTGGCAGAATTTGAAGTCGTTTTGCAGAGAAAAATCGTTTTGGCAGTTTGGCAGATATTTGGCAGATTTTATTTTCCGAGGCCTGGGGATGAATGTATAGGTCTACTCCACGTTTTCCATGGCAATTTTTATGTATTAGTGATTTGTTCTAACTTGGGAAATGAAAAAAAAAATTATGACATCGGCCTTGAGAATTTTTTGTTTAACAAAACTGATGAGTTTTCAAAGGGGGTACTATAAATAGTGCGGTTTGGCAGATTTTTGTGATATTTGGCAGATTTTTTAAAATCCAGTTGGCAGAATGCCTGAAACTAATCTGGCAACCCTGCTAAACATTGTTTCTATGAAAGGTATTAACAATGAAGAAAGAGTGCAAAACAGTTTTAAAACAATATCTCATGGCCCAATTTACGGAGGTATATTCAACCTGAACTAAGTAACTTGTCTCAGTGAACATCAATGAAATGAGGTTCACATTCTAATCTGAATAATACAGTTTGTCAGATTTATTATTATCAATACTAGGGGCATGACGTTTACAGTTCCAGAAATGAATTTTCAACCTGTCAATTATTAAACTTATCAAAAGTTGGAACAGATTATTTGTCTGAATTGTTCCGTTTACTGTCAATGTCAGTGTCAGTGTCAATTTTCCAAAATAAAGCGAATCTTACAATGTTTGAATTGAAGTGAAGCGGTTTTGCCAACGCAATGGTGACACAGACGACATGAGAACCCAAGACTAAAAAATTGAATTCAGTGACAGTTGAAGTCAGCTGAAAGTGGTATAAAATAAGTATACAATTCTTGTCTATTTATACTTTTTTCATACAACTCGTTTTATTCAAAATTTCAACTGATGCTCGTTGGTACTCCCATCAAATTAAATTTTGAAGATAATTCGTTGTGTGAAAACAGTATGTATACACACTCATTGTATATCTCCTATATTTAGGCTAGAAACTCAGATGTCATCACTCTAAAATCAGAGGATCTTTAACACAAGGTATGTATCCAGTCCTTCGGGTGACTAGCTTCACACTTTCAATGAGATTGGAACCAGTATTTTGACATGACACTTTTGTGCCGCATTAATGCATTTATTTTTATAGAAAATTCTTTTCAGAATGTTTACAATCGAATTTTGGAAAACAGATTGACTTTTAACATAATACTGATTATAGACGATTGGTTTCAAATTATGTGGGGCTTTTTGGTCTTGTAGCACTGAGGGGCAGCGTGACTCAGCGGTACGGACTTTGCTTCGTGACCGAAGGGTACCGAGTTCGACTACCCGCCTCGTTGTGTTGCCTTAAGCAAGTCACCTCGCCCCAGCTCACTTTGCGGCGCTGCACGGCGGCTGACACCTGTAGTGTTATTCCAGTCTTCCCTTGGAATAGACCCAAAAGACAAATTTTCGCTTGGGGATGAATAAAGGGAATTTTATATATATATATATATATATATATATATATATATATATATATATATATATATATATATATATATATATATATATACATATGTATATATATATATATATTAATTTATTTATGACACCAATATTTCGACCAGTAAGTCCTTCGTTCGACTCCCAATGTGGCATTGCACCATTGAGTCCTTGAAAAATGCTCTTTCCTCACATTTTTAACGATACTCGGGTTTGAAACGAGTACATGGCCGGTTACAACGAGTCTCTATCGAATGACAGTCATCACGGCCGGTTACAGTGTGTATCTATCAAATGACAGTCATCACGGCCGGTTACAGTGTGTATCTATCGAATGACAGTCGTCACTGCCGGTTACAGTGTGTATCTATCGAATGAAAGTCGTCACGGCCGGTTACAACGGTGTTTCTACCGACTGACAGTCGTCACGCCCGGTTACAGTGTGTATCTCTCGAATGAAAGTCGTCACGGCCGGTTACAACGGTGTTTCTACCGACTGACAGTCGTCACGCCCGGTTACAGTGTGTATCTATCGAATGAAAGTCGTCACGGCCGGTTACAACGGTGTTTCTACCGACTGACAGTCGTCACGCCCGGTTACAGTGTGTATCTATCGAATGAAAGTCGTCACGGCCGGTTACAACGGTGTTTCTACCGACTGACAGTCGTCACGCCCGGTTACAGTGTGTATCTATCGAATGAAAGTCGTCACGGCCGGTTACAACGGTGTTTCTACCGACTGACAGTCGTCATGGCCGGTTACAGTGTGTATCTATCGACTGACAGTCGCCACGTCTCGTTCTACATAAAAAGTGCCTTTGTTGCCTAAGGGGCCCCTTTATCTCTTAGCCCTCTCTCAATGCTCTCTTACCCAGGTCTAGAGGTGACTAAATGATTCAATACAATGTACAGTAAAATAAAGGGAGTAAAAATAACTGCAATAAAAGATGCATATGTTTAACTATAATGCCAATATAATTTAACATATTTCCTTTTCTTGTTTGTGGCTGAAGCGTCGCTTACCTTGTTTTGTATTTTTTTAATAAGAGTAATTTTTACTGCCTTATTTTACTATAAATTCTCTTATCCAGAAATGGAGTGAGTTGATAAATGACTGAGGACAATAATAGAAGAGAATAAAAACTTTGCCGCAATGAGAATTCAAAGGCACGGCCCTACGCTGTCTTCACCCACTTAAGTACATTTACTGAATATTGGACTATTTATAAAAGCACACTAAAAATATTACAGGGAATCATAGTTTCTCTCTTTTTTTATATTCCTCATTTCAGTAACATTTCAAATATCTTCCCGCACAACGGCAATTCGACGATTTAAGATCGTGGCCGGGCAACACGTGAGCTTGAACATCAGTCTGTTGGCAATCCCTGAGCCTCTTTATTTTTTCTTGGACAAAGAGGGGCAATTAGTGAGTAAATATCTCTACCGAGTCCAGTGGATTCCTTTTGAAGCTCCCCGAGGGACGGTCATGCTGACCTTGTACCCTGAGGTCAAGAAAGGTGAATACTCGCTGGCCATGAGGAACCTTGTCGGAGATGAATTACGCTACATCTTCTCGTGTGAATATGGGAAAGGTCAGTTGACTCTCGTTTTTTTTTTTTTTGTTACTTTTTTATTATTATAATAATAATAATAATAATAATAATAATAATAATAATAATAATAATAATAATAATGATAATAATAATAATAATAATAAGAATAATAATAATAATAATAATAATAATAATAATAATAATAATAATAATAATAATAATAATAATAATAATAATAATAATACTAATACTAATAATAATAATAATAGACTCTTATTGAGCGCACGGTATCCTCAACAATGAGGCTCTTGCCGCTTTAAATAACATCAAAACAAAAACAATATTTAAAGTACATGGCATCAAAAAAGAAATGTTTTCAAGGATGTCTTGAAAACAGACAATGATTTGGATTCTCGGATGTTCTTTGGAATGGTGCTCCATACAGACGGACCAAAATGAGGAAAGGACATTGTTCCCACCTGTGTACAAATACGGGTGGTGTCATTGGAGGAACGCAATGGTCGATCTTACACTTATTCAAACTATACGTTACTCTAGAGTACACGGTTTTGTTTTGTTTTAAAGATAAGGTTACGTTTACTCCTATCCGTGATTATTGTGTGTTGTAAAATTGACTGAATATTTTAAAAATATTATATAAGTCCTGATAGCTCAGTTGGTAGAGCACTTGCTTCACAAGAAAGGGATCGAGATAGATCCCGGACGCATTCGATAATATTTTTTCTGACCTTTCCCCTCCATAATCTGGATAATTGAGATAATTGAGAATTGGATTCAATAGTATGATGTCACGTCGCCCAGCAACTGCGGCCATCGTGGTTCTAAACAAAGAAAATCGGTACTTTTTATTCTTCATGCTGGCTAGAACTTTTCATATGTCTTGTGATCAAAATGTGTAAAAGTCGAAACATGATCAGATTTATAATGTTTTTTCCCCTTCTGGATACGCTTTTATGCTCGTCGGAGAAATATTTCATAAGGGCGTCCGCCATTGTTCTGATAGTTTAGAACCAGTTACTAATTTACCATGCGTCATTACGAGGGAAGTGACGTTACGACTGTTTAGCGTATTACTCATAAAACGTGGATGGCAAAAAACAATAACAAAGACCCGAGTGACGTTAACTTCATTTTATCTATACGGGCTAATATTTTTCCATGAATCAATAGAAATATTCAAATACAAAGATATTTAAAAACAAAAACAAAACAAAACAAAAAATAAAAATAAAACAACAACGAGTCCCTAAATGTTAAAGCATGCATCACACTAAACATGGGTACGGCCCTGGTTGGCTAAACTATGTATTATTTTAACCACTGAACTGCCGTACTCTGGAAAATGTATTTAAAAATTGGCCAGAAAAGTGAAAACTGGTTCTTCAAATATTAGTCGATTGAAATGACTCTCATTTTGGCAAAAACTCTCAAACATAAGACTTCGCGAAGTCTCAGGTTTTAGAGTTTTTACCAAGATGAGGATAATTTAAATCGATCGATAATTGAAGGACGAGTTTTCTGGCCAAATTTTTAACATACGTGTTTTATAGAGTTGGACATTTAACTGGTTAATATATTGTTGAGGTGGCAGAAATGAGGCTGTTGAGATGGTCACTTGGATGGACAAAACAAGATAAAAGTGAGAAATGAACGAATTCGAAGGTTGACTGAACTGAAGAATGTATCAATAAAAAATGAGAGAAGATAGCTTGAAATGGTTCGCACGTGTTAAGAGAAGAAAGAGGGAGTACGTGGGAAGGAATGCATTGGATATGCAATTAACGGGAAAGAGAATAAAGGGACGCCCGAAGACGAGATGGATGGATAGGGTAAAAGACGATATGAAAGAACTGGGCCTGGAGGAAGATGATGCTATTAACCGAGATGCATGGAGATGTGGTATTCATTATGGCAAACCTACAAATGGGAGCAATCTATATTCATGTTTTCGTCCAACCTTGTCATCTATCACATGATTTTTTTTGTTGTTGTACAACGATTGGACGTTTCTCAATAACTGTAAACACGCTGCTTTGATTATGAATGTTATACACATACTCATATGTCATGCTGAGCAAAATGACAAATAGTGACGTTGGATATTTCTCAAACCGTGAAGACTTTTCACTATGTGGGTCATTTTGAGCACACTTTATAATGTGACTAATGACCTCGAGCACATGGAAAGCTAATAATATGTGACCCCTCGTCTCAAAACGGTATTATGTCGAGATGGACCAGATGCTAAAAAGTCAGCTTATTGTTAAACTGGTCAAAAATATGACACATTGGTATTTAGCACAGTAAAATATGATATTCCTTCTCCTCTATAAAGCAAACAAACTCAACTTAAGTCTGATATTTCTGGCTACAAATTCAATTTACAGCATCTTAATCATCCCGACTTAATACCGTTTTGAGACGAAGGGTCAAATATAGATCATCCCCATTGCGGAATAAGCCGAAAGAAGAAGAAGAAGAAGAAGAAGAAGAAGAAGAAGAAGAAGAAGAAGAAGAAGAAGAAGAAGAAGAAGAAGAAGAAGAAGAAGAAGAAGAAGAAGAAGATGTTATTTTTTCTTCTGGTGACTGGAAAGGGATACACAGCATCTTAAATTTCTCCATTATTTTGAAATGTCGATCAAGATCCTAATGCCGCTGCGCGAACTAGGGAGCGCGAATAGAGAGAACGAAATTGACGTCACCCAGCTCTTTGTTTTTGTCTTTAGCCATCCATTTTTATGAGTAGCTCACCTAATTCTATCAATCAGACTATAGATAGAACAAACTTGACGTCACTCTGGTCTTTGTTATTGTTTTTAGACAGCCATTTGTATGAGTAGTTCTCACTAGACTGTATTAATCCGTAGCCATCGTTAACTTATAGATAGAATGAAGTTGACGTCACTCGGTCTTTGTTATTGTTTTGTTTTTAGAACTTTTCATATGTCTTTTGATCAGAATGTATAAAAGTCAAAACATGACCAGATTTATAATGTTTGTTTTTTTCTCTGGATACACTTTTATGCTCGTCGGAGAAATATTTCATAAGGGCGTCCGCCATTGTTCCGATAGTTTAGAGCCAGTTACTAAGTTACTTTGTGTCATTTCGAGGGAAGTGACGCCACGACTGTTGAAGGGTATTGGGAACCATTTCAAAATTCAAACACAGGAGGTCAAGAATCATATTACTATTCCTTGTGAGCCTTAAGACCCATGAAGCCGGAGTTTATACCTGTTTCTATAGTTTGAAACGGACAATAGCAATTTCTTGCTATCACTTTGGAGAGGACGCTAGTCTATCGCAAAGTTCTTTCCCTCAAATCTAACAGACTCAGCTATCCATTCACTACTGTGTGGACAAGGGGGTCCGAAAAAATCTCGACTGCACCCGGTCCCTTTGCGTGTGAAGCGATTGCCCTACCAACTGAGCTCAGTTGGTAGGGCAATCGCTTCACACGCAAAGGGACGCTCAGTTGGTAGGGCAATCGCTTCACACGCAAAGGGACCGGGTGCAGTCGATATTTTTTCGGACCCCCTTGTCCACACAGTAGTGAATGGATAGCTGAGTCTGTTAGATTTGGCGGAAAGAACTTTGCGATAGACTGGCGTCCTCTCCAAAGGATAGCAAGAAATTGCTATTGTCCCTTTTGCTATTAAGCTATCTCAAAATCGGGTTAAGCCGAAGAAGGTTTAATAAAATGAAGTATATAACTGACTATTGAGTTAAGCACATTTCATTTTTAAAGATCTAGTGTTATGTCGAAATACAGCGGATGACAAAGGTGAGAACAAAGTTGAAATTATCAGAAATGCCACCATTATTGAGGGATTGAATAACTCACATATTTTTCTACTTTCAACTGACGATGATCATGCATCAAAGGCAATATTGTTGGGAAGTCTGTTGAGAATATTATATTCTTTTTAGAATTTAATTTCATAATGCGATTTCTGCCTTTTTCAAAGTCGTTTTATCGCTTGCACATAAAGCGAGTTCTTGGTATCTTTTAACTGACTTTTTATCAACGGAGCGTTTGCTTTGTTAATTGAACTTTTGTATAGCGCAATATCCACTAAAATTGCTCAAAGCACTTTACAAGGGGTCCCTGGCCAATAGCAACACTTAACATTTAGGACACGACATGACGCCTGTAAGGCGATATTATAATTTTATTCGGACAGAGACGACGCTGTTAAAGGCCAGGTACTCATTTACACCTGAGTACGGTGAGAGAAAGTGAGTAAAGATCCTTTTCATAGTTTGTTTAGTAGTAAGATCGGGGCTGACAGACGGCTAGAGTTCTTCGTGGCCAATTTCGACTACAAAGTAGCCATATAGAACTTCATGTGGCCAAACACTACTAACATTCTGACCTCCTGAAACACTAATGGGTTTTAGTCAACAAAAAGTTAACAAGACTAGGGAACTAAATAAAAAGGAAAAAAAAAAGAAATTGAAAATAGAAATACGGTTTTCTATGTGGCCAAAATTGGCCACGTCTGAGTAAAATTCAAAACTGGTGCAAACTGGAAACCAAGAAAACACCTCTAGCACACCGGAAGTACGTATTCATAACGCGACCTGTCAGATGATGTTTAATAAGTGCTACGTAATACCAGAAATGACCGGAAAAGAGTGGAAACGAGAGGAAATGACGACGATTATGGAAAGTTGACTGCAGTGGGGAGTGAACCAGTGACTCCGGGAAGTGTACACCAGTGGGGAGTGAACCTGTGACTATGGGAGGAGGATATCAGAGGGAAATGAATCTGGGAATATGGGAGATGGATACAAGTGGTTAACGAGCGGAAATGCCCAGAAGCGACAGGAAAGAAGATTGTGCATTGATGCTATGCGCTGAGGTAAAATGCTCACAACATCCGCCAGCCAGATATCACACACCAACATACAAAACGCTTTTTTTAATTTTTTTACGAAACCCGCCAAACCCGACGAAACCGACCAAAGTTATGGAAAGTGGGCAGCAGTGGGGATCGATCCTGGGACTATGGGAAGAGGATATCAGAGAGAAATGAACTTGGGACTATGGGAGACAGCTACCTGTGGGAAACGACTGGAAACGACCGGAAACGACCGGAAACAATCGGAAAAAAGATCCACTCTGTAGAGAGTTAATCCGAGATTATCTGAGATTAAACCAGAGAGGAGTGAACCTGGTACTATGGGTAGGGGACACATTGTTTGGAACGAGACCAGGACGCAGAAATGTGGATACCAGTGGAGAATAAACCTAGGACTATGGGAGGTGGATACCAGTGTGGACCGAACCTAGGAATATGGAAGGTGGGCACCATTGGGGATGAGCCTGGAATAATGGGAAGTAGATACCAATGGAGAATGAATCTGGGACAACGGGAGATTTCGAAAAAAAGAAGTAACCTTCTGGGTTCATTCGCCTCTGGTGTCCAAATCCAGTATTCCCGATTTCACTCTCGACTAATGTCTACATTTCGTAGTCCCAGGTTCTTATCCAATTGGTGCCCACCTCCGATAGTACTGACTTCAATCCCCACTGGTAACCCTCTCCCTAAGTCCCAGTTTCATTTCCCTCGTATATCCGCCTTCCATAGTCCCAGGTTCACTCCCCACGGGTGTCCACTCAACTGAGTCTCTGGATCACTCCCCGTTGCTGCCCACTTCTCGTAAATTTAGACGCTCTCGGTAGGTTTCGGAAAAAATAAGTACTTTTCTGTGTTCACTTCTCGTTGGTAACCTAACATACTCCCGGTTTCACTCTCCATTGGTATCTACCTCTCGTAGTCCCAGGTTCATTCTCCTCTGGTGCCCAGCTCCAATTGTCGGACGTCAAAACCCACTGGTACCCGTCTCCCATAGTCCCAGGTTCACTCCCCACTGGTGTCCACTTCCCTCAGTTCATGGTTCACTCCCCACTGTTGCCCACTTCCCATAACGGCTGCTTCTTTTTTACGAAACCTCGCTAAAACCCGACGAAACGGCCAGTTTTGTGTGTTTTTGCGTGATATTCAGCTGGCGGATGTTGTGAGCATTTAACCTCATAGCAAAGCATCATACATAATCTTTTTTCCGGTCGTTTCTGGTCATTTCCGCTCGTTTCCCTCCCATAGTCCCAGGCTCCCTCCCCACTGGTGTACACTTGCCGAAGTCCCCGGTTCAACCCCCCCCCCACACACACACACACTGCTCGCAACTTTTCATAACGGTCGTCGTTTCGTCGTTTCCGCTCGTTTTCACTCGTTTTCGGTCGTTTCCGGTCGTTTCCGATCTTTTCCGACAATACGTAGGACCCTGTTTAATTAATTGGTTGACTGGTAAGGCCGGCCATTCACCTCCATAAAATTAAATTGAGGACGTATTCTATTTGAAGGATTGTCCTACATTTGTTGATTCAATTCTGTTATTGGCGTCTGACGAGAATGATTAACCTATTTTGGCCTGTAAGTTGTTTCAATGGAGACGAGGAAATTTGAAAAATTAAGAAACAAATTCTCAAAGGACTTCACACTTAATGGAGATTGTATTATTTGTAAAATCATTAAACGATTTTAAACGCACTTTTATTTATTAATTTTTTATTGGGGGGGGGGAGTGCTGACGTTAATGAAATAATTACAAATTTGTTCATAGGAAAATCCTTATTATTAAAGATTGATAGATTTTTAGATATTTTTTTTAATATATAAGGTTTCTCCAAGTCACGTTAATATTAATAATAGTTTCCAAAGAAAAGTGAAAAATATCCAAAAGATCAGATATTTTGAGTTTTAAAACTTCAAAAGAAGAAGATTTTCCGTTGATTGTCATATTGTTGGTGTGGTGTGCAAAAGCAAAATTCTCACCCGTTGTCAGATAAAATGTATCAACACACAAAACTCTATTATGTCACGTGATCGATAGAATTGTAGTTCTTTCCACAACCCGTTGACGTGGATATCTTCACATTCTTCTGATGGATTTTAATGATGATTGGCTCGAACACTAGAATCGTTAGTGGCATTAAGCAGATTTATTTTTGCATTGGTCACAATACCATACTGTTGGACTTCTCTTCTTTACGATATACAAAAAGAAGGGTCTGGTATGAGTGTACTCTTGGATGTATTACATTAACAATGTACACACCGAATTCTTGTTGTGATCACGAGCACTGAACTCGCCCACAGGCATGGTCAGGAGTTTACATTTCACGAGATTCATGTGCACTACTCACTAATATTGTCACCCTGGTTTCAAATTGGCACAGCAATTTGTACACTTTGTACACACTTTACGGAAACTATTGTTACAATTTATAGTTGAAAGCCAGAGGCGTAGTTTACTTTTGTGATTTCTACATTCCTAAAATCTGATAACAATTTGGATTTAACGTACAAATTTATTGTCACGTTGAAGAGTATAGCGCTGAAAATGCACAAGTATTTCTCCAGAGCGACAAAGCATGGAGCTCTTCTTCATGATGTATCCCAGCCATTGAAGAGAATACTGAGTGCTGTAGGACTTCCATTGACGGTCCCTTGTACGATGGTTATGACAGGAAACAAATCTTTAGTCCGACGTATAAAAAAGGCTTAGGTGTTCGACAACACACATGTTTGGACATACTTGTCTTACACTGCCTCCTTACCACTCACATCTTAACCTAATTGAATTCGTGTGGGCCAAAGTGAAAGGTAAAGTTGCGGAAAACAAGACCGTTAAACAGTACAACATCCTGGAGATCACGTGTGCAGCAGCAATGGACGATGTTGACAAAGAATACTTCTCCAAATGCGAAGACCATGTAGACTGCGACTGGAAGACGACTTCTGGCAGAAGGAAAGTCTTAGCATCATTCTACAAGACCGGTTAATCAATATTCTGGATCCATCAGACTCTTATTATTATTATTATTATTATTGTTATTATTATTATTATTATTATTATTATTATTATTATTATTATTATTATTATTATTATTATTATTATTATTATTCTTACACTATTTGAAATAACCCAAAATTACTTGCAAAGCTATGCCACTGAATATATTTTGATATGATTATTTTCTACACAGGAAAGAGAATCAACACACCATTACTGTAAACATTGTAAAGTATAAGTCATATTTTATTGCAAATGATGAAATGATCAAAGGAATTCGCATCGTGAGAGAACTGTTTGGTCTATCACTATCGGTATTCAAAATTCGTAATGTCACTTAAAATATTAGAAGCCCGCATGCAAAAAATCACTGCGCCAAATTTTTGTAACTTTGGAGAAATTTGCGATATTCCTTGCGCACGGGACGTGGAACGGACTATAAAAGTAAGATCTCTCGCGGTGTAAAAACAAAAACAAAGTGCAGAGTCGCGTCATATTCAATCACCTATTGAAGGAACGAAATTGACGTCACTCACTCAGCTCTTTGTGATTGTATTCAGACAGCCATTTTGGAGAGCAGTTCTCACTATATTATATCAATCAGACTATGAAAGTTCAAGATTACACATAGTTTTGTGTTTTGGTACGTTATATCCGGCTGGCGGACTGTTGTGAATAGTTTACTTACACGCATGGCATCAACAGAAAAATTGCGAGCCCATGCTGAAATACAAATTAAAGCATAAATATATATGAAAAAAGATGACATTCTTGCAATGACATGTCTTTAGCACCACAATTATCTTGACTTTAGAGCTTGAGTGTTTTATACATAACGCAAAATCCACTAAAATTGCTCAAAGCGCTTTACAAAGGGCCTCCGACCAACAGCTACACGTATCATATCTGGAACAAGCCATTGCGCCGGTTAGGCAATTGCACCATTTTTCCCCCGACAGAGACAACTCATTTTACACCTGAGTGCGGTGAGATAATGTAAGTAGAGTCTTTTTGTCATATTGACGGATTGGAGAAGTTGATGAAAAATGACTTTAACCATACCGATCCTTTTCAGTATTTTCCCAAAATAGCAGGCTTACCCAGCAGAAAAATTGATTTTTTAAACTTAAACAAGCTCTCTACAAAACAACATTATGTTCTTATTAATCAAACAAAAATCATTCTTCAAACTTTGTGATGTACGAAATAAATCTGAATAAGAAAAAAGTATATTGTGTCATAGCGTAACAAATGTGACGTTTTTTGCTGTAGGTGATAAGGAGAGGGTTTAAATTCGAAATCAAATTAATTAATTCGAATTGATAATACACTCTCTTAGCGATAACGAATATGTGAGTCATCGCCTCCAAAAACAGTATTATGTCCAGGCTGACTAGATGTGAAAAAGGTAACAGTTTCAACGTTGAAATTGCCAGAATTGCGAGCGTTTTTCATTTATAATTTATTGATTTAAAAAGAAATAATTTTGTTGTTGCCATTTTAAGAATTAATACTAATTCTACCGTTCTCTGAAAAAAACACGTATTAAAAGTTTTGGCCATGAAACTCGTCATTCAAAACTCGATCAAATAAAATGACCCTCAAAATCTAAGCAAATAAAGAATCTTAAACCCGGGACTTCGGAAAGTGAACAAAGAAATGTTACAAAAAACAACAACAACAACAAAACAAACAAACAAACAAACTAACAAACAAAGACAACACGTCTTTTCTATTCTTCCTCATGAATCGATCTCAAATGTTTCCAGGCAAGGAGAATCTCATGACACTCTTCATACCCCTCTCCATCGCCATCTTTGTCAGCCAACTGACTCTGCTCATGTGTGTCATTTTTAAAGGTAAGGATAAGGACTCCACAACCGCACACGCATACACACACACACACACTCACACACACACACACTCACACACACACACATACTCACACATGCAAACATGCACACATGCACAGAGAGAGAGAGAGAGAGAGAGAGAGAGAGAGAGAGTTATATATATATATATATATATATATATATATATATATATATATATATATATACACACACACAGAGAGAACTACTGAGAAATAAGAGATTGAGGTAAAGAGAGAAAGACATAGAACGACCATACTCTAAACTCCTCACCCCCTCCCCCCAAAATTAAACCAAAAAAAAAAACCCACAAAATAACAGTTTAAAAAACGCATTAAACATCTTGGCCAGAAAACTCGTCCCTCGTATATCGATGAATTAAAATGACCCTCATCATAGTTAAAAACTCTCAAACCGGGGACTTTTTCAAGTCCCAGGTTTGTGAATTGTCGCCAAGATGAGGAGAAGTTGAATCGATCGATATTTGAAAGACGTGGTTTCTGGTCAAAATTTAAAATCTGTTATTTATTTTACCCCAGAGTACGGCAACATAGTCAATGAGAAATAATACACAAAAGGCTTTGTCTGAAATTTTTGTACATTTTCTTTTGTCATTTATCATACGTCATTGTTCGATATCTCTAACGGACTGACTTGAGTAAAATTGTATTTTTTAGGTTGTCTTATGTCCATTTAAAGGTAGCGGTTTGAGTCAGATTATATATATATATATATATATATATATATATATATATATATATATATATATATATATATTATATATATATATACTTGAATATATAATATATGTTACCCTCACCTCATTTGGTTATTTCCCCCTACAATGTTTCATCCATCCGTTAGTATTTTGATGAACTCTTCAGGGAGGTAATCTGTATAGAATTATGCGGGAGGAATGCTGTTGTGTTCAGTTGATGCCAATGTTGTTTATGGGTGTAGGTTTGTTACTCATGTATGTGTGCGTGCGCATGTGTGAATGTGTATGTGTGTGTTCTGAGTGTGGTGTAGTGTGTGTGTGGGTGGGGGGGGCGTCTGGGTTTATGGATGTTTCATTAGGTTGTGTAATGTGTATTGGACATTAGGCATTTTCTTCTGTGCAAGCACGTGTTGAAGAGTTCTCACTTTCTCTTTTGTGTGGATTGTTGTTTTTTTTACCATCTGAAATTTCTCTTTCAGACATTTGTTGCATTTTTTGTGATTTCTGAGCAACTTTTTTTGTTTTGAGACGATGATGGTGTATCGGGTACTTGAGTCCTTTAATTTCCGGATGTGTTTGCTCAATGCAGTGGGTGTTCTTTTTCTGTCGTGTTCGAGGGTTGAGGTGTGTTGATTGTACATTGTTTTGAAGTAGCCCTCTATGAGTCCAATTTTGTTTTTCTGTCCGTGTTGTTGTGTGTTCGGGTTGCTTTGTACACAATACATGATTCGAGGCATTTGCCTGGGAGGGGACACAAGTCTTTATTCCTACAGTTGCATTGTTTGTTCGGTGTGTTGTTTTGTTGGTTTTGGGTATTGAGGATGCGTTTGTTGTGTGCTTTGACTATGTTTTCGATGGAGTTCATGCATCACCTGAATACCCTGAATGCTTTGTGAGAGACTATAGACCAACTCGACCTCTGCGATCCGGCAGTTCTTCGCTAATGGAGAAAAACATCTCAAGAACAAAGATTGCTGATCGTGGTTTTGCATTTTCGGCTCCAATCGTATGGATTTCTTTACCACCTAAATCCCGACAATGTGAAAGTCTACCAGTCTTCAAAGACATCTAAAAACCGATCTTTTTCATTCTGCTTATCGTGATTCTATGTGAATTTCGAACAAGATTTGTGTGATTGTTGTAGTGATTTTGAAGTCGAATGAATGAACATGTGTGATACTAAATAAAAACTATTGTAAAGCACCTCTGACCACTTTTTGTGGATATTGGCGCTATATCAATTAATAATAATAATAATAATAATAATATTAATAATAATAATAACCACCCAGAACGTAGCTCTGTAATCGACGATCCCATTTCCAAGTGAATGCATACATTCAGTCTTATTTTCCCTAGTGTCTAAAGGGTAGTTACTTACTTCCCTCCCCGACAACTTGTTTAAAAATCAATTAAATCTTTTGGTGATCGCTCTTTTCAATGTGATGGCCCCAAACTCTGGAATACCCTAACCTACCCCAACCCATGAGAGAAATCGAGAATATCTTAAACTTCAAATATGCTTTAAATGCCCACTTTTTCAAATTTTATTTTACACCATGCCGATTTAATTGTAATGTTTGTATAGATATTATTATTTAAGCCATTTGTGTGTTCTTTCAGTACTCCATTTTTACAATACATGTTCGTAACGTAATTCATTATCTGTTAAGCGCTTTGAGATGTTTCATGGAAAGCGCTCAACAAAAGTTTTATTATTATTATTATTATTATTATTATTATTATTATTATTATTATTATTATTATTATTATTATTATTATTATTATTATTATTATTATTGATTCTGTCACAGGAGGTCACAGTTATTGCCATACACCGCAATAACCTAACACTACCAAACATCATACATAATATTATGTTGTGTCTATCTTTGAAGCTGCAACAGTACTGAATGAATTAGATATTGGAGCCGTGGAGGCCCACTGTTTTTTTGTTTGTTGTTTTTTTTTTGTTTTTTTTTTTTTAATGTATTTTGTTGGGGGTTTTTTGGGGGTTTTTTGGTGTTTTTTTGGGGGGTGGGGGTTGGGGGTTTGGGGTGGGTTTTTTCTTACTATTTTCTTTACTGCTCTGTCTAGGCCTCTCCCATACACACTTTTGCTATACATTGAATATAAATTTCACTTCAAAGCATGGATCTTAGACGGCCCTTCGAGGCCATATGGCCCATGGAGCCGAAATTTATCCCGGTTCCTTTAGGGTGAAACGGACAATAGCAATTGCTCGCTACCCTTTGGATTGAACGCTATCGCAAAATTGTTCTTTCCGCCAGATCTAACAGACTCAGCTTTCCATTCATTACAAGGAAGACGGAGGGGGGGGGGGAACAAAATCTCGACTACACCCAGTATCGATCTTTGTCCCATTGCGGGTGATGCAAGTGCTCTCTCTACCTACTGAGCTAGGGGAACCCACGTTTTAAGATGGAGTAGTAGTTTGTTATTGTGTTTGGGTTTTTTTTCTTATATAAAATGAAAAGGGGGAAAGGCAGATGGCCTTGCTTATTGGCTGTTTGGGCTGTCAAAGGGAATATTAAAATTATGGGATTTACACATTGAATGTCCACATAATTTGTTTACTCGTTTGGTCATTTAACTTTTTTTCTCCTTACCTACCAAATTCATGATTTTTTTTCAGAAATTTTTATACCTACCCAACACAGAACGTGAATTCATTAGAAATACGTACATACTAGATATACGTATTTGTTGTTTGTTTGTTTTTTGTTTTTTTTTTTTTTGTTTTTTAAAAGCAAAACAAGCTTTATAAAACAAAGATTTTTTCATAAAATCTTGTAATGTACAGAACAAATCTGATTAAGAAACACGTTCATGTATCCTAACAAATTAATGTGACTATTTTCCTGTAGTTGGTAAGGAGAGGGTTAAGTGGTTGTGATACTACGTTAAACGCCAACATAAGGTCAACATTGTCACATGACAGTATTGTACCAAGGGCTGCCTTTGTCGTCGATATAATTTCACACCTATCGGTTATCTTTCAGTCCTTTTCCCAACGCCAGTTTAATTACATTTCTTTATTAGTCTCGAAACGATCCTCCATTTAGACCATACAGATAATGATCAGTGTTATTTTTCGATCGACTAAAAGACTGCACTGAGATGAACCCCCAAGTCGACGTGCACTCATTTGCAGGTCTGATAACCCAATCAATTCCTTATGGGCCCATTGTTGTTATGGAAATCCCTAAAACTGACTCAAAATGTTGTCCATTAATGTTAAAACTAGGCCCATAAGTATGTAAGACCTGCATATAATGTGGACACGTCGCCCCAGCTGGATAGAATGTCCAACGAGTACAATTTTGCGTATTATCTTGTAAAACAACATTATATAGGGATTGTAAAAGAATAATAAACAAAGATGGATATAACGGCTTCCAAAATAAACAAAATACCAAACCCTGAACGTTTCGGGCTCAAAACCATTATTCGGCCACAACAAAAAATATATAAAAAAATAAAAAATAACAAACAAACAAAACCATAAAAACATAAATATATTAATTTATTTATGTTTTTTTATTGTTTTTTTTTTGGTTGTTGTTATTGGATAAAGAAGGGTTTTGAGCCCGAAACGTTCCGGGTTTCGGTATTTTGCCTTTGTTCTTTTTCTGAATTTGTTATATTCATTTTTATTTATTACTTTTTACAGTCCACAGCCTTCTGGCAGCTTAGATCATGTTGAAATATGTCGGTGCTAGAAAAGAAAAGTTGCCATTAACATATTTAATACAATATTTTTAGTTGTTGAATTATTTGTGAGTTTTGGCTTTTAATTTAGAAAACAATAGAATAACTTTGTTCCCATAATTTTTAAGTTAAACTCAAGTATCTTCGTCTAGTTTATAAAATGATTGAAGCTGATATCACCTGACATCATCGGTCTCTTGCACGTCAGTTTGGAACAGTACTGCGGTACTCTGGAGAAAAAAACAAACATATTTTAAAATTTGGCCAGAAATCTCTTCCTTCAATTTTCGATCGATTAAATTGAATCTCATCTTGGCAAACACTCTCAAACCTGGGAGTTGTTGTTTGTTTGTCTTTTTGCCAAGATGAGGGTCATTTAAATCGATCGATATTTGAAGGACGAGTTTTCTGGCAAAATTCCAAAATATGGGATTTTCCAGAGTTCGGCAGAGTAGTCCAAGCCTAAAGGGCAGCAGCTTCTAACGGTGGCACACTACTATGTTATGATGATCAACCCAGGCCGCAACCGAATACGGTCGGGAACCCGCTCGGAAGCTTCGTCACAAGGCAACGTTCAACTAGATACTCTGCGGTTAAGAGACTTGACCACAACGGCTACATGATTAACTGGAGAAGCCTGGCAAATTTCTCCCCCAGTTTCGAGGGGTCGAAGTCCCCTACCTCTCGAGGGATTGATAGTACTAATACTACTACTACTACTACTACTACTACTACTACTACTACTACTACTACTACTACTACTACTACTACTACTACTACTAATACTACTACTACTACTACTACTACTACTACTACTACTACTACTACTACTACTACTACTACTACTACTATAACTACTAATAATACTACTAATAATACTACTAATACTACTACTACTACTACTACTACTACTACTACTACTACTACTACTACTACTACTACTACTAGTACTACTACTACTACTGCCACTACTACTACTACTACTACTACTACTACTAATACTACTACTACTACTACTACTACTACTACTACTACTACTACTACTACTACTACTACTATTACTACTACTACTAATATTACTACTACTACTACTACTACTACTACTACTACTACTACTACTACTACTACTACTACTACTACTACTACTAATACTACTACTACTACTATTACTTTATTCCCAAATTCATTTTTTTTTTTTGGCATCGTAGTGTAATCCCGTGCTACATAATATCTCTGTCTCTCTGTCTACCCAGGCAAAGCACCGAAGGAGGAGCGTCACCTCAACGAGACATTATATGACTTGGACGCCCTGGATGAATTTACCGTTGATTCCACCTCAAAGGTCTCTGACGATGAAATCAGCCATCAAACCTGAATAATTCACCAAATCACCAACAACATCGTTAACTTATTATGCTGTTTTTGTTTGAAATGATCGTATAGACAGAATGAAGTCGACGTCACTCAGGTCTTTGTTATTGTTGTTTTCTTGTTATTTTTGCCATCCGCGTTTAAGAGTAATTTTCACTAAACTGTAATAACCAGACTATAAACTTTCAAGATTACACAAAGTTTTGTGTGTTGGTCTGTTGTACTCCCGGATGGCAATGTTGTGAGCTTCTTAGCCAAGCGCAAACTATCTTTTAACAAGACTCGAATACTTTGCGTTTTACCAGTTAACTATTGTACTCTGAAATAAATACGTATATGAGAATTTGGCCGGAAACCTTGTCCTTCAAATATCGATCAATATAATGACCTCGCGTAGCCCCGGGTTTGAGAGTATTTGTTGTTTTTTGTTTGTTAATTTGTTTTGTTGTTTTTTTTTTTTTTTTTTTGTTTTTTTGTTTTTGTTTTTTTGCAAGGTGCGGGTCATTTAAATCGATCGAAATTTGAAGGACGAGTTTTCTGGCCAATTTTTTACTCGGAAATACGTGTTTTTTTTTCTAGAATACGGAGGTTAAATGGTTAAATGAAGTGGCCAGTGCCCTGTTGACAACTGCAACGATAAAAAAATAAGACAGAGTAACAGTTGATAATTTATCTATTTTTTTTTTTGGGGGGGGGGGGTGTTAATATTTTTCTTTTGTTTGTCTTTTTTTGTTTTGTCTTTATTATTCTTTGTTTTTACCTTGTGTTGCTTGTTTTCTTCTGTTTATGTTGTTTGGGTTTGTTTTATCTTTTCTGTTTATTTTTCCTTTTCTTTATTATTTTTTGCGGGTTTATTTTTTTTTTTTATGTGTGTCTTTTTTCTCCATTTAGATCTAGTTACATTTTAGGTTTCTCCGGAATTTTATTACGATTTTGCACCAGCGGCAATACCAATTCAGTGACGTCTATCGCCTCTATTTGAATCATATAATTTTGTTGTTGTTGTTGTTGTTGTTTGTTCTTTTTCTTCTTCTTCTTCTTCTTCTTCTTCTTCTTCTTCTTCTTTTCCTCCTTCTTATGTGACTATGTGGTATGACACTCGCCTTCGGATTGGAAGGTCCTTGGTTTCAGTCCCGAGTTGGGCATAGTTGTGTCCTTAGAAAAGGCTCTTTACTCACATTCTCTCACCGTACTCAGGTCTAAAACGAGTACCTGGCCGGTTGTCTCTGTCCGAATCAATTGTGATATCTCCTAAGAAGCGTCATGTCCCGTCCTACATGTTAAGTGTTTCTGTTGGCTCAGGGGCGTGGCTATATTGGTTGATTTGGTGCCTGGCACCCCACCCCATCCATCTTTAAAAATGAATGGATTACAGTATTTAAAAAAATATATAAACCTGAGAAATGGTATATACTGCCTCTTACTTATTTGAGTAAGACTTTTCTTTAATTGTTTTTCTTTCTTTTGTATAAAATTTACAAATATAGCATGTTTTTAGTCATTTTCTTCTGATTCTGGCACCACCTTAAACTGTAAGCATGTCACGCCACTGGCTAGGGACCCCTTGTATAGCGCTTTGGGTACGTTTAGTTGATACTGAACTGTATAAAAGGTCAAGTTCTTCTTCTTCTTCTTTTTCTTCGGGGTTATGGCAGCCAACTCCATCATGGTCCGTCAAGCACTCAGCCGTTTTGTATACGCTCAAAATGTCCAGAACTGTTCATGACTTGGTGTTGTCACTATTTCATCTGACGCATTGTTCAATTTTTAAAATATTTATTTTTTGTGGTTCGTGAAAAAAAAGGGCACACTAAAAGTAAATGTGTTGGAAGTCTTAATCGAATTCAATGATCTCATTTGGCTTTTGCGTTCACCATACCCGCTTATCTGACGAATGCAGTTTCCCATAGAAGAAACATAATGCCTCGTTTCAAAAAGACGAGTCTTCTCAAATTATGGGGTTTCCTGCTACATTTCCGCATTCGATACAAAGTTATTGGCTTCAAAGTTTGAACAATTTTTATTTTATATGGATAGAATTTCAGTTGATTCTAATTGCAATTGCAACAACTATTTATGGTATTGCAGATGGTGGGATTATTTATTTTTTTTATGTTGTTGTCAAATTTGCGTTGCTGCCTCTTTTTTACTCAAGAAGGTGACTTAGGTTCATGAAACCACAAATAATTATTGCTTTTTCATCGCCTCGGTTTCGGGAAATCCCAATTCTTCATTCGGAAATGATAAATGGACACCCTATAGATCTCATCTAAATGACTGTAGGGATCTTTAACATTTCGTGTCCAAAAGTGATAAGTCTGCAAATTCCCGATGTCAAATGTCATCAAATGAATTTAATCATTGAAAATGAATGAACTTAAAGTTGAAGTGTACAGACAAAACAGCCGGTTGATCAATCGAGGTCATATTTTATTTTTAAACATATCATATTACATACTCTTCGTCATTACTGTGTACTTTTTACTTGAGACAAAAGAAACCTTGAAAAACTCAGAAATAGGGTTATTTCATTAAGTTAAATTCATTGTTCAATAACTGGCTATCCCGTACTTGTTTTTAAAAAGCCGAGTCGTCAATTTCAGATTCAAAACAAGAGAATGAATAAAAGTCATCGTGTTTATGTTGTCAATGTTAGTTCATCGATTCAAAATGTTAAATGGATATACAAACATATTTACGTACTCGGTACAACTCATTCATTATGCATGTTTTTATCTATATTTTGATATCGGATAATTGTCACCATTGGTGTAAAATGTTATACTAAGCTGCAAGAAGCTGAGGACTTTAAAAAGTTATAAACAAAAATGAATATAGCAGCTTTAAAAAATAAGAACAAAATGACAAACATTGAACGTTTCGGGCTCAAAACTATTCTTTCGGCCAATAACACAACAACCCCCCCCCCCCCCAACAAAAAAAAATCCAAAAAAAAAAAAAACAAACAATGAAAAGCAAAATACATTATTAAAAACGAAATCGACGACGGAGAAATCACATTTGGTATAATAAACACTGAATTTTGATAGGAAATAACATGGGTGATGTCAGTGACAAAAGTATTCTGAAACTCCTTCGATTGAAATTTCGAACTCGTTCCAAAAGCGCGCGCTCAGAAGGTCGTGTAGGATTTTTGGGAACTTGCCAAAAATTCCCAACGTAAGAGTTCAATAATTATACTAAAAACAAATAAATATTACAAATAAAATTCCCTTTATTCATCCCATAGCAGAAAATTTGCTTCTAGGGTCTATTCCAAGGGAAGTCTGGAATAACCCAGACGTCAGCCGCAGTACACAGCGCCGCAAATCGAACTATGGTGAGGTGGGTTGCTCTAGGCCACGCAGCACAGCGGCGGGTGATCGAAGTCGGTACCTTTCGGGTACGAAGCAAAGACAGTACCGCTGAGCCACTCAGCTCACTTTATTATTTGACATTTAACTCATTCAATCCTAGAGGTTTTTGCTACTTTTCAAAATTGGAAAAAATGTATTAAAAATGAGCATGTTTTATTCAACTATCATTAACATGTAAAAACTATTAAACATTATCTTTAATACTACGCCTATAATTTGTCTCATAAAAATGTAATAAATAGACTGTAACCTGGGTAAACTACGGATATAGTCGGTGTTAGGGTTGAGTGAGTTGATAAAGCGTGTCCCAGATACTGGAACCAATAACAAATCGTATTTATTCTGAAACTAATGAAGATGTCATTATGAAATTTGTTTTGTGTAATAAAGAAAGCATTCAAGTTGGAATTGTTGCGACGTTTATTGATGGCAGTTGAATCAGTCAGCAAAGAAATACTCAAAACCACTAGGAGAGAACTTGAGTTGACGCATCAAAGTACTGATTACATAAAATGGTGGACGCGTTGAAAACCATTAAAGATATGTGTATTTTTAATAAATCGTTAAAAATCTGTTAAATCATTTTTTGAGTTCTAGTTTGCGTTAAAAAAACGAATTATTTCTCTTTATATTCGCTAACATCCTGTACTTATCTGTGCTGTCTGTTTCTCCAGAAACTATTTTCTTTTTGCATTCAGACTTCTGGGACATCCTGCTGTACTTTTGATACTTTCGACTATGTTAATAACAAATTCACTCACCAGGCAAGGACAAGTTGTCTCTTAACGTCAATTCTTTGTTCTTTTAGTTTCGGAGGAATTATGTGAAGAGGAAAGACATCTCCGGACGCAATTTATTGGTATGTCCTTACGTTCCAGACATTATTTAGACATGCCTGTCTCTCTCCTTACGACTTATTGAATTTCCTGCTTCATCTAATCTCAATAATCTTCATTTCAGTGACAAATTCGATGCGTCCGGAGGTCAATTTGACTTCATCAATGGGAACTTCCACACAGGTTTGAAATAAATTGTGGTCCACAAACTCCGCATCTCGGATAATCGGATCACCAAGAACCAGGACTTGATTAAGGTGTGACAAGTTGGTCTTGATGTAGAACTTGGCGTTTTTGTTTATTTCATTGGGTAAAGTGTGATGGAATAAGTAGGGAATGTGTGAGGGGGTACATGGGGTTAACCTATAGAATTAATGAAGATTTATGGGGAAGAAGTGGGGGTTGGGAGGTAGAAATAGAGAGAGAAAGAAAGAAAGAAAGAGAGAGAGAGAGAGAGAGAGAGAGAGAGAGAGAGAAGTAAAGGGTGGGTTTGTATGGTAGAGAAAATGTATAGTGTATGTGATAGATTGAGAGAGTGCGTGAAAGGATGAGAGAGGAGAGAGATAGACTGATAGACAGACAGACAGATAGTTAGATAGATAGATAGATAGATAGAGAGAGAGAGAGAGAGAGAGAGAGAGAGAGAGAGAGAGAGAGAGAGAGATTTGTATCTGATAGAGACAGTGAAGAGGGTGGAAGCAATGAAGAAGGGCGAAAGAAGAGAAATGGATATGAAGATGGTGAAGAAATAAAACAACTGGAGGGCATGGAGGGAGGAGTGTTGGCAAAGGTCAAGGTAGCTTTAACATCTGGTGTTGGCACGTTCAATCTTTATTTATGGTCACCCGCCTCAATTCGGGAATAGCTTGGTACAGCTGGATGTTCTCTGCTTCGAACCCAGATGGAAACATGTTCAGTTCCCCCACTCCCCTCCCCGCTGTTGTCCGGACTTCAGCAGTCATCTCGGCCTTTTCAAATTAAGAAATTAAGGAGCAGGTAATGGTAGCACGTCTGACTGATAATCAGAAGGTCTGAGGTTTGATTCCCAGTCGAGGTCGATTGATTTTTTGGGATGTTTTTTTTTTTCTTGTATTTTTCTTTCTTGCTTTGTATGACACCTTTCATACATATTTGTTCAGATCTTCATCTCAGGCTTGCTCGCCTCACGGTGCTCCGGCTGATTCCTTGCTCAATCCAGTCTTCCCTTGTGGGACTATAATGTTGTCTTGTGCTATGACAGTCACCTTCGGGCCAGAAGTCCAGGGATGGAGTCCCGCTCATTTACATATTTACTTACTTACTAAATTACTTACTTATCCGAACCAGCGACCAGCTGAGCTCTAGCCCTTCAGTCTTGTGCCATGACGTAGAAGTTAGACGTCCTTTGTAGTTGTTCCAGGTGACTATACAGTGTGTTACTGATGCTTGGATTTGGTGGGAGGAATGTGCATCTTATGCAGGTCTTCAAGAGATTGACATTCAAGCAAGTGGTGTGTTCCTGTATCATTGGGGTGTTGACATAAAAGGCAGGAAGTTGACGCGTCTTTTGTCATTCAAGGAGCCACTCATAGCAGCGCATAGATGAATAGGTTGGAAAAGTTCTTTACTCACATATCCTCACAATTTATAGGTGTCAAATTGGAACCTGGACGCAATGAGCGTTGTCTTTGTCGGAAAAAGTGTAATATCGCCATATAGGTGGCATGCCTAAATGTTAAGTGCTGTTGTTGGCTAGGGACCACTTTGTAAAGCTCTCTGAGCACGTTTTTGTGGATACTGCGCTATATAAATTCTCAAGTCGTCAAGCAATTTAAATCTTGGAGATAAATAAACGGAATTATATTGTTATTATGTTTTAAAAAAATATATCTTATTATTTCGGGATAGCCGACAACGACAAACCACCATAATAATCTAGACAACAAAACATCACAGGAAATATGCAACAACACATAATCATAAACAACAATAACGATTACACACACTTCCCGTAGATTGCCGTATATATATATATGTGTGTTCTTTCTCACTCTCTCTCTCTCTCTCTCTCTCTCTCTCTCTCTCTCTCTCTCTCTCTCTCTCTCTCTCCCTCTCTCTCTCTCTCTCTCTCCCTCTCTTTCCTTCTTTCTCTCTCTCCCTCCCTCTCTCGCTATCTATCTATCTATCTCTCTCTTTCTCTCTCTCTCTATCTCTCTCTCTCTCTCTCTCTCTCTCTCTCTCTCTCTCTCTCTCTCTCTCTCACTTTGCCTCATAACGTAGCAACACAGTACGTATCATTATTATCACCATGGTGAAATGATATCTACTCTATCAGTCTATCCCGACAAACAGTTCGATGGCCTTATCTAACCCAATCATCTCTCTCACTAACCCAGATCAAACTATACCTATAGATCGAATTGTGGAGAAACCGGAAGAGGTTCTTGACTAACCATTTCGCACTAAAATAAGTTTGCCAGTTTGACGTTTTTTAATGGCAAAGGAAATCCAAAAAAAACTTGGCGGCTTTGAAACAAAATGGCATGGAAAAATTGGTTATGACTCCACTAAATCGTAGCTGTTTATTAAATAGTTATAATGAAACTGACACGACATTACATAATTTTCATCTCTAAAACTGAAATAAATAACAATGTGGAATTGAATGTAAGCTTCAATTTAATATACGAAAACAGATAAAATGGACGTTTCGGGTTTTCCCTTTAACAACAAAACAGAATGAATGAAACACTAAATAAATAATTAAATAAATTGAGCTTTATATAGAGCAATATCCAATAAATGTGCTCAAAGCGCTTTACAATGGGTCCCTGGTCAACAGCAACATTTAACATGTAGGACGGGACATGACGCCTGTTAGGCGATATTACAATTTTTCGGACAACGCTGTTAACAGCCAGGTACTCATTTTATACCTGAATACAGTGAGAGAATGTGAGTATAGAGCCTTTTCCAAGGACTCAACTATGCGCCGAGCGCGAGGCTCGAACCCAGGACCTTCCAATTCGAAAGCGAGTGTCCTACTACAAGACAACATAGCCGCACATATAGACGAATGAGATAATGTGGTAGTGGCGTTGTTAAGATGGATAACCATTATCCATCTTAACAACGCCACTACTACATTATCTCATTCGTCTGTAGTGTTTTATTCATCCTGTTATGTTAAAGGGGAAACCCGAAATGTCCATTTTTTTCTGTTTTCGTATATTACATTTGAAGCTTATATTCAATTTCACATTGTTATTTATTTCTTCTAGCTTCGAGCAGGAACATATCCATTTCCCTAAATTTTAATATAATCGGTGTGAGATAAATAAAAAAAATGATTTACTGTATTTTAGCAGAGAATGTTTGTACTTAAAGGCACTTGGCATTTGTTTTTAGACAATTTAGCATTTTTTTTTTCTAGAAATTGTTTGCATGTTGTGAAAACATGTTCTCACAATCCTGCTGTTAGTGGTGATAAACATCCGATTGGCTCAAGCGTTAAGTAGGAGGTAATTTATGAGGTTAGGAATGCCAGATTCACATTCTGAAAGGTGCCAAACAAGTCGCAGAAAAATACAGAACGGTCTGAAAAAGATGCCAAAAGTTTCTTGGCACCACTCTTTCTGCTAGTGGATCGATTTTAAATGACACGAACGGTAAGGGACTAACGAATATACAGTTCTCCTTGTGATATTAAGCATTCTTGCGACATAAGTCACAGACTGTCCAGCTTGAAGATGACCCAAGGCACGTGCATGTTGTTCTAAACTAAGTCGTGACATCGGGTAGATTAATGGATGGGGTTTTGCATTGTGTTTCCCTGCCTTGACAATGTTTCAAGAAGACACCGATGGCCAAAAAAAAAAAAAAAATGAATCTAGACACTTCCTGTCCACAGTAAGGGGCTAAAATGTCATTTTGGCACATGCTCGACGTGGTGAACGAATTTCAGGTCAAAAACAATAACATCAACTATCGGTACACAGAAAGGCTAATGGTAAACAACTCATCCGCCAACGGATAAAAAAAGTAAGGGCGATTTTAAATGTGTATCTTTTGATCGCAAGTATATATATATATATATATATATATATATATATATATATATATATATATATATATATATATATATATATATATATACTAGTAAAAAGCCCGCAATTTCGCGGGGAAAGAACTATTTTCATTCGATACTGTACTCACCATCATTTAATGAGGGCAGATTGGTAAACAACGTTGTCTGTGTAATTTGGTATATCTTCGGTTGATTTTTCTGTGCGGCCCAATAATATATTTAATAATATATTCCCTCAACTAACCCCAAGAAAAAATTAAACCTAGTACCTTTAATTAACCCGAATAGGAAAAACAAACACCCTAGCACTTTAATAATACTTATGACTAAAGCTAATAGGAAAAAAAAATCATCCGATCTCGAGCTAACCCTAATAGAAAAAATCATGATAAATTGAATAAATAAACGCCTGACAAAAGATCAAAGGTGAAAATACAAATTTAAAGAATACTGGGGATGTAGGAGCTTTCGGAATGTCTCCCCATTACTTAACTTATGGAAAAACAAACTTCCTAGCACCTTTAATAAGACTTATGACTAACCTCTAGAGCTAAACCTAATAGAAAAAAAAAACAACTCTCGGACTGCTTTGCACTACCTTTCAATATTTAACAAATCACAATGGCGGCCGAAAATAAAAACAATGGTCAAATAAGGAAATTTTAAACTTTCACAAATCTATCAAGGTTTGTTCTAGAGTTTTTAAAATACTTCTATATAATGACAAACTGAATAAATAAATGCCTGACAAAATATCAACGGTGAAAATACAAA
Source organism: Berghia stephanieae (assembly GCF_034508935.2). NCBI lineage: Eukaryota > Metazoa > Mollusca > Gastropoda > Nudibranchia > Aeolidiidae > Berghia > Berghia stephanieae. Next base: position 31,065,864 of record NC_088367.1, on the reverse strand, counting down.
TTTAATGAATACTGGGGATGTAGGAGCTTTCGGAATGTCTCCCCTTTACTTATGGAAAAACGAACATCCTAGCACCTTTACTAAGTCTTATGACGAACCTTAATAGAAAAAGAAATATCCTCGATCTCGAGCTAACCCTAATAGTAAAAAAAGAATCAAAGTGGCGACTGAAATACCTTCATGTGATCAAGTGAATAATATCACTATGAATGCCACGATTTGCTGAAAAATACCAACACCCACACACACTTGTATACACCACACACAACACACACACACACACACACAAACACAAACACACACACGCACACACACACACACACAAACATACACGCAATTAGAACAAACACTGATCACCGCTAAATCAACAACACAACGGAAGTAATAATAATACTTGATGTCATAAATAGATGACGCAAATTGACAACTTTTTACAGTGTCAAAATTAGTTGATTTTGGGAGTCAAGTGTCGTCGTTGGTACATATTTTATAATATCTGTTTGACTCAACCAACTTTCAAACTGACTTTAAATTATAAAAGGAAATCAAGTTATCTGTTTATCTATCTGTAAAAAATACATTTCTAATTTTCAAATCTTTCAGTAGAGTTGTGCGCCGTATCAATTTTTTTATTGACTCAAATAAGCACAATGTTCTCCACAATGCTATATTTTTTTAAAGAAAGGATATATATATATATATATATATATATATATATATATATATGTATGTATGTATGTATGTATATGTGTGTGTTTGTGTGTGTGTGTTGGTGGGTGGTTGTGCGTATGAGTTATTTGTAAAACGCTGCAGAGCACATTCAAGTGGATGATTAGGCGCTATAGAAATAGACTTTATGGTGATTATTATTATTATTATTATTATTATTATTATTATTATTATTATTATTATTATTATTATTATTATTATTAACGAAAAAAAAAGAACAAAATAAACCAAAAAACTTTGCCATAGGTGAAGTTTATAAGACAACAACAAACAAACGAAGAAAACAAAAGAAAACAGACAAAAACAAACAAAAATATTTTTAAAAACCCAATAAAAACAACACAACAACGAGAAAAAATAAAGCAACATCCCGGTCACAAAGTTCTTGAAATGTCGCATTAAAAATGCCAAATCGGCAACTCAGAATAACTTGGAAATTGGAGACACTGACATCAAAAGGGATGTTTGTTATGTTCTTGGTGAAGGTAGGAAGGAAGACCCAGTACAATTATATATATATATATCACCATACTCAGGTGTAAAATGAGTACCTGGCCTTTAATACCGTTGTCTCTATCGGGGAAAAAAAGATTGAATTATCCCCTAACAGGCTTCATGTCTCGTTCTTTATGTTACGTGTTGCTGTTGGTCAGGGACACTTTGTGAAGCGCTTTGAGCACATTTAGTGGACATTAACGTTATATAACAGCTCAATACAAATGATTATATACATATGCAATTCTCATGACCCTACCGGTCATTGACCTCCCTGAGAATTGTTTGCATGCTGTCAATCCTAGTCTTCGCCATTAACACAGTTCATCAATACTAAATCGGTCCCCCATTGTTCCGATTTCAGTCAAGTTTCCCGTTGTATCTTGTTGCTCCTTATCTCAAGAAATACTCTTCAACAGTCGTAACGTCATTTCCCTCGTAATGACGCATGGTAACTTAGTAACTGGCTCTAAACTATCGGAACAATGGCGGATGCCCTTATGAAATATTTCTCCAACGAGTATAAAAGCGTATCCAGAGGGGGGAAAAAGCGTTATAAATTTGTCAAGTTTTGACTTTTACACATTCTGATCACAAGACATATGAAATGTTCTAGCCAGCATGAAGAATAAAAAGTACCGATTTTCTTTGTTTAGAACAACGATGGCCGCCGTTGCTGTGCGACGTGACATCAGACTATTTAATCCAATTGAGGCTATTATTCACATATTATGATATATATCTAATTCTTATGAATACACATCATACATTGAATTCTTAGATGAATAGATAACACCAATGCCCTTGTTAACAACACATCTTATGGATAATTTATATAATCATCAAATATTGGTGTATGGATCTTTTTTTATGTAAAGAAATTAATTTAATGAGTAAGTTTATTTAAGAGTAGAAGAATGCAAAACAAACTATATTTAATTTGGTTATTCTCTATCCATATGTCCATGTTACTCCTCCCCCCCCCCCCTCTATCTCTCTCTCTCTCTCTCTCTATCTCTCTCTCTCTCTCTCTCTTTCTCTCTCTCGCTCTCTATCTATCTATCTATCTATCTATCTATCTATCTATCTATCTATCTATCTATCTATCTATCTCTCCAACCCACACACTCTGTCTATATCGATCTATCTTTCCATCTATATATGAATCTATCTATGTGTCTATCTATATATCTATTTATCTATTGATCCACCAACCCGTCTAATTATCAATCTATTCATTTTTTCTGTCTATATATCTATCTATCTATCTATATATCTATCTATATATCTATCTATCTACCTATCTACCTATCTTTCTATCTATTTATCTATCTTTATATCTATCTATCCATTTATGTATTAATCTATCTATCTATATATCTCACTGTGCATGTATATATCGTGAGTATTTGTGTGTGTGTGTGTGTGTGTGTGTTTGTGTATAATTCGTTTTTAAAACACAATTTAAAACATCTTTATTGATTATTTCGTCTATCTCAAGAAGAAGATCAAGGGACGAAACGTCGATTGTTTTGTATCCTATTCGATACTATATTATGGTGAGCTCTACGTGTAAACGGGCTGACTTTAGCAATCTTAGTTGGGGATTAGCAGCCAATACCAAGTTAGCGATTGCACGCGTCAAGTTGTACGATCACGTGATCAAATTTTCTATCCCGTTCTCTCGTCACAACAATTCAGAACGAAGATGAAGAGCCTGCCTTTCACGTTAGAAGATGAAACGGTGAGGAATAACTGTGCTTTTGATATTAATCATTTTGCGACAACAATAAAATATGTTGTAGAAAGTGCGATCTGATCCTTTTTCATTCGCGGGTGTAAATCGTTGACATTACACTTTGTTTGGTAAACTTCGGACAAAAATTAAGACTTTGGTGATAAAAAAAAATGAGATTGATGTCAATTTTTGTAACTTAAAAAATTATTATGAATAATTTATAACTACCTTATTTGTGGGCCGATTTTGTCATTCGTGGTATCAATTTTATTGTAATATAATTTTAGATTATATATATTTTTTCTGATGCGAAATTATTACTTTGTATAATTTAGTATCAAGAAAATGGTTGGTAAATAAAAATGCCACCTTCTTTGATCTACCGCCACGATCTATACGTGTAGAATTTTTAGTAGAGTGTGCTAAATCTTCCCAGACTCTCTAACCGGCCGACTATACTCGTCTTCCATGTATTACGCTATTGTTATGCAAAAAATGTAACACCTTTTTGAGTAGATCTAATAGCTATCTAAAAGTAAAAAAGAATTCACCTTCATGAAAACAGATTGAAAAATGAGAAACATTGATCTTTATTTCAGAAAAATCGGTTGAAAATCAACTGTTTTACGATTAAATTTGATTTTAAATATTGCATTTGTATATTTTACCTTTTTTTAGCAACATTTTTATTTATCGGCCGATTTTCTTGATGTTTTTTATCATTTTTCACATCTCAGTGAGACGAACACGTTGATGTAATCGTTTGATTCAAAAGAGCTTAAAACACAAATTTCGTTTTTAGATTGCAAGTCCAGCCTTACTAATTAATTCATGAGTGTTGAGACAGTGACGTAACCATTACATACAAAACATCGTGGTCCAAGCCACATGGCTTTGGTGTTACACAACCACCCGTCACTTTCGGTCAACCGTGTCCTTTCAAGGTGTACCGTATTTATGAAAGCTCTCAAAGATATGCTGCATCGGTACTACCGCGATCTTCTTCATGGCGTCGAGATGTGATGTAAGAAGGCTACATCCGGGTATCTTTTTTTCTCGTATCTCATCGATCGGAACGATTTCGTTAAGACCCCAATGAGTGTTTCGCCGACCGAACATATCGCGGATAGAATCATATCAATATAATAATGATGATGATGATGATAATAATAATAATAATAATAATAATAATAATAATAATAATAATAATAATAATAATAATAATAATAATAATAATAATAATAATAATAATAATAAATAATAATAATAATAATAAGAAGAAGAAGAAGAAGAAGAAGAAGAAGAAGAAGAAGAAGAAGAAGAAGAAGAAGAAGAAGAAGAAGAAGAAGAAGAAGAAGAAGAACAATAATAAAAAGAAGAATAGTGTAATTCATTTATATAGCGCTGTCCCATGCAATATATCTCTCGGTGCACAATATACATGGCATGCAATATAAAACATTTTTTAAAAAAGAAACAAAATACACTATCATATTATCAACAACATTTAAAAGATAACTATATTTTTTATATTTTATATACTATATAATATAGTCTTATCCAACTTTGGACCTCCATTTTCCTCAAAACTAACTAATATACCAGCCTTCTTTGATTAACCAGTTAACTGCCGTACTGTATTTGATTATTTGGCCCGAAAACTCGTTTTCGTATATCGACTGATTTAAGTGATCCTCATCTTGGCAAACACGCTCAAACTTGGGAATAAGGAATACCTCGCGAGGTCCAAGGTTTGAGAGTTTTTGCCAAGATAAGGGTCATTTAATTCGTTCGATATTTGAAGGACGAGTTTTCTGGCCAAATTTTTAGATACGTGTCTTTCCAGGGTGCGGCGGTTAACTGGTTTAAATGAGGTGCATATGACAACAAGGTTCGGATGGACACCGAAATGCGTTGATGGACTATATCAGTGGGCGAACGTGTTGTTTACAGATGAAGAAACATTTGAAATTGGATGGACCACTGGAGCGAAGGGTGGGAGATACCAAAATGACAGGTTGCAGACAGAGTAATTAATGGGGGGGGGGGGGGGGGGGTATCGAGCGGTACTGGTTTGGGTTGGAATCATCGTTAAGGCACCTAACCCTCTTATATGAATCAATGGCAAAAAAAAAACCCCAATCCTAACAAATACCCAACAACGCCCACCCCCCCCCCCCCCCTCCCCAAAAATAACCCCAACTATTTATGAATTTTGGTTTTATATAGAGAAATATCCACTAAACGTGCTCTAAGCACTTTAAAACCAATCCCTTGCCTACTGCAACACGTAACATGTAGGGCAAATTGACGCCTATGAGGCGATGTTATATTTTGTTTCCGACCGAGAAAACGCTGTTAACTCCCATGTTTTCATTTTACACTTGCGTACGGTAAGAGAATGTGATTAAAGATTCTTTTCCAAGGACTCAACTATACGCCGCTCAAAGGGGGCTTCCGATCCGAAGACGAATGTAATGCCACAATACCAACTCTACGCAGATTACAACATCGATTAACTATAAGATAGATATCGAAATGAAAAGAAAATTACATTTTACAATGATGAGGTAGATCATGAAGATGTCACTTTTGCTGTGCCTTCTATCCTCTATAGATAGAATGAAGTTGACGTCACTCGGGTCTTTGTTACTGTTTATTGCCATATGTTTATGAGTAATTCTCACTAAACCGTATTAACCAGACTAACAACGAACAAGATTACGTGCGTTATACTTCCGGATGGCAAAGTTGGCCAAGAGTATTATTATTATTATGATTATTATTATTTTTTATTATTATTATTATTATTATTATTATTATTATTATTATTATTATTATTATTATTATTATTATTATTATTATTATTATTATTAATTTTATTATTATTATTATTATTATTATTATTATTATTATTATTATTATTATTATTATTATTATTATTATTATTAATTTTGCCATCATCATCATTATTATAATTGTTATTATCAAAATCCCAAACAACAAAAACAAAATAGAAAACCAAATAAATAACTAAAACAAAATAAAGCACCCAAAGCAGCCAAAACTGTCTAGTTGTATGGCACTAGCCCTCGCACTGGGAGTTCCCCATTCGAGTCCCCCCCCCCCCCCCTCTCTTAGGGGTGCAATGTTGAGTCAAAAAATGTTCTTTTTTACTTACATTATTATTTCATCGCACTTAAAGCGTAAAATGAGAACCGGGCCTGTCTCTGTCGATAAAAACAATGTAGTAGCACCTTACATGTCTATGCTATGTTTTGTCTTACGTTGGAGAGTTGCTGTTGGATGGGGGCCCTCTCTGTAAACAAAAAAAAATAATAAAATAAAAAATTTAGCTATTATATAGTGCAATATCCACTCACTAAATGTGCTCAAAGCACTTTACAAAGGGTACCTGGTCAACAGCAACATTTAACTTGTAGGACGGGACATGCCGCCTGTTAGGCGATATTACAATTTTTCGGACAAAGACAACGCTGTTAACGGCCAGGTACTCATTTTACACCTGAATATGATGAGAGAACGTGAGTAAAGAGCCTTTTCCAAGGACTCAAAATCAAGACCTTCCTATCCGAAAGCGAATGTCGTACCACTAGACCACATAGTCGCACAGAGTTGCTGTTGGATGGGGGACCCTCTCTGTAAAGCCCTGCCTATGAACACATTAATTTAGTGGATATAGCGCTATTTGAAAGTGATGGTGTGTCTGTGTTTGTGTGTGTGTGTGTGTATGTGTGTGTTTATCAATATAATTCTAACTTTTACCGAGATTTTTAAAAATCGAGTACACCTGTGGCTATGTGGTCAAGTGGTATGACACTCGCTTTCGGATCGGAAGGTCCTGATTTCGAGCCTGGCGCGACGCATAGTTGAGTCCCTGGAAAAGGCTCTTTACTCACATTCTCTCATCGTATTCAGGTGTAAAATGAATACCTGGTCGTTAATAGCGTAATCCATGTCCGGAAAAAAATGTAATATCGCCTGACAGGCGTCATGTCTCGTTCCTACATGTTACGTGTTGCTGTTGGTCATGGACCCCTTGCAAAGCGCTTTGAGCACAATTAGTGGATATTGCTCTATATAAAAGCTCAATTATTTATTTTTTATTTTGAGACAAATCGTGCCCTTCCAATTGCTCTATCGTGACCCTTGTGACTTGTGGTATCAAACAAAGATTTCTTTGTACCTCTTGTGCATGCGCACTCAGCATTTGGATTGGGATTTTGACGAACAGGAAACCACGTCCGTCGCAGTAACTCCATTCTCTCACGGAAGGTTATTGTTAACACGCATACTGTAGGGAACACAAGCTCATAGAACGGAAATTAGGAACGGGAAGAGAGTCAGCAGTTGTTCTTCAGAAAGAAAAAAACAACTATGCGGCTTGATGGCTGAGGGGCACGGTGTCTCTTTGAGTCTTTTACGACAGTCAAGCAATATCAGGCGTGATTAGCAGTCAAATGGGTTGCAGTAATCTTTGAAAATTCTAGTCGCGCTGATGTATCTAAGGTTAGAGGAAGGCGCTTTGCACGACATAAACCACGCGACTCGGGTGTGAATAAATTCCTGGATATTAACAGCAGTGGTGGTTATTGAAAGAGTCTTAAAACAAAAAGGACGTCTAACGGCCTACTATCACTGTATAAAATGGAAAAGATGAAGAAGAGAAATATAAAAAAGAATAAGACAAAATAGAAGAAGTAATTTTGTCCTATTTCTATTAGCAAAGATTTCGTTCCCCCGCCCCTTACATAAGCTGCTCCAAAAATACGTATTTCATCCGGTGTTGCTTTTTAAACGCATTACCGATCTTTGTAAGACCGGTTTCACACTTCCTTTGACCGACATTACCCGGGGACAAGTCTTTTGTTCCCGCGGAAAACGTTAATCTGTTTAAACCGGCCCTAATTCCTCAATGTAGAGATTTGACCAAAAGGTCTCCAAGTTGATCGCGCTCCTGCTCGCTAAAAGGTTAATACGTTTCGAAAATAACGTGATTGAAAAGGTACAAATTTAGCTTTACAAAATTATATAAAGTGCAGATTCGTACTTTTTTTTCTCTTTTTTTTAAATTCCTGGTTCCCGATAGAACTCTCAATAGCATGAATGAAGTTTACGTCACACGGTTCCTTGTTGGTTTTTTAAAAGTATATTATGTAGTCAACGTCGTCTGTGTTCAATATGAATTTAAGCGGAAAAACTCGTATTGAAAATTTGGCCAGAAAACTCGACCTTCAAATATCAATCGATTTTAATGCCACTCATCATGTCAAAAACTCTCAGACCTGAGACTTCACGAAGTCCCATGTTTGAGAGTTTTTGTCAAGATGAGGGTCATTTAGATCGATTGATTTTTGAAGGAAAAGTTTTCTGGCCAAATTTTTAAATACGAGGTTTTTTTTTTCAGAGTGCGGCAGTTAACTAGTTTACGGTCTCAAATCTTGATACCAGCAGTTACGTTGTAAGTTGTTTCAAAAAAGGAATGGATGTGATAACGTATAGCCTATGGGTAAAACGAAGAAGACGATTGCCAGCAGATGATGAAAAAAGGAACAAACAACATTGAGCTTTTAAATAACGCAACATCTATTAAACGTGCTCAAAGCGCTTTGCAAGGGGCCCCTAGCCAACAGCAACACTTAACATGTAGGACTAAAATAACGCCTGTTCGGCGTTTTTACATACTTTTTTGGACAGAGACGCTGTACGATGAAGGACAATGAGAAATTGGCTAACCCTCGTTTGTATTTACTTGACTTCATTTTGAACATTTGACGTTCAGAACTTATATCCATCCACCAGTTATTGGGTAGCTGGACTATAATATGTGCGGCTATGTGGTCGTGTGGTATGACACTCGGCTTGATCCTGACGTCGGGGCGGGGATTCGAGTCCAGCTCTGATCTAGTGGCGCGGCGCATCATTGAGTCCTTGGGAAACACTCTTCACTCACATTTTCTCACTCACTCACTCACTCACTCACTCACTCACTCAATCCTCCCTGGGCCTGCTGACACTTGAGGCGATACAAAGGATCTCCACCTTGTCCTGTCAGCTGCTATTCTTGGGGCCATCTCGAGAGACTGACCTCTGTGCTTTAGGTCCCCCTACACGGTACGTCTCCAAGTTTCCTTGGGGGCGGCCTCGCTTTCTCGTTCCCTGTGGTGCCCATCGCAGAGCCTTATTTTCACTCAAAGTTTCTCACAGGTGTAAAATGATTACCTGCCCCTGAACAGCGTTGTCTCTGTCGGAAAAAATAATTGGCAACATCGCCAACAAGCGTCATGTCAAGTCCTTCGTTATTAAGTGTTGCTTTTGGCTATGGACCCCTTGTAAAAATCCTTTTGATCACCTTTAGTGGATAGTGCACTATATGCTCACTCATTTTTTTTTTACTTAATGATTTTTTTTTTTTTTTTGGTTTGTTTTTTTTTTTTGTTGTTGTTGATGTTGTTGTTTTTTTGCTTTGTTTGTTTTTTTGTGGGTTTTTTAAAGGGTTGTTGTTTGGTTTGTTTGTTTGTTTTGTTTATTTTTGTTATTGTTGTTGTTGTTTTTTCTTTTCTTATTTTGTTCTATTCTCCTTTTTTTATTTTCAGTCTTTTCTTTTTTCAAATAAAGGATTTATTTGGATAGAAGTGTACATATATGCAGGTCTGAAATCCGAAACCACACACTGTTGTAATGGACAATATTTTGCGTCACTTTTTTAGGATTTCCATTACAACAATGAGCCCATAAGGAATTGGGTTATCAGACCTGCAAGTAAGAGCACGCCGATTTGGACACAAATCTCAAAAATCTATGCTTAGAATTCACATTTAAACATCAGAGGCAACCTGACGTCAAACCGTTTTGAGACCACTCATCACAAATGGAACCAGGCGGGATTCAAAAACAAGACAATTTATTTTTGTGTTGTGACCCTTGAATCGATGACTTGTATAATCATTTTGTTTGGAAACGGAATCCCGCC
>NC_088367.1:31048408-31050908 GCF_034508935.2 Berghia stephanieae | reverse complement strand
TAGTATGCACTTGGATAAGAAACTCATAACATTGCCATCCGGAAGTATAACGGACCAACACACAAAACTGTGTGTAACCGTGAACTTTTATAGTCTGGTTAATACAGTTCAGTGAGCATTACTCATAAACGCGGATGGAAAAAAAACAATAACAAAGACCCGAGTGACGTCATCTTCGAACTATCTATAGTACATTTCCATGTGCTCGAGGTCATTGGTCACATTGCAAAGTGTGCTCAAAATGACCCACATAGTGAAAAGTGTTCACAGTTAGAGAAATATCCAACGTTATAATTGGTCATTTTAATCAGCATGACTCATGGGTATGTTTACAACTTTCATAAACAAAGCAGCGTTTTTATATACATTCAGAAATGTCCAATCGTTTCACAGCAACAAATCATGTGATTGATGACTTGGTAGGACAAAACCATGAATATAGATCGCTCCCAAAAATTCGGTTTCCAGGACATAGTTCAGTCCGCTGTTAGTACTACTGTTAGTAGTAACATGTTGTCCATCAATTAAAATGTGGCAAGCCATCATCAAACGGTATTTTTTTTAAAAAGCTTGAGCTAAACGTGCTCAAAGCGCTTTACAAAGGGGTTCCTGACCAACAGCAACACGTAACATGTAAAACGAGACATGACGCCTGTTAGGCGAAATTACAATTTTCAAACATAGACAAGGCTTTTAACGGCAAGGTAGGCTACTCATTTTATACCTGAATACGGTGAAAGAATGTGGGTAAAGAGCCTTTTCCAAGGACTTAACTATGCGCCGATCGAGGCTCGAACCCAGGACCTTCCGATCTGAAAGCGAGTGTCATACCACTAGACCACATAGCCCGGGTAAATCGGACCCTACGTGCACAAAATAGCCGGTGTGATAACCCAGCGAAATTTTAGGCTTGACTTAAATTAGCATTGTTGTAAGCTAAGGGACAATATTTTGCGTTGGTTTGAGAGTATTTTCACTACAACATTGAGCTAATAATAAATTTAGGCTATCAGACCTGCAGATTAGCACACGCTGATCGAACCCAAAAGTGATTTAAAATTCGAATAAAATAGCAAAAATGCGAATTTTGGGGTATTTTGCGCTGAAAGATACTGTATTCATTCTACATCTTAACGAATAGAAATGGGCCCAACGTCTCAAATATTTATTTATTTGTGGCTGGCTATAAATCTACTTCCCAGTGTACTTTTGAAATTTAGTCATTAATAACACCGCATTCAGACAGAAGTCACAAATGAATTGCCACTCGCCAACAATTCTTTAACCCTAGACGTTTGTTCGAAGAGTCCTTTACAGCCATGAGGTGCATGGGTCCGAAGTTTACCCCGGTTTCTGTTGTGTGAAACGGACAATACCAATTGCTTTTATACCCTTTGGATAATCTATCGAAAGGTATTTTCCACCAGATCTAAAAGACCCAGCTACCCAAACACTGCATCGATCTTGACTCCTTTGAATTTGAAATTAATGCTTTAACAACTGAGCTACGGGACCACCCCACACTCTCCCGCCATTTACAGTTAGAATACTCATAATGTTAAACTTAGAGTATATTCTTTATGAATTTATACTTATTCCACTCAATAAAAAGCATCCCAAATTTCATTAATGCTCATGAATGTATTTTTATTTTTAAAGTGAGTTTATACAAAATTGAAAGAAAGGTGAGAGTTTGAATGTCTGTTATGCAGTGTTGTTTAACTGTGTTGATGTTTTGTTTTGTTTACCTAGTATAATGATTTAGCGTGGTTATAACCATAGAGGTCCGGCTAGTTCAGTTGGTACAGCACTCGCATCCCACGCAATGGGACAGAGATCAATCCCAAATGCACTTGTGATTTTTTTCTGATCCAGTGTCCATCCAGAAGTGATTGGGTAACTGGGTCTATTAGCTCTGGCGGTAAGTACTTTGCGATAGACTATCGTCCTATCAAAAGAATAGCACGCAAATGCTATTTCCGTTTCATGTTACAGAAACCGGGATAAACTCCAGCTCTGTGGGCCTAATGGCTCTGAAGGACTACGAAAATTATGTCGATGTAGGAGAAAGATCATAAAGATCTAATGTCTATTTTGCTACTAGTCTGAGTAATATGCAGCATATTTCCGACAATAAAAATAAATTTGAATTGAATTGCATTTAACTGAATTTCAATATGTAACTCCAACAAAACGCCACGTTTATTTATGACATTTCAGGCCGATAATTATATTGTTATTTCTCTCACAAATAATTATCTTAACAACAATAACAACACAGCGACAACAATAATAATTATAACAATTATGATATTATTAATAATAATGATAATGTTGGATATGATGACGATGGTGTTGATGATGATGATGAAGATGATAATGATGATGATGATGATGATGATGATGATGAGGAGGAGGAGGAGAAGGAGGAGGTGGAGGATGAGAAAAATAATGATAATGATGATACAATAAGAATGATAATAGTAATGATAATGATAAT
>NC_088367.1:31028408-31035908 GCF_034508935.2 Berghia stephanieae | reverse complement strand
TATCCTTTTTACACAGTCCCAGGTTAACTCCCCACTGGTGTGCAATTCCCTGACTCCCAGGATCACCCCCCACTGTTGCCAAACTCCCATAACTTTGCCGGATATTGTCGGGTTTCGGCGGGTTTCTGTGGGTTTCGTAATAAGCACTAATTCGTTTTTACAAAACCCGCCGAAACCTTAGTCTCAGGTTCAATCCCGACTGGTATACACTTCCCTGAGTCTCGGGTTCACTCCCCGCAGTTATCTACTTCCCATAACTTTGCTGGATATTGTCGGGTTTCGCCAGGTTTCGGCGGGTTTCGGCTTGTTTCGTAAAAAAGCACTAGTTCTTTTTTACGAAACCCGCCGAAACCCAGTCCCAGGTTCACTCCCCAATGGTGTACACTTCCCTGAGTTCTAGGTTCACTCCCCACTGCCACCTACTTCCCATAACTTTGTCGGGATTCGTCGGGTTTCGTCGGGTTTCGGCGGGTTTCGGCGGGTTTCGCAGGGTTTTGGCGGGTTCGGCGGGTTTCGTAAAAAAAGACACACCCTCATTTTTTTACATTAAGTGGTACCCGTTGAATTTCTCCCCTATGACAATTAAGCCAGTATGACCACAGTAAGTCTTTATATCTCATTGTATAGAATAATCCATCGGTGTGTGCTTGTATAGAATTGTATGTTATAGTTTGCTAGTATGACTTTATTACACACAAACACACATACACACACACACACACACACATCTACATTTATTTCTTACAGAACAAACAAATGTCGATTTGAAGACTGGTGGAAATACAATTGCTTCACTGTGCGCAAGAGACAAGGATTACTGGGACCAGTCATCTTTGAGTACAGTGGTATTGCTGGACAAGGGACAGGAGCTGAGGCCTGTGGTGAGAATCACAGATAAACCAAGCGTAGATTTCTATAATCACTTCTCCTATTTCAGTGGATTTTTATCAAAACCAATTTAAATCCAGTCATCATTGTTGTCCCTTTTATGATACTCCTGGTTTAAATCCTTCACCAAACAACAGAATCAACACCGCATCGTTAACGCCATTATCGTAGTTGTAGTCGTCATCACTATCATCATCATCATCATCGTCATCATCATCATCTTCATTATCATTATCATCATCATCATCATCATCATCATGATCATCTTCATCATCATCATCATCATCATCATCATCATCATCATCATCATCATCATCATCATCATCATCATCATCGTCATCATGATCATCTTCATCATCATCATCATCTTCATCATCGTCATCATGATCATCTTCATCATCATTATCATCATCATCGTCATTATCATCATCATCATCATCATCATCATCATCATCATCATCATCATCATCATCATCATCATCATCATCATCATCGCCATCATGATCATCTTCATCATCATTATCATCATCATCATCATCATCATCATCATCATCATCATCATCATCATCATCATCATCATCATCATCACCATCACCATCTAAATCATCCTTATCCTCGTATGTATTAAATAATCATGCTTTAATAAACAGTTATATAAGATAATATAACAACACAAGATATATCCATATAACGAGATCAGTTCTTGGGACTTTTTTAACATACAGAAACATATTGTATATATAATATAACATCTTTTTTCATTGTCACCATATGCTTTATATATGGATGAATATAAGTCATAGAAATATAGTGTAAAGGAGTACAACACCCGTTTCATTCTGTTGATAAAAAATTATAAAGCGAAAATTTGTCCCATCATCTTTATCTGATGTCAAGTCGGAAAAATGAAAATATTATTGTTTGTCCATCCCCACTCCTACCGAAACTAAAATAAAGTATAGCCAAACCTTTTAATGGGTCACATTAAGTTTTAACTTAATCAATTCAGTCACTTGAATACATTACCACTTCGGGACGACCCGACACATTTTACGAATAATAACTATCTCTAGTAAAAAAAAGAGTAAAGAGAGTAAAGAAAAGGGGCTGTTCATGAATGCGAAGAAGACAAAAACAATGGTGATAACAAAAAAGAAAGAGCCCATAGACATAGATATAGAAATAGAAGAGTGTCCAGTAGAACATGTAAAGGAGTTCACGTACTTGGGGCAGTTGGTAACATCCGATGCAAAGTCTGACAAAGAGATCAGGAGACGAATACTGCTGGCCAAAAATGCGTTCATGAAACTAAAGCCAATCCTCAACAACACAAATATCTCCATCAGAACACGAATGAGATGCACCAAATGCTATGTGTGGTCCATTTTCTTTTATGGTTGTGAAACGTGAAGCTTTTGAGATGTGGACGTACAGGAGAATACTGAAAATACCTTGGACAGCAAGAAAAACAAACATCGAAGTCCTCGACCTAATGGGCCAAAAACAAAAAGAACTTCTTTTGACTGTGAAGCACAAAAAGCTGTCATATTTTGGACATATGCGAAGACATGATAGTCTCGAAAAAAGGATAATGGAGGGAAGAATTGAAGGAAAGCGAGGCAGAGGAAGACAAAGGAAATCCTGGACAGATGGCATCAAGGAAGCTACAGGACGGCGCATGGCAGACTGTAACGAGGCTGCAATGGACCGTGAAGGATGGAAGGCCATGACATCCGACCTCTGGAAAGAGATGGAACCCGGTTAAAAGGTAAAAACTATCTCTATATTCCATAACTGAATACGAAAAATGCCTCACTGTGTTTCTATTTTTGAAACTGTCAAATTAACTATCATCATCTCCCTTGCTGTTTTGAAATATCGTAGACATTGGAAATCTAAAAATTCACGGGAAGCAACTCAATAATTTAAACTAAGTTTTAAAATTAATTGATTATCTCCCTTTATTAACTAAAAAAAGACAGCCAAAAGTCGAAAAGGTAGATTCAGTGATTTTCCGTTCTAAACATTTTTAGAATTTTCTTGAATTTCCCAACATAGACAAAAAGATAAATTCAGTTATTTTCCGTTCTAAACATTTGTAGATATTTTCTATAATTTCCCAAAATAGACCAAGAGGAAAAAATAACAAAATGGAAATTATTTCCGACTTGGGAATATTTTTTTCTTTATCTGGTTTCTGTTTATTCCTATTTCACAAGTTTATACCAACGAGCTGATTAATCACATAATAGGTTGTTTACAGTATAATTTTAGAATATTAGAAATATTTTATATGTGTTTAAAACCTCCTACAGCTTTGAACGTTTTGTCTATAGCGCAATATCCACTACACGTGCTCAAAGTTCTTTACAAAGGGTCCATGACGAACATCATCACATACCGTAGAACGGGCCATGACGCCTGTTGGGCAAAATTATTTTTTTTTCGAGAGAAACAATGCTGATAATGTCCTGGGTCTCATTTTACACCTGAGTACAATGAGACAATGTGATTAAAGACATTTTCCAAAGACTCAAGTATACACCGAGCTCATTAACCCCCTCCTTACCAACTGCAGCAAAATCGTCACATTTGTTGCGATACAATACACATTTTTCTTATTCAGATCAATTGTGTACATTAAAAGCTTTAAAGATTGATCTTTGTTTAATTAATAAGAACATAAAGTTGTTTTGTAGAGAGCTTGTTTGAGTTTAAAAAATAAATTATGTCTGCTGGGTAAGTCTGCCATTTTGGGAAAATACTGAAAAAGATCGGTAAGTAAAGAGTTAAAAACCAATAGACAATAAATACAGACAAAATTAGTGATTCAAGGCTAGTCATGTCATTATTATTTCCTGTGTATCTCTGATTATAACACAATTATATAGAGATTATTATAGAAACGTAATTAATGTTTGAAAGCTAGTCATATATCATTATTGTATGCTGTGTATCTCTGATTATAACACACATTATATAGAGATTATTATAGAAACGTAATTAGTGCTTGAAAGCTAGTCATATGTCATTATTGTATGCTGTGTATCTCTGATTATAACACACTTGATATAGAGATTATTATAGAAACGTAATTAGTGATTTAATGCTAGTCATATGTCATTATTGTATGCTGTGTATCTCTGATTATAACACACTTTATATAGAGATTATTATAGAAACGTAATTAGTGATTGAATGCTAGTCATATGTCATTATTGTATGCTATGTATCTCTGATTATAACACACTTGATATAGAGATTATTATAGAAACGTAATTAGTGCTTGAATGCTAGTCATATGTCATTATTGTATGCTGTGTATCTCTGATTATAACACACTTGATATAGAGATTATTATAGAAACGTAATTAGTGATTAAATGCTAGTCACAGAGGTAATTAGGGATTCAAGGCAAGTCATATAACATTATTGTATGCTATGTATCTGAGAATATCATACTCTTTATGTAGAGATTATTATATAGACGTAATTAGTGATTCAAGTCTTGTCATATGTTTTTTTTTTTTTTGTATGCTACGTATCACTGAATATCACTCACTTAAAAAAGACAGTTTATTATTAATGTTCTAAATAGAATAGAAAAATATGTTTCGAAGATAACACCTATTTTTCATTATATTCTTTCGTGGCACAACTCTATGGTTTTGTATATGTTACTGGTCACCTTGACCTAGTTGACTTTGTGATGAGAATTACGCCTGGGCTATTCCAGTCCTTGAATTCAATGCTACATACACAGTGTCTTATTTTACTTCACAATAAGTATTGTATTTATCTATTAAATTATCTACCGTTGTGTGATTCCAAGTAGTCACTTTGACTTTGTCTTGTCTTGGAATGTATCAAATCATCGCATAGTATATTGTTATTACACATGATATATAGAAAATGGATGCATTTTGATGACGACGCGGACAATAGATTTATGGTAAAACACATAAAAGATAGGTTATTTCACAATGTACAACATTGGTGTAACGTAACATTTTAACATTAAAATGGCACAATTTTCTTATCAATTACTTTCGGTTAAACTACAAAAGCTATTTTTTAGAAGTTTAAATAAAACCCCATAAATTTAAAATTGATCACCACACTATCATGTGTTTACATAATGGCATGGAATTAACTAACAACTATTAGGCCAATAATATATGTTTTATTGTTGTCAAAGATCTAGATGTAATGATATGTTTCAATCGCCTCAAGTTGGGGAGATAACAGTCTCTCTCCATTTCATCAGAGCTCACTGCTCTATATTCAACTCAAAAAATCCCACATAGCGAGAAAACTGTGCGCACAAGGATCCTTTCACAGACCAGTTATGACCGTAACCGTCAGTCTTTAATCATCCAGTGAGGCTCAAACCCAGGACGTTCCGATTCGAAAGCGAGTGCCATACCACAAGACCACATAGCCGCACATTGCATCTACAATAAATCACCACCACTATTAAAACTATCACCACCACAATGTTTATAACATCAATCCCAAAACACCACGACTATTAAAAACTATCACAACCAAAACCATCGTTACAACAACCACAAATCACCACTAACACCCATTCATCTACAACAAACATGGACACTGTAATCACCTTGGTCGTCCGCAAATGACCAAATTCCAACATGGATATCATAATATTTTAGTAGCCAGTTCAACCTCTGTACTCAATAACTACAGCCATTATATAGTACCTACCTTTTGAACTCTTTTTAAAATTTATATTCATTTTACTTATCTCCCATGTATATACAGAACTCTATTAAACATTTCCCCACTAAAACTGACGAGGATCGTGTGTTATTTATTTCATGTTTAGATTACCTTTTTCTAATAGAAACAGTCAAAAATCATTATCCAAAATGGAATATGGCCAAGTCAGATGTGTGGGTACGCACGTTTCATAAAAACTATTCGTCTACAAATGTTAATTCCCTTCCTTCAAGAGCTGCTGGTACATTCATTTCTATATGTATCACATTTCTCTACTCATCGTGAGTATTGAGTATTTAGTATATATATTATATTATATTATATATATATATATATATATATATATATATATATATATATATATATATATATATATAGGTGATAGTTTCTTATTACTTGTCCAAAAAAATTGGAATAGCTTACAAACTAGAAATGATAGAAACATCTACATTTTTGCATAGTTTTTCAACACAATTCAAGCTTTTCAGGTGAAAATTTCAAGAAGATGCTGTAACCCGATGCAGAACAGTCGACATGTACAAGAAGAGTGGTTTTCCAAAACTCCCTAACTCAGTTTTTTCCCATTTTGAGATACTGAGGATTATATCCCCTACAATTTATCATTCAGTCTATTATTTTATCATGTTTAAACTTCAATTTCGCACAAATCTAGGGAAATTCTTGTGTCATTTTGATGCTTAGAATAAAGTTTACTTTTCAATCTCATGGATGGAAAATCTCAAAAAGTAGAAAAATTGACTTAACGAGTTTTGGAGTAAGTTCAGGCAATTTTTAAAAAATGCATAACATCGTCAAACGCTGCAATGCAATTCCTTCATTCATCAGTGAGTCAAAATATTCTGATAAACACATCTCACAAACTGTGGGGCTTTCTTTATTCGGCTGTTCGGCATATTCTAAAAGTAGCCATAGACTCATCGCCTTCTGACGTGTGGGTTATTCCAGTCTTCCCTTGGAATAGACCCTTGAGACAAATTTCCCATATGGGATGAATAAAGGGAATTGAATTTCTAAATTATTTTTTAAAATTTTAAATGACAAAAACCAACATCGTGTCACGATGTACAAGACGTTTTAAATAAAAAGGGAGTGAATTGTCAAAATTGTAGTTGAAACTTTGAAATGTTGGTTTTTGTCATTTAAAATTTTTAAAAATAATTTAGAAATTCAATTCCCTTTATTCATCCCATATGGGAAATTTGTCTCAAGGGTCTATTCCAAGAGAAGACTGGAATAACCAACACGTCAGAAGTAGTGCAGCGCCGCAATTTGAGATAGGGCGAGGTGACTTGCTCAAGGCCTCTGTCACACAACGCAGCGGTGGGTGGTCGAACTCGGTACCTTTCGGGTGCGAATCAAAGATCGTACCGCCGAGTCACGCTGCCCCCCTATAAATCATACTCATTGTCTTTACTACAGAAGGGGCTGCGTGGTTCATGGTACGGTCTTTGCTTCGAACCCGAAAGGTACCGCTGCGCTGTGTGGCCTTGAGCAAGTCACCTCGTCCTAGCTCACTTTGCGACTGCGCCTGACGCCTGGGATATTCCAGTCTTCCCTTGGAATAGACCCTAGAGACAAATCTACCCACTGAGATGAATAAGGGGAATTTCATTTTATTTATTACAATATAAAAATAAAAAATCTTAATTGAAGTTCTATAGTTAGGACTATAATGCAAACCTACCAACTACTGCCAACTTTTCGTAGAACTACGGATTTTTGGCTTCAAACCGACAACTATAGAAAGATTTTTGATTCAATAAACCTTTTGAAAAATAATAACAACTAAAAGCTTGAGCTTTCCAGGGACTCAACCATTCACCGAACGAGGCTCGAACCCAGGATCTT
>NC_088367.1:31015908-31023408 GCF_034508935.2 Berghia stephanieae | reverse complement strand
TCGGTGAGAGAAGGCTCTAGTAATGAATGACCTGAGTTTGATACGAATTTTTTTTTTTTTTTTTTTTTGGGGGGGGGGGGGGGGGGGTTCGTGAATAGCTCATACGGTAGAGTCACGCTCTCATCGGCCAGGCGGATTTGTCGTAACAACAAGGACGCAGGTACAAACCCCATCACCGCCGCGAAAATTTTTATTCTCTATAGGGAATGAGATTAGCGGAAGAGTAGCGTCCTTTGATTGGACGTCACCTTACAGAGAGAACGTCAATTTGGTTTTGCGCATGCGTCTCTCTCGTCCTCACTTTCCGTGAAGTGTCTCAAGCAGCTTTCACCGGAAGCGAGGACGAGAGACGCATGCGCACAGCCAACATGACGTTCTCTCTCTCTATTAACTTTTCCGCCGTGACGTCCAATCAAGGGACGCTACTCTTCCGCTAATCTCATTCCCTATTGTCTTCTCGCACTTTTCTACTCACTTCATCTCTTGTTGTTACATGACTATAATACATCTTCAAAAAAGACCAAAACAGACCAAACTTATACTACAGAAAGTTTTGGGCTCAAAAGCACTTCTTTCATAATAAATAACTAAAATATTTATACGTTAATTCCATTTAATACAATACGTTAAATCCATACCGAAGGTCGAGAGGCTCTCAATACGTCTTTCCGTCACTGTGTTTGAGCCATCTGGATTTAACTTTGTTCCTTTTTCAATAGCTATACGCTTCAACAGTCGTGACGTCACCAGACAAATAGTGTCTGGTGTGTAAGTAGTGAGTGTATTTCTCTGTCTGACCTCTCCCTTAAAAAATCCCACCCAATATATTAAAATCCACACGGCATGCATGTATGTCAATAGGATTCAACAGTCGTGACGTCACTTCCCTCGTAATGACGCATAGTAACTTAGTAACTGGTTCTAAACTATCGGAACAATGGCGGACGCCCTTATGAAATACTTCTCCGACGAGCATAAAATTGTATCCAGAGGAGTAAAACATAATAAATCTGATCATGTTTTCACTTTTATACATTCTGATCACATGACATGTGAAAAAGTTCACGCCGGCATGAAGAATAAAAAGTACTGATTTTCTTTGTTTAGAACCAAGCTCCTCGTTGCTGGGCGGACGTGACATCAGACTATTGAATCCTATTATATACCTTATTAATGTTAAGCGTTTCCTGTGATCGGAATACCGGACTCGACTCAGGGGTGGATTAGTATAAATTTTTAACGATCTGTTTCCATCTGATAAAATCTGACATTCATATTCAACCTTCTGTTGATTATATCACTAAAATGTATTGACATTTATATCGTTGACATGTCAGTTAAATTGTACATAGGCGTCTTGTGCATAATGTGCAATAACGTTATAGAATTTTTAAAATTGTGTGCTAAATTTTGCAAAATTGACTTTTAATGGCTGGTTTTAAATATTGGCGACTTTTCAACTGTTAACACAAATTCAGTAAATTACAGTATAGACTACCAAAAGTAAAAGAATTATATTTTTCTGATTCCCAAAATATTATATAATGTCATTGTCCTTGTTCCAATAAGTATCGAACTATTAGCTAAAACAAACTGTCTAGTTTTTTTTTTAATGTAAAAGACTATTATGTATATATATATATATATATATATATATATATATATATATATATATATATATATATATATATATATATATATATATATATATATATATATATATATATATATATATATATATATATATATATATATACTAGTAAAAAGCCCGCAATTTCGCGGGAAAAGAACTATTTTCATTCGATATTGCCAGAATCATTTTCTTGATTAGCTTGATTACGATTAGATGCACATTTTAATCGATGTGCTTGTCGTCGCTGCCATGCTTTATTCGGCATGATTTTAGTTTATCAGTCAGTAGATATCAATATCAATACGTCGCAAGTCTTTACCACGCTTTACTTGGGAGTGCTTTACACTACCTTCAATACTTCACAAATTAAAATGGCGGCCGAGAATCAAAACAATGGTCAAATTAGGAAACTTTAAACTTTCACAAATCTATCAAGGTTTGTTCTAGAGTTTTTAAAACGCTTTTATATGATGACAAATTGAGTAAATAAACGCCTGACAAAAGATCAACGGTGAAAATACAAATTGAATGAATACTGGGGATGTAGGAGCTTTCGCAATGTCTCCCCTTTACTTATGTGCGGCTATGTGGTCTAGTGGTATGACACTCGCTTTCGGATCGGAAGGTCCTGGGTTCGAGCCTCGCTCGGCGCATAGTTGAGTCATTGGAAAAGACTCTTTACTCACATTCTCTCACCGTACTCAGGTGCAAAATGAGTACCTGGCCGTTAACAGCGTTGTCTTTGTCCGAAAAATTGTAATATCGCCTAACAGGCGTCATGTCTCGTCCTACATGTTAAATGTTGCTGTTGACCAGGGACCCCTTGTAAAGCGCATTGAGCACGTTAAGTGGATATTGCGCTATATAAATGCTCAATTTTTTTTATGTGAGGTCAAATGAAAATCTGAAGCGGACGCGAAAAATATCAAGTCCCCGAATCTGTCCACATTTGGTTTGTTCGGGCTAGAAGCGAGACAGGACCAATTGACAGTTTGCCGAAACGTTTAACTAAATATTTCCCTGGGCAATAATGATGACATCGATGGCATAAAGACGACAGTAATATCAGCAGTAATATTAGTTGATGTTGTTAATCGGTGAAACTTTTTAAAAATTTATCACTATGAATGCCACGATTTGCTGAAAAATGCCAATCTGACAGTTCGTAGCAAACACCATTCCCCCCCCCCCCCCCCCCCCCTTGCTCAGGAATTTCTCTACTTGATGGACACCCCCCCCCCCTTTTTTTTCCACGCAACCACATTTCAAAACACACACACACACACACACACACGCACGCACATACACACACACGCACACACATAAACATACACGCAATGAGAACACACTACTACATAACAACACTGATCACCGCTAAATCAACGCAACGGAAGTAAGGACTCTACTGGACAGATAGAGTTGAGGGTGTGGCCATGAGATGTTAGTATCTTTGGTAATTTTTTTATGATATCTGTTTGACTTCACGAACTTTCAAACTGACTTTAAATTATAAAAGGAAATCAAGTTATCTGTTTATCTATCTGTAAAAAATACATTTCTATTTTTCAAATCTTTCAGTAGAGGTGTGCGCCGTATCAATTATTTTATGGACTCAAATAAGCACAATGTTCTCCACAAGGCTATATTTTTAAAAGAAAGGATATATATATATATATATATTATTTTAATATTTACCACAACGTTGGAGTGTGTCTACATCGATGCTTCAGGCCTTTTTAGCATCGTCAGGACTGTGTATTACATGAGTTTGGTTTGTTTTGTAAAAATAATAATTCGCTCCATTGCTACATGTCGAGCACTTTTCGTACCATATTTGTATCCAAGACGATTCAATATATATATATATATATATATATATATATATATATATATATATATATATATATATATATATCAAGTTTAACTGTAAATATCCGGAAATACATATTGAAGGGGAAGACCAGCAAACAAGCAAACAAAAAGACAGAAATATGTTTTGAATATTGTAATAACTTTTACATATAAACATTCACATGAACAAGTAATACATGAAAAAGTCATTCAATTTGATATGTGACATATCGCCTCAAACCGGTAAAAGTGAGGATATAGTCTTTTGGCTATCAGGCCTGCTTATGAGTGCACCCAGACGGAGACATAACACCGTTTTGAGACTTAGTCACAGTATTGTTAATAGCAAGGTTCGTCCTGTTTAAGTATTGATGTCCGATATTTAAATGTAACCACACGTCCATAAAGGGTTTTCGAAACAAAGGCGTCCAGGAAACACCGTCCATTTGTAATTTTAGTCAATACTTTTCAACTGTCGCAACGTCACTTCCTTGCTAATGACGCATAGTAACTTAGTAACACTGGCTCTAAACTATCGGAACAATGGCGGACGCCCGTATGAAATATTTTCCCGGCGAGCATAAAAGCGTATCCAGAGGGGAAAAAAACATAAATTTTATCATGTTTTGACTTTTACACATTCTGATCACAAGGGATGTGAAAAGTTCTAGCCAGCATGAAGAATAAAAAGTAATGATTTTCTTTGTTTAGAACAAGATGGCCGCCGTTGCCGGGCGTGTGACATCAGACTACTGAATCCAATTTTGAAGATTGACTTTTATACAATTTTGTATCCATATTCAGCGGTACGGTCTTTGGCCTCGTACCCGAAAGATAACGAGTTCGATCACCCGCCGCTGCGCTGGGTGGCCTTGAGCAAGTCACCTCGCCCTAGCGGCGCTGGCACCTGTGTTATTCCAGTCTTCCATTGGAATAATAGACACTAGAGACAAATTTCCCGTATTTTATTTAGAATTTTACTTATTTATTTTAATTTTATAATGGATTTTAGAGAACAGAGGCTTACAGGATACACAGTCCATTTGTAGTTTTAGTAATAATATTGTCTTGAAGATTGACTTTTATAGATAGTTCGAAGATGACGTCACTCAGGTCTTTGTTATTGTTTTTTTGCCATCCGCGTTTATGAGTAATGCTCACTTGAACTGTATTAACCTGACTATAAACGTTCATGGATACACACAGTTTTGTGTGTTGGTCCGTTATACTTCCGGATGGCAATGTTATGAGCTTCTTAGCCAAGCGCATACTATCTATACAATTTTGTATCCGTAAGGAATACAAAAAATTGAAATTTTTAGCCCTAATTTTACCTCACAATATTTTGCGAATCAACCACACCAAAATTATCGTCATCTTTATGTAGATATGACACATCCATTCCATTGTGTTTGACTGGAAATATGCATTGATATAATATATTCACATCAAATGACAATTTTTGATCACATTGAGTATAAAATGTCAATGCAAACCTTTACATCCGAGTGTATCAAACAAAGTAGAGCGCTAATATCTCTTTGTTTACAAATAATATGTTTCGGTGCATGACATAATCAATCGGAAGCTGAAATTTTTTTTATTTCTTTTATCTGAAAGAATGTGGCCCCCAGAGCATTTTAATTTTTATTTGAAGTAAATCGGGTGATTTTTCATGAAGTTATGGTCAGATGTATGGGACAGGTATTCAGCAACTTATCTCAAATTTCATAGTTTTTCAACTTGACTAGCTGTAAAAAAAATAGAAGTTAAATTAAGCTTAGATATTTCCCAAAGATGTACAAACAGGGTTGATTTAATCATTTATGACGAGAACTCATTTTGATTAAAAATTGACCTTCTAACTAAACTTGGCAATATCTCAGTTCAAACCGTTTCACCACCCAACTGATTATGTCATTCACTGTAACATACTAGCGCACATCCACATATTAAATTGGCTTATCTAAAAATAAAAACCTACAGTAAGTAGTGGTATTCTGGGGAAATACAACATATTTTTTTACCATTATTATTCATTAAAAAAAAGTATGCCTTTTGCGCCACGATATCATAAGATATCGTAGCCTAGGCATTCCACGAAGGAATATAGATAACTCATCAAACAAGATGTCTGATGTCAACAGGAATCACCCATGTTGTCCAAGTGAGCAAATTGGGGGTTAATAATCTTGCTCAAGGAAAAAAACGAAAGTGTCTGAAGCGGGGCTCGAACACGGGTCTTCCGGATCACAGTGTCATGCCTTAACCACTCGGCCACTTCATACTTGAAGAATTATGTGAAGAAAATATGACTAGGGCAACCACAAAAGAAAGCCGTTCGCTTACGTCAAAGTAAAAAATGAAATTATTTGAATGTAGCTTTGACTCCATTATTATTATTATTATTATTATTATTATTATTATTATTATTATTATTATTATTATTATTATTATTATTATTATTATTATTATTATTATTATTATTATTATTTGTAGTATTATTATTATTATTATTATTATTATTATTAGTAGTAGTATAGTAGTAGTAGTAGTAGTAGTAGTAGTAGTAGTAGTAGTAGTAGTAGTAGTAGTAGTAGTAGTAGTAGTAGTAGTGGTATTAGTAGTAGTAGTAGTAGTAGTAGTAGTAGTAGTAGTAGTAGTAGTAGTAGTAGTAGTAGTAGTAGTAGTAGTAAAAAAATGAGCTTTATATAGCGCAATATTCACTAAAAGTGCTCAAAGAGCTTTACAAGGGGTCCCTGGTCAACAGCAACATTTAACATAAAGGACGGGACATGCCGCCTGTTAGGCGATATTACAATTTTTCGGACAAAGACACGGCTGTTAACGGCCAGGTACTCATTTTACACCTGAGTACGGTGAGAGAATGTGAGAAAAGAGACTTTTCCAAGGACCCAAGACGTTGCGATCCGAAAGCGAGTGGCATACCACTAGACCACATAGCCGCACATAGTAGTAGTAGTAGTAGTAGTAGTAGTAGTAGTAGTAGTAGTAGTAGTAGTAGTAGTAGTAGTAGTAGTAGTAGTAAAAGTAGTAGTAGTAGTAGTAGTAGTAGTAGTAGTAGTAGTAGTAGTAGTAGTAGTAGTAGTAGTAGTAGTAGTAGTAGAGTAGTATTATTGTTGTTGTTGTTGATGATGATGATCATGATGATGATGATGATGATGATGATAATGATATATTTTATTCAAAGAAAATTTATGGTTATTGACCAGGAACTTAAGACACATTTTCAACATTACATAATACCAAAATCAACAACATCCAAGTATATACATGACGGATTAGATAACGACAGCAAACGCGATAAAATCATTTTGGAATGTCCCAAGGGACGTAATCAATGATCGACTTTAGTATGTTCTTCTAATAACGCAGTTGTACCCCTTGGTTATTTGTATTTACTCGGGGAGCGAGTGTGCAAATGGGAGAGAAAAAAAAAGTGTGATTGTGTGGGGGGGGGGGGGGGGGGGGGGGGTCAGGTAATGAAAATAATGCTTAGTTCATTGAGTATATCCGTTAAGACCGTTGGAATGCTATGGTATATCATTAACTTCTCCTTACCAACTATAGGGAAATCGTCACATTCGTTACGATACAACCAACATTTCTTTAATTCAATTTCTTTTGTACATCATAAAATTTAAAGAAAATGAACAGTGAGTTGTAGAGCATGTTTTGCTAAAGAAATTATGTATCGCAAGAACTTACTGCTATTGTGTCTGAGTGATTAAAAAAAAGTATTTTTGTGTTAGTTGGGTTTGAAAGTTTGGGGAAAATCATGAAAATGGCTGGTAAGGAGAGAGTTAAAGTGTTCAGTTTCACTTTCATCAATTCGACGTTTCAGATCGAAGTCTCCGACGCTGGTGTCATGACTTTACTGGTTTCATCTTGACCTTGCTCTTCGTTCTTGTGCTCTGTGTAGTGTTTTTTCACCCTAGGGCAACACAGGGTCATGAACAGACTCACGAGAAGATGGATAATCTCACAAAAGCCCA
>NC_088367.1:31005908-31013408 GCF_034508935.2 Berghia stephanieae | reverse complement strand
ACAGTCCGAATTCTTTGGAAATTTACCACACACCGTGTTGACAAAGAGTTGCTGGAAAAGATATCAAGCACACACACTTTAGAACGTTATTACCTCAGTAAAGCAGCCTTCCTTCCAAGAACCAAGGAATCGGAGTTTATACCGTGTCATGGAGAGAAAGATAAGGGGAGTAAATGTGACTCATAAATAAGGGAATAACAACAAAGAAACGACAATTTGGCCTTTGACCTTTTTCATGTTTCTTTCTTTTGATTTTTTTGGGTTTTTTTTTTTTTTTTTTGGCGTTTTTTTTTTTTTTTTTTTTTTTTTGGTATTGTTCACTTATTTATGAGTCACATTTATCTACTCCCTTTATCATTCTCTCCATTTTATTAACTCATTTAGGCAGGCACCTCTACTTTGTCGGTTTATAACGTTTCTATAACGTTAAAAGGATGCTAGCAACTGCGTGGCACTCTTTGAATAATGATATTTAAAAAATGAAATAAAAGACAAACAAAATTGAGCTTGCTTTTATATAGCGCAATATCCACTAAACATACTCAAAAGCGATTGTCAAAGGGTCCCAGACCAACTGCAACACGAAACACAGAGAACGAGGCCTGATGCCTGTTAGGCAACATTCCTTTTTCCTTTTACCGACAAGGACAACGCTGTTAAGGGCCAGGTACTCACTTAAAACCCGAGTAAGATGAGAGAATGAGAGTAAATAACCTTTTCTAAGGACTCAACTATGCGCCGAGCGAGGCTCGAACCCAGGACCTTGCGATCCGTAAGCCAGTGTCATACGACTAGATCACATAGGTCCCACGTTCATGAGAGTACTACCAACTGAGCTATTGAAAACCTAATTTTTAGTTTAAATAAAAAACCAACTTTTACGGAGCATTCATCCCCATGGTACCGCATCCAGAAGAAGAAAAGCAACAATAACACGTTTTTGGCCAGAAAACTTGTCCTTCAAATATCGATCGATTAAAATTACCCTCATCTTGACAGAAACTTTCAAACCTGAGACTCTAAGGAAATCCCGGGTTCGGCAGTTTTTGACAAGATGAGGGTCATGTTAATCGATCGATAATTGGATTCAATAGTCTGATGTCACGTCGCCCAGCAATGGCGGCCATCGTGGTTCTACACAAAGAACATCGATACTTTTTATTATTCCTGCTGGCTAGAACTTTTCACATGTCTTGTGATCAGAATGTGTAAAAGTCAAAACATGATCAGATTTATAATGTTTTTTTTTTCCCTCTGGATACGCATTTATGCTCGTCGGAGAAATATTTCATAAGGGCGTCTGCCATTGTTCAGATATTTTAGAACCAGTTACTAAGTTACCTTGCGTCATTACGAGGGGAGTGGCGTTAACGACTGTTGAAGCGTATTGAAGGACGAACTTTTAACTCAAAATGTTAAATACGTGTTTTTTGCGGGGTTTTTTGTTTTTGTTTTTTGTTTGTTTTTGTTTAGTTTTTTGTTTTTTTTTGTTTTGTTTTTTTTTTTTTTGGGGGGGGGGGAAGGGGGGGGGGGGGGGGGTTTCAGAGTATAGAAATATAGGTTATCAATGCAGATAATTTTTTAAAAGGATATAATATTATATTATGCGACCTATGTGCACATATTTAAAGGTCTGATAACCGAATGTAATTATGGGCTTGATTTAACATTGTTATAATGGACACTATTTTGTGTTGGTTTGAGAGAAAATTACAACAATGGGCCCATCATAACAATATGTGTTATCAGACCTGCAAATACGTATACTTAAGTTGTGACCCAACGAGTATAGAGTCAATGTGAAGCAACTACCACCCCCCCCCCCCCCCCCCCCCCCCAACCCCCACGCAAAAAAAGGATTTGAATTATGATCATTAAAATGATCATTTTTACCGAACTTATTTTTTGCAGTGCATGAAATTAGTGTAGATATATCATGCTCATCAAGGCAGGTAAATCTACGATATCTTATATACCTTGTGGTTGTCCCAATAGCTCAGTTGGTAGAGCACTAGCTTCATAAGCAAAATGACCTAGATCGATCCAGGGTGAAATCAAGATTATTTTTACTTACCTTCTTGTCAACCCAGCTAGCAGTGATTGGGTAGCTGAGTCCGTTAGATCTGAGGGAAAGCACTTTGCAATGAACTGGCGTCCTATCCAAAGAGTGGCAAGCAATTCGCTTTTGTCCGTTTCACTCTATAGAAAAAGGGATAAACTTCGGCTCCATGGACTTTATGACTCTGACGGACTTTAGGACTCATTATTCAATGTATAACAAACAGATTCGCCTATCCGACATAATACCACTCCGAGGCGATAAGGCACAAATATTCAATTTAATATTTGTTCCTGTATCTTTCCCAGCTACGTTTAATATTTATTTTTAAATTTTTCGTTTTACTGGGGATTTTTTCCAGTTTTGATTAAAACTGATTTAGAGAGAGATAAGCCAATCAAAAGGGAACGACTGGAATCGATTCTGCTAGTAATGATTGCAGGCAAAACAAATCTGCACATTTTTTTCTCTCGGTTTAGGAAGACAAGAGTGTCGATTAATCATTTAATGACTATGTGTACTTGTGTTGTAACACTCGCTTTTGGACTGTAATGTCCAGGGTTCGATTCCCGCTCTGGACAGCGAATAGTGAGTCCTTGAAAAAGGTTCTTTACTCACATTCTCTCACCGTATTTGGGTGTAAAATATCGCCTAACAAGTGCCATGTCTCGTCCTATATGTTAAGTGTTGCTGTTGGATAGGGGTCACTTGTAAAGCACTTTGAGCACGTTTAGTGGATATTGGGCTAAATAAAACTCTCAAGTTTGTACCTGGTTTTTTTAAAAAATTTATGTCCATAATGATGAGAAATAATATAAAGGAGGAGAGAAGAGTTAGAAAAATAAAAATCCTTTTTTTTTCAAAATGTGACCAGTCGACTTAAATCGGTGTATTTAGTATGATTTAGATTATGAAAAAAAGAAGAATTAATAGTCAACTTTAGTAAGAAATTTTCGCTAGATTTATAGCTTTTGCTGTATGGAATAGATATAGACGGTCCCGTAGTTTCTTAAACTAATAATATAAAACTTCCATATTATTATTATTATTATTATTATTATTATTATTATTATTATTATTATTATTATTATTATTTATTATTATTATTTTTATTATTATTATTATTATCATCATCATCATTATTATTATTATTATTATTATTATTATTATTATTATTATTATTATTATTATTATTATTATCATCATCATTATTATTATTATTAATAATATATAATAATAATAATAATAATAATAATAATAATATTTTTATTATTATTATTATTATGATTATTATTATTATTATTATTATTATTATTATTATTATTATTATTATTATTATTATTATTATTATTAGTATTATTATTATTATTTTTTATTATTATTATTATTATTATTATTATTATTATTATTATTATTATTATTATTATTATTATTATTATTATTATTATTATTATTATTATTATTATCATGATCATCATGATCATCATCAACATCATGATCATCATCATCATCATCATCATCATCATCATCATCATCATCATCATCATCATCATCATCATCATCATCATCATCATCATTATTATTATTATTATTATTATTATTATTATTATAATTATTATTATTATTATTATTAT
This sequence comes from Berghia stephanieae, assembly GCF_034508935.2. Taxonomy (NCBI): domain Eukaryota; kingdom Metazoa; phylum Mollusca; class Gastropoda; order Nudibranchia; family Aeolidiidae; genus Berghia; species Berghia stephanieae. The sequence goes on along the minus strand of NC_088367.1, from coordinate 31,009,715 downwards.
TATTACTATTATTATTATTATTATTATTATTATTATTATTATTATTATTATTATTATTATTATTATTATTATTATTACCATTATTGTTATTATTATTATTGTTTTTTTACTTCTATTTTTTCTTTATAACAAATTATGCCACAGTGTCATAAAGAACATAGCACCAACATTTCATAGCTCTGATCAGTTTATCTATGAATTCACTTCTTGGCATCCTTGCCATTCCTTGCGTTCATTCCTAGCTTTAATCCCTATTTGTTTTCGTTTTCTTTCTATTTATTTTACATCAACAATCCTATTTCTCCCATCTCCGTTAAAAGCGTATAATTTTATAGCATGGCGATAATAACATGGGTGACCTTAACATAACTCTCTTTTCTGCTTTTTATATATATATATATATATATATATATATATATATATATATATATATATATATAACGTTTTCATTCAGCGAGAATTCAACCCGACTCGTTGTGTTGCAAATAGATTAAATGTGATGATATATTTTATTCTTTTTTTTATCCATGTGAAAACCAAGAAATGCAACCCACCGGTTCAATCTGCTATGAAATCGGAACGATCTTGCTGAAGAAAAATAATTATTTAAAACCACACTAAAAGGAATGAGAAAATTAGAATTTATTGAAAAAAACACAAAACCAGAGCATTTATATAGAGTAATTTTCACTAAACGTGCTCAAAGCGCTTTACAAAGGATCCAACAGCATGGCAACACTTAACATGTAGTACGAGTCATGACCCCTATTTATTAGGCGATATTACAATCTTTTTTTTTTCATATAGAGACAACGCTGTTAACGACCAGGTTCTCATTGTACACATGAGTACGGTGAGAAAATGTGAGTAAAGAGCCTTTTCCAAGGACTCAACTATGCGCCGAGTGTTATACCACAAGACTACATAGCCGCATATTGAAGATTAAGGAACAAATCTCCCTATTTTCAGTACGCGTATTTATTTCAACTTAAAATATGTAAAAGTTATGCTGAAGTCCTTCAGAGCCATTAGGCCCATGGAGCCGGAGTTCATCCCCGTTTCTAAAGCGTGAAATTGCTAATAGCAATTGCTTATTATCATTTTGATAGGACGTTAATCTATCGCAGAGTACTTTCCACTACATCTTACAGACGCAGCTATTTAATCACTGCTGGGTGGAGAGTAGGGTCGGAAAAAAATATAATAATAATAATTATAATAATAATAATAATAATAATAATAATAATAATAATAATAATAATAATAATAATAATAATAATAATAATAATAATAATAATATTAATAATAGATATTTATTGTCCATAAATATGGCAATTTATCATTAAGTTACATTTTTTATAACGTTGTATGATAACTATAACATTGAACAGATATTTCACTCCTACTTATTTTTTCTCTCTCTCTCTCTCTCTCTCTCTCTCTCTCTCTCTCTCTCTCTCTCTCTCTCTCTCTCTCTCTCTCTCTTTATTTCTTTCACGATATACCCAACATAAACATATATCGCTGTACCCGGGATTGATCTAGGTCCCTTTGAGCGTGAAGCGACTGCTCTAACAACTGAGCTAGCAGGGACCCCCAGTAATGATTAAACTTGAATTAAAATCATCAGCCTCCTCTTGACTGAATGCCGTTTTCTTGGTGGGGTTCCTGACATCCCATCGTGGGCAGGGAGGCACCTACTGTGTCTTCTATTCCCCTAAATATGTTTTCCAACATGCTCTCTGTCTTTGTCTTGGAATGAGATTACTTGGTTATGTCCTGGCCCTGGTCGGACCCTGACTGAGAGGAAAACAGTCAAATGTATAGTTAGACTTTTGGGAGATGATATTTTTGTCTTGTAAATGATCTCTCTGTTATGGACTGTATTATTTTTTTGGTTTACATATATAGTATCTAGGGTGCTTTAATTGTAATTCTATAACTTTTAGCTGATCGCAAACTAACTACTTTGATAGTATGCTCTTGAAAAACATTTGTTTCCTTTTTGAACCAATTCCCGGGTCCTCTTTGTCTTACCTTTCGTTGGGTGATTTAATTGTAATTCTATAACTTTTTTACTATCTCATTTTCTTCCCTTTTACTGGCGCTGAAATGACCTATATGTGTTGCAGGCGCCGTAAAACCCTTAAAAACAAAACAAAACAAAAACAAAACAAACAACAATACCGTTTTGAAACGATCAGTCACAATATATGCTATAAATTGTTCGAGCCAAAAGCAATCACTTCATCGGACCAGATCGATGCCAGGGTTGTTGACATTTCGGGTTGACATGGCTCTCAGTGGACGGAGGTTCATTACAATTTTATTTGAATTTATATCGTTGATAACGTTGAGATTTTATTGATGCTATGAGCTTAGTTGAATTACTCACAACATCCGACAGCCGGATACACGTACCAACGCACAAAAGTATGTGTAATCGTAAACGTTTATAGTCTGATCGATAGAATTTAGTGAGAACTACTCATAACTATTCATTGTTGTTGTTGAAGATGATGATGATGATGATGATGATGATGATGGTGATGATGATGATGATGATCGTGATGAGTATGATGATCATAATGATTATGATGATGATGATGGTGGTGGTGGTGGTGATGACGATGATGATGACGATGAGAATTACTCATAACTATTCATTGTTGTTGATGATTATGATGATGATGATGGTGATGATGATGATGATGATGATGGTGATGATAATGATGATGACGATGATGATAAAAGGTGACAAAGATATAGCAGACCAATACATACAGCATAGTCCTCATCTGGCCATATCCGTGAAGAAATTGTTTTCATGTATTTTTTCTCTCTGCAGGATGGTAACAAAGATATACAGATGAATTGTCGTAGTAATATCACCATCATCATCTTCACCAGCATAAACATCTTTCTCCTCCTCCTACTCTTCCTACTCCTCCTCCTCTTCGTCATCATCATCATCATCATCATCTTCATCATCATCATCATCAACATCATCATCATCTTCATCATCATCTTCATCATCATCATCATCATCATCATCATCATCATCATCATCATCATCATCATCATCAAAGCAACTGCAAACGCAACAACCATCACCACCATCACCACACCACCATAACCATTACAACAACCACCAGCACCCCCTCCTTCACTATAATATACAAAGTGCAAGCCTTGATCATCTTTAATTATCTGGTCATGCACTAAGTGCACTGATGGGCCATCTTCCTCCTCCTCCTACTCCTCCTAATCCTCCTCCTCTTCGTCATCATCATCATCATCATCATCAACATCATCATCAACATCATCATCATCATCATCATCATCATCATCATCTTCATCATCATCTTCAGCATCATCATCATCATCATCATCATCATCATCATCATCATCATCATCATCATCATCAAAGCAACTGCAAACGCAACAACCATCACCACCATAACCATTACAACAACCACCACCACCCCCTCCTTCACTATTATATACAAAGTGCAAGCCTTGATCATCTTTAATTATCTGGTCATGCACTAAGTGCACTGATGGGCCAATATTTGTTTAACTAATCGTATAGGCTTGGAATTCGCTGCATGTCACTAAATTGTTTAAGTGAAGAATAATAGGCATTAAATCCAAAGTATATAAGCTTAGCTCTCTCCTTACTGACTATAGTCATGATTTTTCCAGGAATGGTCTACCTACCTAACACAGAACTTGGCTGTTTACACTCAAATCCATGAGAAATACATACACACTGGACATTCATATTTAATTTGCTTTGTAAACAAA
>NC_088367.1:30990908-30995908 GCF_034508935.2 Berghia stephanieae | reverse complement strand
ATTTTTATTTCATTGTAAACAAATCGTTAATTGTTTTTTCATTTATAGTAACTAGTAAATTCTGGGGCCTCATTCTACATATATCTTTATGCATAGTCGAGTAGCTCCTTACTCACTTGAGACCATGACATTTTGGAGGGGACACATATAAAGAATTGAATTTATTTAGTTACTTATATCTATTTCATCTAACTTTAAAGTTTAAATTGTAAAACTCTTAATTGCCCCACTTGATCATATTTTAATTGAACTCCCTATTTACAGGATTAATTTTTTTTTCTTTTTCATTTCTTCATTTAAATGGAATAGCAATTTATCCATTCATTCTTTCATTCAAATTGAATAGCATTTTATTGATTCATTCCTTCATTCATTTATTCATTTATAAATTATTCATTCATTCATTGCTCATTCATTTATTCATTCATTCATTCATTCATTCATCCATTCATTCGTTTATTCACTCATTTATCCAATCATTCATACATTTATTCCTCCCTTCATTCTTTCATTCATACATTATCCATTCATTCATTCATCTATTCACTCAGTTTTTCATTCATTCATTCATTCCTTGTCCACTTTGTTATTATATCACTCTTTTCATTTTGTTGTTTGCCTCATTCATGAATTGTTTTCAATAGGTTTACATTCCATAACGATTCATTCACCTATCATCCAATCACTCAGTGTTGTGAACACATTTTGTAACTATTGTAAATCTTACGATATTTTATTGTTTTGTATTTCAGACATCACTGTTAAACACTCTTCAATGCCTAATTACAATTGTTGAACAACCATTGAACAAGAGAGCGGTCCCAGCCACGAACTGAGTTGGTAAATATATCCTTCATTATTCTCTTTTACATGAGTTGGGCATCACATAGTAACTATAGACATCGTGATTTGTTTTGCATAGTGATTTGTTTTAAATGCATTTTTGGCATATTACTGTTACCGAAAACCACTTATATATTATGTTCTGAAAAGTGAGTCTTTAAAAACTAAATAATAATAAAAGGAGTCTACTAGCCGTCGTGTTATATTTAGTGATAGATAACTTGGGATTATTTTGGCATCCTATTATTGTTATCACACTCTAGTATATTAGCGTCATTGCGAATAATTGTACACAAACTAACGACGAGTCACACACATTGGTGATACATTTTTCGTAGTAACATAGTTTAGAGTACACGCGATTGACACATTGTTATTGACACAAGTCATAATAACTCCGCATTGTATTGACACATTGCTTTATAAGATATAACGATAAAAGGCATCAAATTCAACATACATAATAAGTTGAAATAAGAGAGAGAGATTTCTAAAAATAGAACAGTTCATTCCAGTAAGTGTAAATAAATAAAACAGTCAGTAACAGTATCCTGTCAATATAATATATATAAAATATCGTAACTAATTTATTGCAACATGGAAGCATATAAAAGATACTTAAGTCTCGCAAAGGACTTAGAAATACCCCAGGAAAGAATATTTTCATGGTGCGAAGAGAAAGTAAAAGAAGAAAAAGAACATGAAGAAAGAATTCGTAGAGAAGAAAATGAAGAAAGAATACGTAGAGAAGAAAAAGAACACGAAGAAAGAATGCGTAGAGAAGAACGAGAAGAAAGAGTCCAAGAAAAAGAACACGAAGAAAGAATTCGTAGAGAAGAAAATGAAGAAAGAATTCGTAAAGAAGAAAAAGAACACGAAGAAAGAATTCGTAGAGAAGAAAAAGAACACGAAGAAAGAATACGTAGAGAAGAACGAGAAGAAAGAGTCCAAGAAAGGGAACTAAAAAGCCACAGCCTTGATTAACTGCTTATCTGGAGAACCGCTAAAAGTTTTCTATACCTTAACAACTGAAGATGCAGATGATTATGGTAAAATTAAAGACGCTCTACTAAAAAGATTTAGATTAACAGAAGATGGTTACCAGGAAAGGTTTCAGACTGCAAAACCGGAAAGTGGAGAAGACTTTAATACATTCGTGAACCGAATTACTCAATTTCTAAATCGGTGGCTTGAGTTGGCAAACGTAAAACAAGACGACTTTGCAGGCCTTTACTATCTCACGCTGAAGAATCGAATCTATCAAGCTTGCAACCCAGATTTAGTCGCATTCTTTAAAGAGAGAAAGCCAGAAAACTTGGACAAATTAAAAATCTACGCAGAAAACTTTAACAGCGCACATCCATTGACACCCCTTAGCAGAACATTGAAGGAACCATACTACGCTGCTGCTGCTCAGAGTCCAGGTACACCTAAAGTTCAATACTCAAATAGAACGAGCCGATCAATCACTCGGAACACGCAAGTGAAACAGGATGACCATAGTAACAAACCATGGAACAAACAGTTCAATAGAGACCATAGCCGACCCTATCAAAACAAAACAAGAAATAGCACTGACAATAATACTGAGTATAAGAAAACCAACAAACCTATAATTAAATGTCAATATTGTGGAATGAAAGGCCACACAGCAGACAAATGTTACAAAATCGTGGGATATCCAAAAGAAACTGCAAATGCATCACTCCAAACAGGTGTAAACAATCAGACACGAGTAATGTCAGGAGAAAATATAAATGTGTATTGCGTGAAAGGTATGTCACTTTTAACACAAACTCACAAATCAGGATCGCTATTTTTTTGTGAAGACAAAGCTAATGGAACTGATTGCAAAATATTGAGAGACACAGGATGCAGTACAGTAGGAATAAAAGCATCTTTGATCAATGACGAAGACAAAACTGGAAAAACGGTACAATGCATCACATTCAGTGGCACAGTCGAAACCTTTGAAACAGCTAATGTGTACATAGAAACCCCATACTAAACAGGAATAGTGGAATGCTGTATACTTCCCAACCCCGTCGCTGATGTTATTGTTGGCAATATAAAAGGTCTTAAAGACAACCCAACAGATGTAAAAGAATGGTCATTAACCCAAGAAACAGCTTGTCTAGCAGAAACAAGAAAGATGACTAAGACAACAGAGAAGCCAATGACTATTTCTCTAGAACCACAACAATTTGACAGGAACACGTTCATTGAAGAACAGAAAAAGGACCCGACTTTAACTTCATATTTCAATATCGCAAACAAAGGGACGAAATCAAAAGTTGAATACATCATTGAAAAAGATATTCTGTTCAGGTTACATAGGAAAAGAAACAAAATAGCTAAACAACTGGTCACGCCGAGTATTTACAGAAACAAAATCCTTGGAATAGCGCACGATTCAATAATTTCTGGATATCTTGGGAGCTCTTCCACATTGAAGAGAATATCCGAGAATTTCACATGGCCTGGAATTACTAAAGACGTCCGAGAATATGTGAAATCGTGTGACACATGCCAAAGAAGAGTCGCAAAAGGCAGAATACCGAGATTGCCATTAGAGACAACCCCAGTTATTGAAAAAGTTTTTCAAAAAGTTGCAATTGACATTATAGGCCCTTTAACAAAATCAGATAGAAACCATACACACATACTAACACTAGTCGATTACGCAACCAGGTGGCCAGAAGCGATAGCATTGAAATCAACTACATCGGATCACATAGCTGAAGCATTGATGACAATTTTTACTAGAATAGGCATACCAAATGAGATACTGTCGGACAATGGACCCCAATTTACATCACATATGATGCATGAAACCATGAAACTCATGGGAATCCAACACTCATTCACAACTCCCTACCACCCCCAAGCAAATGGTCTTTGTGAAAGATCTAATGGCACTCTAAAGAATATGTTAAGAAAAGTGTCAGCAGAAAAACCAGATGATTGGGACAGATACTTACCAGCAATCCTATTTGCATATAGAGAAATACCCCAAGAATCTACAGGCTACTCCCCATTTGAGTTGATGTATGGACGATCACCTCGCGGCCCGATCAATATAGTAGCCGACATTTGTAAAGGGAATGAGGAGGGCAATAACGAAATTATGTTTGCTTACGAATATGTAAGAAACCTGAAAGACAGAATAGAGGATACATGTAAGCTAGCACAGGAATCCGTCACTAAAAAAGCAGAGAAATACAAGGAATACTCCGATCGAAAAAGCAAGTCAAGAAAATTTGAGATTGGTGACAAAGTACTAATACTCTTACCCGATGACTCGAGTAAACTTTTAGCTACATGGAAAGGACCATTCAAAATAACAGCAGTAAAATCTAATGTTAATTACGAGATTAAAATTAACAACACAACAAAGACATTCCATGCAAATATGCTAAAAAAGTATTTTGATAGAGACACAGTGTCGCAACCTATGTTTACTAATATCGAAGCTTCAAATGCAGGATCGATCATACCGTTGGTCATGGGACACAGACACTCGAGACAGAAAAACAAACAAAAATCGCACAATTGCAACCACCTAAGACAAAAAAAGAAGTACGCAAAGTACTTGGGCTCCTAAATTTTTACAGGAAATACATTTACAACTTCGCGCACATCGCGACACCGCTAACAAATCTGACAAAGAATGGGTCACCGAACAAAATTGTTTGGACAGAAGTGTGTCAGAATAGCTTTAACCAATTAAAGGCATTACTCTGTTCAGAACCAATTCTTAAATTACCCGACATATCAAAAGAATTTGTTGTAAGAACTGACGCGTCTGATAAGGGCATCGCAGGTGTACTATTACAGGAACATGAGGGAACTCTAATGCCTTGCTTATATGCAAGCAGAAAATTATTGGACAGAGAATCACGATACTCTGTAATAGAGCGTGAAGGACTGGCCATCGTCTTTGCTTTAAAGACATTCAGCAGATATCTACTGCTAAAAGAGTTTGTGGTCGAAAGGGACCATAAACCACTCACGTACATAAGAAATAACAAAATGAATAATAGTAGAGTACTAAGGTGGAGTCTATTTTTGCAAAATTACACTTTCAGTATCTCTCACATACCAGGTTGTGAAAATATTCACGCCGACCTACTTTCTCGATTAGTGTAATGACGTGA
>NC_088367.1:30978408-30980908 GCF_034508935.2 Berghia stephanieae | reverse complement strand
TTTTTTTTTCTTTAGTTTTTGTTTCATTCTTCGAGACATTGACGTAATATGAACAGTTTGTCGGCTGTTAAACTATCGGATGAGATATTTATAGGATAAATATTGTGAAAAAGAACGCCTTTAGCAGGAATGATTTGATTACTGTCTGCTCATAACGTATAATGTTCGTATGAGCTCAATGCTTAAAATAGAATCCAAAATGGTATCGGTATTGAAAGTATAGTTGTGGTAGCGATAGTTGTGATGATGATGATGCTGATGATGATGATACTAATAATAATAATAATGAAAAGCATGATGATAACGGAGATGGTTATTAGTCATAATCGCTGTTGCTACCCTATCGATGAAAACTGTAAGAGTCAGAGATTGTGATTTTAAGTTGAGAAATAAATAAAACTTCACAGTAAATGATTAAAGTGATATTAACTGCTAGAAGCTGTGGACTGTAAAAAAACAAAAGTAATAAACAAAATAATGGATATAACAGCTTTAAAAGAGAATAAAATACCAAACATAGAACGTTTCGGGCTCAAAACCATTCTTCAGCCAACAAAAACAGTTAAAACATATTAAATACATTACAGTAATGTAGGTTATGTTTTAATTGTTTTTGTGTTTGTGGGTTTTTTGGGGTTTTTGTTGTTGTTGTTGTTGTTGTTGTTGTTTTTACGTGTGTGGCATTTTGTTCTCTTTTGAAGCTGTTATATTCATGTTTTGTTATTAATGACTTATTACAGTCAATGATTAATAGAATTTTTATCCTTATTTTAACACACCATTGAGACCATAACAATTTGGTTTTAATCAGACTCAATCACGAATAGATAAATCATAAATGCCTTTAAAAAAAGGAAATGAAAAATGTCTCAAACACTTTTCAGACAAAATAAATTAAGATTTATACATATATCAACACATTTATAAAGTAATATTTTCAGTTTCCCAATATCATCATAATATGCTTTATCAATTTCATTTTTAAAATTCAAAAGATGATTTACACATAAGTATATATGAGTTGGGACAAGTAAGCATTTGACTGTACAAGATACATATTGTCTGTAAAATGGGCATGATCTATATTACATTTCCATGTGCTCGAGGTCATTGGTCACATTGGAATATGTACTCAAAGTGACCAAGCAGCGTGTTTACATTTCTGAAGAAATATCCAATCGTTGGACAGCAACAAATCATGTGATTGATGACTTGGTTGGACGAAAACATGAATATAGATCGCTCCCATTGAAGTCATCATTTAGATCAGTTCAAGCGTAGCCATCATTAACTTATAGCCTGACACTGAACAAGAAATGACATCAAAAGACAAGTCTTTGGCCACAAAAAAAAAACAAATAGTGAGTTGTATTCAATAGTTCGACTAATGGGATCACTTGTTTCCTTGAGCTTTACTAACGACAACTCACTAGACGCTGCAAAAACCTAAAAAAAAATGGCATCAAACTATAAGTCTTAGAGGGCTCTAGTGTCGGGCTATATGTTAACGATGGCTACGGTTCAAGCCCGTAATGCCAGGGTTTATCCTGGTTTCTGTAGCGATAAACAGACAGTGACAATTAATTGCTGTATTGTGCATAAAGCGCTAATTTATGGTAAAGTACTATTCTATGCCAAATAAAACAGACCCAAAAATCCAACCGACTCTGAGAGAACAGTCAAACTACAAAAATATAATAATAAAGATAAAACATTAACTCAACATGGGGTTAGAAAAAATACTTGATCATTTAGATAGCGCAATATCAACTAAACATGATCAAAGCGCTTTACAAATAGTTATTACAAATCAGAAACACTTGAGATATATGACAAGACATGACGCCTGTTGGGCGATATCACACATTTTCTTTTGGGTGAGATAATGTAAATAAAGGGCCTTTATCAAAGACTCAACTATGCGCTGTTCAGAGCGGGACGGACTCAAACCTAGGATCTTCCCATCCAAAGACGAGTGTCATACCTCAAGACTACATGCCTATTCACCTATTCAAAAGTAGTATGTGCTTGGCTAAGAAGCTCACAATATTGCCATCCGGAAGTATAACAGACCAACACACAAAACTATGTGTAATCTTGGACGTTTATAGTATGTTAATCCAGTTTAGTGAGAATTACACATTAACGCAGATAGCAAAAAACAATAACAAAGCCCTGAGTGACGTCAACTTCGTTCTATCTATATGCAATCGAGAATTCTATTATTCATCTGTGGTTGGCTATCAGTGTCAGTATACTTCTCACCTTATCATTGTTATCCTTGATTTTATTTGTGAATTTAGTGTGATTTGACACTTTCATTTCTCCTGGCAAAATAGAAGGATCGCCTTCATAGGGCATGCCAAATGCCCCTCCTTGGTCCCCTGTCGAGACACCATCGCTGTCCCAGCCCGAGTTGAGGAACGCGTCCACGTCGAAATCGTCACGGAACTCCTCCTTGAAGACATCACGGACATAGTCTGCGTCAGGAGATGGTGGT
>NC_088367.1:30948408-30970908 GCF_034508935.2 Berghia stephanieae | reverse complement strand
GACTCAAAAAAAGATGTCAATAAATATATATAAATATATGTTGTATTATGCATTGTAACCTTATTATTGTTATCTTCTTTATCTATGGGTATATGAGTGTGTGTGTGTGTGTGTGTGTGTTTGTGTGCGTGTGTGTGTGTGTGTTTGTGGGTGTGTGCTTTGCATATCACGGTTAAAGATTTATGTTTGTACATCAGTGGGTGTGTGCTTTGCATGTCACGGTTAAATATATATGTTTGTACATCAGTGGGTGTGTGCTTTGCATGTCACGGTTTAAGATATATGTTTGTACATCAGTGGGTGTGTGCTTTGCATGTCACGGTTAAAGATATATGTTTGTACATCACATATATACATGAGTACATCTAAGTTGAAATACTATCTTTACCACGTGTATCATTATTGTAATCTTTAATCAATAGATGTTTAGCATTACTATTGATATTAAGGGCATTAAGGGATTGAGAGCTGTATTTTGCTGTCAACGAACGTGAGGAATGGGCAGACATTTGTGATCCAAAGTCTCAAAACGGTATTAAGTCGAGATGATTAAGATGCTGAAAACTGAATCTGTAGCCAGAAATATCAGACTTGCGTTGAGTTTATATGCTTTATTGAGGAGAATGAATATCATATTTTAGAGCGTTAAATAACAATAATTCATATTTTTGACCAGTTCAGCTTTAATTTGACTTTTTAAGCATCTGGTTCATCCCGACATAATACCGTTTTGAAACGTTGGGTCACATTGTCATCACAGAGTGCGGCCAGCCAGCATCATTGAACACGAAGCTGGATAGTAAGTTTTAAAAATGAGCTTTTATATACCGAAATATCCACTAAATGGGCTCAAAGCGCTTTACAAGGGGTCCAGGCCAACAGCAACACTTAACATTTAGGACAGGACATGACGCCTGTTAGGCGATATTACAATTTTTTTTCGGACAGAGACAGCGCACCTGAGAACGATGAGAGAATGTGAGTAAAGAGCCTTTTCCAAGGATTCAGCCGCAGAGTAAGTAAGTAAGACATGTGTAATGCTGACTAGCTACCGTCAGAACTGTCTGCAAGTTATACCATTATAAAAAGTAGTCCTTCAGAGCCATTGGGCCCATGGAGCCGGAGTTTATCCTGGATTCTATAGCGTAAAACAGGCAATGTTAATTGCTTATTATTATTAGGATAGGACGCTAGTTTATAGTAAAGTATATCCGGACAGACAGAACAACGTATTGAAGCTTTTGAGATGTGGACGTACAGGAGAATGCTGAAAATACCTTGGACAGCAAGAAAAACAAACATCGAAGTCCTCGACCTAATGGGCCAAAAACAAAAAGAACTTCTTTTGACTGTGAAGCACAAAAAGCTGTCATATTTTGGACATATGCGAAGACATGATAGCCTCGAAAAAAAGGATAATAGAGGGAAGAATTGAAGGAAAGAGAGGCAGAGGAAGACAAAGGAAATCCTGGACAGATGGCATCAAGGACGCTACAGGACGGCGCATGGCAGACTGTAACGAGGCTGCAATGGACCGTGAAAGATGGAAGGCCATGACATCCGACCTCTGGAAAGAGATGGAACCCGGGTAAGGTAAGTATATCCAATAGAACCAGCTACCCATTCACTGCTGGGTGGACAAGGGGTCGGGAAAAAGATCTCGACAGTACCATCACAAGAAACCTTTTGTGGGGCAGCGTGGCTCAACGGTACGCCTTTACCTCGTACCCGAAAGGTAAAGAGTTCGATTACCCGCTGTGTTGTCGTGTGGCATTGAGCAAGTCAGCTCGCTCCAGATCAGTTTGCGGCGCTGCACTGCGGCTGATGCCTGGGATATTCCGGTCTTCCCTCGGATTAGACAGATATCCCCTATGGGATGAATAAAGGAAATTCTATTTTTTTAAATTACTTATAGATAGTATGCAGATGACGTCCCTCAGGCCTTTGTTATTGTTTTTGCCATCCGCGTTTGTGAGTTGTTCTCACTAAACTGTATTAACCAGCCTATAAAAGTTCATGGTTACACAGAGTTTGTGTGTTGGTCCGTTATACTTCCGGATGGCAATGTTGTGAACTCCTTGGCCAAGCGCATTCTATCTATATTTGAGTGTTACTTTCAAAACCTGCTGTCACATCTAGACAGAAAATGAGATAAAACTCCCCTTCAATCTATGAGACACTTAGGAATCAACAACTAATAATGTGAAATTGAATGTAAGCTTCAATTTAATAAACTAAAACAGATAATGTGGACGTTTCGGGTTTCGCCTTAATCAACAAAACAGGATGAATGAAACACTACAGATGAATTAGATAATATATTATGATAATGGCGTTGTTAAGGTGATCCATTGTCACATTTTATCTCATTCGTTTGTAGTGTTTCATTCATCCTGTTTTGTTGATAAAGAGGAAACCCGAAACGTCCACCTTATCTGTTTTTTGTTTATTTATATTGAAGCTGACATTTAATGTCCCCATTGTGATTTATTTTTTTTTCAGCTTCGAGCAGCAACATTTATATTAGGAATCAACAGTGAAAAGGGGGGGGGGGGTGATCTTTCAAATCACTCAGTGTATTATTCTAAGTGGCAAATAGACAAGTAGTTTACTTTTAATTCACAAGGGGTCTTTAGCCAACAATATTAAAGGTTTAATGATCACTTGGCATTTGAACGAAAAATAGATAAGATCATACTGAACGATGCCAGAACTGCATGTCTATCTGGGGCTCGTTCCGTTTGTGGGTGTTCAATTTCAAGTCAGTAAACACGACATTTGTATATTGGTGGTATGTATTTAATTAAAATACACACTATTTCTTCCGGCTATATGTGAGAAGAAATCACCCAACTGAATATAGATAGTATGCAGATGACGTCACTCAGGCCTTTGTTATTGTTTTTGCCATCCGCGTTTGTGAGTTGTTCTCACTAAACTGTATTAACCAGACTATAAAAGTTCATGGTTACACAGAGTTTGTGTGTTGGTCCGTTATACTTCCGGATGGCAATGTTGTAAACTCCTTGGCCAACCGCATTCTATCTATAGAAAGCTGCGAAAATCCGTGCCAAATTTCAATTGTATTAAGTACTTACATATAAAAAATGTTGTTTACCGACTTGACTCTTCCTGACATAGACACGCATCTTCTACTATTAAAAGCCTTTTGCCACTTCGGAAGTTTCGCGTCTCTATAGATAGTTCGAAGATGACGTCACTCATGTCATTGTTATTGTTTTTTGCCATCCGCGTTTATGAGTAATGCTCACTGAACTGTATTAAGATGACTATGAACGTTCATGGATACACACAGTTTTGTGTGTTGATCCGTTATACTTCCGGATGGCAATGTTATGAGCATCTTAGCCAAGCGCATACTGTCTATAGATAATTTGCGCTTGTCTAAGAAGCTCACAACATTGCCATCCGGAAGTATAACGGACCAACACACAAATCTATGTGCAACCGTGAACGTTGATAGTCCGGTTAATACACTTTAGCTAGAATTACTCATAAACACGGATGGCAAAAAAAAGCAATAACAAAGACCTGATTGACTTCAACTTCATTCTATCTATAGCATTATATATTGTTGTCTCCGCTACTATCAGTTTCAATCCAACAAAAATACAACGTATCTAGGTAAAAAATAATAATTTACGATGGGGATGGTCGGATTTGAATGTGAATCGTGTGCTCTCCTGTGTGTTACTATCTATGTCATTTTCGTTATCGTGGGGTGGAACGGTTTTATTGGTGTACCAATAAAAAGTCATCGATCCAATCTTTGAACGGATACATCTCTAACCTTTTATGAAAAAAAAGAGCTTTATATAGCGCAATATCCACTAAATGTGGTCAAAGCGTTTTACAAGGGGTCCCTGGTCAACAGCAACATTTAACATATAGGACGGGACATGCCGCCTGTTAGGCGATATTACAATTTTTCGGACAAAGACAACACTGTTAACGGCCAGCTACTCATTTTACACCTGAGTACGGTGAGAGAATGTGAGTAAAGAGCCTTTTCCAATGACTCAACTATGCGCCGAGCGCGAGGCTCGAACCCAGGACCTTCCGATCCGAAAGCGAGTGTCAGACCACTAGACCACATAGCTGCACAACGGTTTTATTGATGTACCAATAAAAAGTCATCGATCCAATCTTTGAACGGATACGTCTCTAACCTTTAATGAAAACACTATTTTCTGTTATCGGGACTTGCTATAGCTAGATCCTATCGTTTAAGAGCTAAGAGGTTCTAAAAACATTGAAACTCTATGTGTAAGTTTTATGCATAGATACAATTTATCAATTATATAATTAGTATAGAATGTCAACCAATTGATAATATTGAGAATTAAATTTCTAATACATAGCCCTAAATAAGTGTCTTATTCAATATTCGTACTCGTAGTATGATTTACTCTCTTTACATTCATTTGGCGTGTCCGGCTTGTACATTCGAGAGTTTCAAATAACTGTGATACAAAAGACAATAATATCCAATGTCATGTCACACGAACCTACTATTAGAGTGCCAGGATATGGAGTTATCACAGTTTCTGACGTTAAACGAATGATAGCAATTAATTACTCGCTACCTTTTGAAAAGGTAGCTAGCTTATCACAAAGTACTCTCTCCTTAGTCTATTAGACCCAGCTAACCAAACCTTTCTGGTGGTGGGGGATAGAAAATAATAGCCACAAGACAAGGGACACAACGTTACTCTGGTGAGCAGAATTCTTCAACTCACTATCGGACTCTTAGCATGGACTTGAGATTATTATTAATACATTAGGAATGAGCAATTTATTTTATCTTATTCCAAGTAAAAACCGGCTTTGAAAAATTATTTTATTATGATTACACCTCCATAGTTACAAATATCAGTTTGATTTTTTTTTAAACTCATGATGATGACGACGATGATGACGACGATATGACGACGGATGATTGATTTGATGATGATGAATGAGAATATGATGCACACTGATGACGCGACGACGTATGATGATGGATGAGATTGATTGAGCTTATGATGATGACAATGATATGAAGTGACATGATATATTAATAATTATAATAAAATTTAAAATTATTAAAATATAATAATAATAATAATAATAAGTATATATAATTATATAATATAAAATAAGAAGAAATGATGACGGAAGAAAAGAGAAGAAGAGAAGAAGAAGAGAAGAGAATAGATGAATTAGAATAATAATATAATGATGATAATAATATAAACAATATAATAACGAATATAATAATAATAATATAAATGAATATAATAATAATAATAATAATAATGACAATGATAATGAATGAATGAATAATAATAATAATAATAATAATAATAATAATATATAATAATAATAATAATAATATAATAATAATAATAATAATAATAATAATAATATAATAATAATAATAATAATAAAAAATAATAATAAAAAAAAAATAAAGAAATAAAGAATGAAAAGAAGAAGAAGAAGAAGAAGAAGAAGATAAAATAATAAAAAATAAAATAAAATAAAAAATAAGTAATAAGAAAAAAAAGAAATAATAAAAATGAAAAAAAAAAAGAAGAAAAAAGAAAAATAAGATAAAATAATAATAAAAAAATGAAAAAAAAAAATAAGAAAAAAATAATAATGAATAATAAAAAAGATAGATAATAATAATAATAATAATAATAATAATAATAATATAATAATAATAATAATAATAATAATAATAATAATAATAATAATAATAATAAGAAGAAGAAGAAAAGAAAAAGAAGAAAAAACGAAGAAGAGAAGAAGAAGAAGAAGAAGAAGAAGAAGAAGAAGAAGATAAAAAGATAAAGAAGAAAAGAAGAAGAAGGATGATAGATAAAATCGAAGAGAGAAGTCGAATGAATGAAGAAGAGAGAAGAAGAAAGAAGAAGAGAAGAACAGAAATATAATATAGTAATGAATACATAATTATAATATAATAATAATAATAATAATAATAATAATAATAATAATAATAATAATAATTTGGATGACAATAAAAATAACAGTAAAAACAACGAAGACGTTGATGATGATGATGATGATGATGATGATGACTGAAATAACAACTCATTACATACAACAACGATGCCAGACCAGGATGTCATACTTACAATCCAAGATGCAGGGTAAGTGCCGCCACTGCAATAATAAGGAGTATAGTCCAGATGACTCGAACCGCACGGTACTTGGATCCAGTAATGAAAGCCACGCTATTTACTGAACACTTCTCTGAGTAGATGGAAATCACCTTTTTGATCCTATCCTTTGAGGCATGGCTCAGGAATTTCCGCTCTCGTATACCCATGGTTGTTTACAACTATAAATAGCTTGTTTTAAAAAATGTAGAATATTTTAATGTATCTTTTTATTTTATGCGTTATTGAATCCTGTTTTTGTGGTTCTTGTTGCTTTAGAATATGTATTTGTTGATGTCAATCAAAGGAATATCCATTTTTTAAATCTTTTATCATAAAGACTTCTATGTCAAAAGAATTGTATGTCAGGTAATATTGCCACAGCTTGTTGATACGTAGATAAAACAACAAGAGCAATATAAGAAGTGAAATTCAAATTACACTTCCCAGAGCTTTTTTTAACCTAAGTTAAATCTGATATAATGAACATAAAATATTTGTGTACAAATGTAAGAAAATCAAAGTTGTTTATATCAGTTTCTATATTATTATCCTACTCTACACAACTATATTATTCTACAAAACTAAATTTTCTACACAACTAAATTATTCTATAAAACTAAAGTATTTTACAAACAAAGCTATTCTACAAAACTAAATTATTCTATTTAAAAAGTTGTTTAGATCAGTTACCATATTATCCTACTCTACACAACCATATTATTCTACAATAATAAAGTTTTCTACACAACTAAATTATTCTATAGAACTAAAGTATTCTACAAACAGAAGTATTCTTTAACACTAAAATATTCTACAAAATTAAAGTGTTCCACAAACATAAGTATTCTACAAACAAAATTATTGTACAAACAAAATTATTCCACAAAACCAAAATATTCTACACAACTCACCATTAACATAACGAATCCGATACGAAGAAGAAGCTACCGTACCATTCATCCCTTCCACTTCCACAGTCATCAATCACATTATCACATGTTATCTCTACCTATGTTACCGAGTCATAAATAACAGAGGGAGTTTATTTGGCAATTATTTATTTGCTGACATACTACTAATAAACATATTTTTTTTAAAATTCTAGCCAGAAAACTCGTCCTTCAATAAATATCGATCGATTAAGCTGCTTACTCATCTTGCCAAACATTTCTCAAACCTGAGACTTCCTTAAGGACCTTGAAACTTATCCAAATTTTTTATCCAGATGAAAATTCGGACTGAAAGTTTTAAAAGCCAAAAACGAGGACTTTTTTTTTTCTTCTTTTCTTTTGTTTTTGTCAGCATACGAAATGATATTCATTCTTCTTAATAAAACATAAAAACTTTACCAAGCTCTCAATTTATTTTTTTGTTTTCTATAAATGACTTTTTTACATTTACACCACCCGACGTGGACATATATGCAGGTCTGACATCTGAACCCAATTATGGGCCTAGTTTAACATTGTAATGGACAATATCTTGCGTTATTTCTTGAAATTTCCATGACAACAATGAGCCCATGATGAATTAGGTTATCAGACCTTCAAATAAGTGCACGTCGACATCACCGCGATATAATATAATACCATGTTGAGGCGATAAAGTCACACATGCCAGTTAAAGTCGATCTGTTATGCTCGAATAAAAAGCATTGAATTGAATACAGTTATTTTGCCAGTTGTGAATTTAGGTCCCGAGAATTCTGGAACTACGAGCTGGAAAAAGTAAACCACAGACTAAAACTCAAACTTAATCATTCCGGTTCAACAACCAACTACTTAGCCGAAGTGCTGAGTGAGGAGGTCACTGCTCTCTCTCTCTCTCTCTCTCTCTCTCTCTCTCTCTCTCTCTCTCTCTCTCTCTCTCTCTCTGTTTACCTGAGCTCAACCACAGTCGCGCGTGCTGGTAGTAATTTGAGTAGTTAAAATATTGGTCTGACAGGATAGTGGATAATCGGCAAACGAAATTGTTGACGGTATGTGGTCGAATAAAATACTCACCACGCAGATCTGCCGCCCCCCCCCCCCCCAAAAAAAAAGAAAAAAAAAGTAAAAAAAGAAAGTAATATCGTGCGTAACCAACACACTATACTTTGTGTAACATTTAATAATCATAGTCTCTATGAGAGAGAGAGAGAGAGAGAGAGAGAGAGAGAGAGAGAGAGAGAGAGAGAGAAGAGATAGAAACAGGGAGAGAGATTTGGAGAGAGAAAGAAAGAGAGGGAGAGAGAGAGTGAGAGAGAGAGAGAGAGGGGGGGGGGGAAAGACAGGGAGAGAGAGGTAGGATAGATAACGAGAGGGATAGAGATAGAGAAATAAAGAGAGAGAGAGAGAGAGAGAGAGAGAGAGAGAGAGAATGACATCAACTTCATTCTTTCTATAATTAATAGACACCTAGATAACCACGCCTCTCGGACAGTCGTCATAATGTAAACAATGACGGTGATTGTTAAACAACAATCGATGGTATGTGTCTAAGTAAAATACCAATGTTCTACCGCTTGATCAATAGAACCAACACATGAAAATGTACACTTAAACGTTTATAATCTGATCGAGAAACTCATGTGATAACCAGTCACCCATCTTGCGTTAAAAAATATTACAATTATCAGAGAGAGAGGTTGATTTCATTTTATTTTTATTTTTTAAAAGCAACTATGTTTGTCCGAAAATGTGTGAAGGTGTGTAACTAATACCATGTTTTAATTGGTCAAAAATTACTGCTAAATTATTTTCATTGGTAACGTATTTTTCAGAGCGGCGCAAAATCATACCAAATTATAAAGCTTAGCTTATTGATATTATGCGTTTGGATGAAATACTTACGACATCCACCAGCCGGATAAACCATACCAACACACACAAAAAAACTGATGCTGCGCGATTATCTAAATTCTAGCTCGTGAAGATTACAGGAAACCACACCTGAATCCAAGCAAAGATAAGGAATCAAACAACGCCAAGACCCATTACAACTAAAGGGCTACGATGAAAAAGCCAAATCAAAACAATTTTAATATTTATTTTTTTTTTTGTTGTTGTTTATTTGTTTTTTGTTGTTGTTTTGTCATTTTTTATGTTTATTTGTTTTTGTTTGATAATGTATCATTTAATGCTTTACTTTTTTGTTCCTAAATTTCAAATCTGATCTTATTAAAATTAATATTTTCTTGTATTTTTTCCTTCTGCTTTTTCTGACACTGTTTCATGAATAAAAATGTGAAATTGAATGTAAACTTCAATTTGATATACGTTGTTAAGACAACGCCACTACCATATTATCTCATTCGTTTGTTGTGTTTCATTCATCCTGTTTTGTTGATAAAGGGGAAACCAGAACGTCCATTTTATCTGTTTTCGTATATTAAATTGAAGCTTACTTTCAATTTCACATAACTATCTATTTCTTTGAGCTTCGAGCAGCACAATTTACATGGCACTGTTTCATGCACACCTTTCCAGATTTCTTACCTACACCAAGTAACTTTCTCGTAATTGTGTCAGTGCATGACATAATCAGTTGGAAGGTGAAAATTTTGGATTTCCATTTTTTTATTTTTTGAATTTTCTGAAAGAATATGCTCACCACAGCATTTTAATATTCATTTGAAGTAAGTCGGGTGATTTTTCATGAAGTTATGGTCAGATGTATGAGAAAGGTATCCAGCAAATTTCTTAAATTTTATACTTTTTCAACTTGACTATCTGTAAAAAAATATTTAAAAGTGAAATTAAGCTTTGATATTTCCCGATTATGTACAAAAGGGTTGATTTAATCATTTACGACAAAAACTTATTTTTGATAAAAATTGACCTTCTAACTAAACCTGACAATATTTCAGTTCAAACCTTTTCACCATCCGACTGATTATGTCATTCGCTGTAACAATTTGTCACTTCTAAGAGCTATCTATCTATCCATGTGAGTATAATTTTGACATATTATGCACACTTGCTAGCACTAAACAACAAGAAACTGACCACTTTGATATAATGTCGTTATTATAATATTACACACTACACGATCAACAACACTGCCACACTATCATGTCCAAATCACCATAATTACTGCTGTGATTATAAGGTCAGGCGGGAGAACCGAGTGCAGGGAATAATAGACTAAAGGTGTCCGACCTCCTCAAAACAGTATTATGTTGAAAGGGGGGAGGGTGTGGGTAGGATAATGAAAATTGAATTTATAGCCAAAAATACCATATTTGGTTCACTTTATATGTTTTATTAATACATTGGGCTTAGGTAAAATACTCATAACCTCCGCCAGCCGGATATGACGTACCAACACACAAAACTGTGTATGAGTACTTATCATAAGAATGTCTGTCAGAAAACAAACAAAGAGCTGTTGAAGTCAACTTCGCTCCATCGAAAATGACGTCACTCAGCTCTTTTTTAAATTCATTTTAGCCAGCCATTTTTATATTATGTTCTCACTTTTGTAGGAATCAAACTATAAACCTTTAAGGTTACACATAGTTTTGTGTGTTAGTGTTAGTACGTTATATTCAGCTGACGGATGATGTGAGCATTTTAACTAAATGTATACCATCAATTGAGGTGAATTAATATTATAGTATTTTAGATTGCTAAAAATCAAAGTGTCCTATTTTTCTATATGTCTAACTTGCATTCTATTAGTGAATATAGTATTTTAGATTGATAAAAATCAGTGTCCTATGTTTGATGTATCTAACTTTAATTCTATTAGTGAATATAGTATTTTAGATTGATAAAAATCAGTGTCCTATGTTTGATGTATCTAACTTTAATTCTATTAGTGAATATAGTATTTTAGATTGATAAAAATCAGTGTCCTATGTTTGATGTATCTAACTTTAATTCTATTAGTGAATATAGTATTTTAGATTTATAAAAATCAGTGTCCTATGTTTGATATATCTACCTTTAATTCTATTTGTGAATACAGTATTTTAGATTGTTAAAAGTCAAAGTGTCCTATGTTTGATATGTCTAACTTTAATTCTATTAGCACAGGCTTCAGTCCAACATAATAGAGTACTTAGAGAAAATGAATCACAAAAATAATGGTCTATCCCAACCAGCCGTATTAATAATTTACCCCACTTACCCTTAGCAGCAAATGAAATACTCTGATATAATTTTGCCCGAGGGTAATTAACAGATGGCAACCATTCATTGTGCACGATCACTCAATGAAAATATTGCAGGGGTGGGTGAGGTGTAATGTGGGTGGGGTGGGGGGAAGGGGGGGGGGTGGGCAAACATGGCTGTATTGATGTGCAAGATAAGAATCAGAAAATTACATATTTATAATACAATGGCAAATAGAGAAGTACGTGTTTGTAGTTAGCAACTGAGCCTTATGTTGAATTAATTGAGTGCAGGTCATCGGTAAAGTGTTCTTTTGTTCCTATCCTTGACAATAGACACTTATATAATCACGCCTCTCGGACAATCGTCATAATGTAAACAATGGCAGTCATCGGTAAATTAAGCAAACGACACGAGAGGTTTTACTACCGATGGTAAGTGAGTAAGTAAAATACCCACACTGTTCTATCGCTTGATCAATAGAACTAACACAGAAAACAAAGTGTAAACTTAAACTTTATCATATGATCGAGAAAATCGTGTGATAACTAGTCACCCATCTGGTGGTATAAAAACAATGACAACGACCCCAAAGAGGTAAATTTCATTCACGTAATTCTCTGTAAATAACCAAATATGAAGGTGTGTCATTAATTCCATGTTTTGATTGGTCAAATATCTACTGGTTAATTGTCGAATGTAAAATTGTGAATTTATGGTCATCCGCCTCTTCGGTCACCAACCACTTTCAGAATTTACTTGACTTATTTACAAGACACAGTGCTGACCTCACATCTCCTAGTTCTACGATCCTTCAAATATAGATAGAATGCAGTTGACGTCACTTTGGCCTTTGTTATTGTTTTTGCCATCCGCGTTTATGAGTAAAACTCACTAAGATGTATTAACCAGACTATAAACGTTCAAGGTTACACATAGTTTTGTGTGTTGGTCCTTTAACTTCCGGATGGCAATGTTGTGAGCTTCTTAGACAAGCGCATACTATATATAAGCTAGTTCTTCAAAGTGATATGGCCCTGGAGCAGGAGTTTAATGTATCGTTTTCTATTGCGGTAAATGGACAATAACAATTGCTTATCACTCTAGAAGTAGGACGCTAGCATATCGCAAAGTACTTTCCGTTAGATCTAACAGACCAAGCCACCCATTTACTTCTGGGTAGATAGGGGAGTCAGAATAAAAAATCACGTATTGATCCTAGATAAATATCAGTCCTTTGCGTTTGAAGTCATTGCTCTACCAACTAAACTATATGGAATCTCTTTGACTGTATTGCGATGGGCAATTAAACAATTGACAGACATCTGACACGGTAAAAAAAAATATCAAAGAGACAAAGGGTATGTAGTGTGTGTGTGTGGGGAGGGGGGGGTGGTGATATGCGAGATCAGAGCTGCCTACTTGAAATTTTAAACATCCGTAGTTTCCAGTGGGAAAATTAGAAAAAATAAAATTAAATAGCTTAGAAGTAAAGAAAGTTTACCCTCAGCATACTCCAAACATGGTCCGAAGTCCTGAATATAAATAGAATGCGCTTGGCTAAGAAGCTCATAACATTGCCATCCGGAAGTATAACGGACCAACAGACAAAACTGTGTGTATCCATGAACGTTTATAGTCGGGTTAATACAGTTCAGTGAGCATTACTCAGAAACGCGGATGGCAAAAAACAATAACAAAGACCTGAGTGACGTCATCTTCGAACTATCTATAGGTTCTAAGGAACTTAACCTTCCTTCTCAACAAGATTTATTGAGTCAAAGAGGCGAATGCAGTTCTGTGGTTGGAGCTATAGATAGTATGCAGATGACGTCACTCAGGCCTTTGTTATTGTTTTTGCCATCCGCGTTTGTGAGTTGTTCTCACTAAACTGTATTAACCAGACTATAAAAGTTCATGGTTACACAGAGTTTGTGTGTTGGTCCGTTATACTTCCGGATGGCAATGTTGTGAACTCCTTGGCCAAGCACATTCTATCTATAAATTCGAATTCCTACGAATTTTTCGTAATACTAAGGCAGATCCGCGAGATACCAGTCCAAAGTGCATTTATGACGCAATGACAAATTAAATAATGGATCGCTTGTGGAATGAAACGAAATCGATATTTTGATGCCACCTCATATTATTTCCCCGGTTAATTGTGAGTATATTTGGAGTGCATACTCGTTTGGTTGGAGATCGGAATCATGAGCGTGACGAGTAACCGGATGGATGACATGACAATGATTGCAAAAACCAATGCAGAGAGGTTCTTGGGTAAGGTATGTTACACTCATTTACTTCTCTCAGGTGAGAATAAGAATCAGTTCCAACTGCTATAGATGCTGTGCGCTTGGCTAAGAAACGCACAACAATGCCAACCGGAAATATAGATAGAATGAAGTTGACGTCACTCAAGTCTTTCTTATTGTTTTTTGCCATCCATGTTTGTGAGTAATTCTCACTAAACTGTATTAACCTGTATAGATAGACTGCGCTTGGCCAAGGAGTTCACAACATTGCCATCCGGAAGTATAATGGACCAACACACAAACTCTGTGTAACCATGAACTTTTATAGTCTGGTTAATACAGTTTAGTGAAAACAACTCACAAACGCGGATGGCAAAAACAATAACAAAGGCCTGAGTGACGTCATCTGCATACAATCTATAATCGTTCAAGGTTACACAAAGTTTTGTGTGTTGGTAAAACAGTCACTCTTCTACCCGTCAGATCACTCGCATCAACACACAAAACTCTGTGTTACATTAAAAGTCTGATTGAGAGAAGCTAGTGAGAATTAATCATCCAACTGGTAGTCAAAAAACAAGGACAAAGAAAGATCAGGTTAACGCCACAATTTATTCTGATAGTGTGCGCTTGTCTAAGAAGCTCACAACATCGCCACCCGGAAGTAGAACGGACCAACACACAAAACTATGTGTAACGTTTATAGATAGTTCGAAGATGACGTCACTCAGGCCTTTGTTATTGTTTTTGCCATCCGCGTTTGTGAGTTGTTCTCACTAAACTGTATTAACCTGACTATAAACGTTCATGGTTACACAGAGTGTGTGTGTTGGTCCGTTATACTTCCGGATGGCAATGTTGTGAACTCCTTGGCCAAGCGCATTCTGTCATCTTCGAACTATCTATAGTCTTGTTGATACAGTTTAGTGATAATTACTCATAAACGCGGATGGCAAAAAAAAACAATAACAAAGGCCCGTGTGACGCCAACTTCATTCTATCTATTCAACGTGCTTTGTTTGTCCGAGCGGGTTTGTCTATGTTTGTGTGTGTCTGTGTGTCATTAATTCTGTGTTCTGATGGGTCAAATCTCTATAGATAGTATGCAGATGACGTCACTCGGGTCTTTGTTATTGTTTTTTTGCCATCCGCGTTTATGAGTAATGCTCACTGAGCTGTATTAACCCGACTATAAACGTTCATGGATACACACAGTCTTGTGTGTTGGTCCGTTATACTTCCGGATGGCAATGTTATGAGCTTCTTAGCCAAGCGCATACTATCTATAGGTATTGGTTTAAAGCGACGTGCATTTATTTGCAGGTCTGATAACCCAATTCCATTCCTTATGGGCTCATTGTTGTAAATGTAAATCTCAAAAAAATGACGCAAAATAGTATCCATTACAACAATTTTAATATAGATAACAATGTTAATATAGATCAGTAAATGGGATCGGATGTCAGACCTGCATATATATGTATAGGTCGGTTAAAAGTATAGTGAGCTGGAATGCACGAAAACAAGCCGAAATAGCTAATACTTGAGATTCTGAACATTACATGACACTGGTGCCTGAAATATTTAAGAGAAGGAATGGTAGATTGACCAGTATCCAACAGCTTAATAGGACCACATACAGCTATAAAAAACCGACCAGAAAAGCCACAATCTCACCCAGCGACTCAGATGAAATAGATAGGCAAACCTCGGGAAAACAACTGTGGACAGAGACTTGAAAACTGGAGAGCTGAACTTGGGCGAAGCCAATGGGGATGATCTATAGATAGTTCGAAGATGACGTCACTCAGGTCTTTGTTATTGTTTTTTGACATCCGCGTTTATGAGTAATGCTCACTGAACTGTATTAACCCGACTATAAACGTTCATGAATAAATACAGTTTTGTGTGTTGGTCCGTTATACTTCCGGATGGCAATGTTATGAGCTTCTTAGCCAACCGCATACTATCTATAGATAGAGTGAAGTTGACGTCACTCGGGTCTTTGTTATTGTTGGGTTGTTTGTTTTTTTGTGTTTTTGTTGTTTTTTTTGTTTTTTTTTGCCATCCGCGTTTATGAGCAGTTCTCACTAAACTGCATTTCCCAGACTATAGATAATATGCGCTTGGCTTAGAAGTTCAAAACATTGCCATAAAGGACCAACACACAAAACTATGTGTAACCTTTAACATTCATTCTATCTATAAACGTTTAAGGTTACACATAGTTTGTGTGTGTTGGTCCGTTCCGTTATATTTCCGGATGGAATGTTGTGAACTTCTTAGCCAAGCGCACACTATCAAAAGTCGGACAGCAACAAATCATGTGATTGATGACTTGGTTGGACGAAACCATGAATATAGATCGCTTTCATTAACCAGTATATTTAATCTATAGATAGTATGCTCTTGGCAAAGAAGCTCATAGCATTGCCATCCGGAAGTACAACGGGCCAACACACAAAACAGTGCGGAACCATAAACGTTTATAGTCAGTTAATGCAGTTTAGTGAGAATTACCGTTAACTGGGGCTACTTAGGCCACCCGGGGTAACTTAGGCCACTTACTGAAAACAAGATTGCTTATTTTAAAAGATAAATTACACGTAGCTTTTATCTTTTCAATAATTAGAACCCAATAGATCTAATAAGCACTCATGAATTTAACTTTTTTTAAAGCAACCTTTTTTATTCTACTAAGTGGCCGAAGTACCCCCGGATGGCCTAAGTAACCCCGGTTGACGGTACTCATAAACGCGGATGGCAAAAATCAATAACAAAGACCTGAGTGACGTCATCTTCGAACTATCTATCCACATAGTTTTCTGTGTTGATTCTATAGATAGAATGCGCTTGGCCAAGGAGTTCACAACATTGCCATCCGGAAGTATAACGGACCAACACACAAACTCTGTGTAATCATGAACTTTTATAGTCTGGTTAATACAGTTTAGTGAGAACAACTCACAAACGCGGATGGCAAAAACAATAACAAAGGCCTGAGTGACGTCATCTGCATACTATCTATAATCATTCAAGGTTACACAAAGTTTTGTGTGTTGGTAAAACAGTCACTCTTCTACCCGTCAGATCACTCGCATCAACACACAAAACTCTGTGTTACATTAAAAGTCTGATTGAGAGAAGCTAGTGAGAATTAATCATCCAACTGGTAGTCAAAAAACAAGGACAAAGAAAGATCAGGTTAACGCCACAATTTATTCTGATAGTGTGCGCTTGTCTAAGAAGCTCACAACATTGCCACCCGAAGTAGAACGGACCAACACACAAAACTATGTGTAACGTTTATAGATAGTTCGAAGATGACGTCACTCAGGCCTTTGTTATTGTTTTTGCCATCCGCGTTTTTGAGTTGTTCTCACTAAACTGTATTAACCTGACTATAAACGTTCATGGTTACACAGAGTGTGTGTGTTGGTCCGTTATACTTCCGGATGGCAATGTTGTGAACTCCTTGGCCAAGCGCATTCTGTCATCTTCGAACTATCTATAGTCTTGTTGATACAGTTTAGTGATAATTACTCATAAACGCGGATGGCAAAAAAAAACAATAACAAAGGCCCGTGTGACGCCAACTTCATTCTATCTATTCAACGTGCTTTGTTTGTCCGAGCGGGTTTGTCTATGTTTGTGTGTGTCTGTGTGTCATTAATTCTGTGTTCTGATGGGTCAAATCTCTATAGATAGTATGCAGATGACGTCACTCGGGTCTTTGTTATTGTTTTTTTGCCATCCGCGTTTATGAGTAATGCTCACTGAGCTGTATTAACCCGACTATAAACGTTCATGGATACACACAGTCTTGTGTGTTGGTCCGTTATACTTCCGGATGGCAATGTTATGAGCTTCTTAGCCAAGCGCATACTATCTATAGGTTAATTGGTTTAAAGCGACGTGCATTTATTTGCAGGTCTGATAACCCAATTCCATTCCTTATGGGCTCATTGTTGTAAATGTAAATCTCAAAAAAATGACGCAAAATAGTATCCATTACAACAATTTTAATATAGATAACAATGTTAATATAGATCAGTAAATGGGATCGGATGTCAGACCTGCATATATATGTATAGGTCGGTTAAAAGTATAGTGAGCTGGAATGCACGAAAACAAGCCGAAATAGCTAATACTTGAGATTCTGAACATTACATGACACTGGTGCCTGAAATATTTAAGAGAAGGAATGGTAGATTGACCAGTATCCAACAGCTTAATAGGACCACATACAGCTATAAAAAACCGACCAGAAAAGCCACAATCTCACCCAGCGACTCAGATGAAATAGATAGGCAAACCTCGGGAAAACAACTGTGGACAGAGACTTGAAAACTGGAGAGCTGAACTTGGGCGAAGCCAATGGGGATGATCTATAGATAGTTCGAAGATGACGTCACTCAGGTCTTTGTTATTGTTTTTTGACATCCGCGTTTATGAGTAATGCTCACTGAACTGTATTAACCCGACTATAAACGTTCATGAATAAATACAGTTTTGTGTGTTGGTCCGTTATACTTCCGGATGGCAATGTTATGAGCTTCTTAGCCAACCGCATACTATCTATAGATAGAGTGAAGTTGACGTCACTCGGGTCTTTGTTATTGTTGGGTTGTTTGTTTTTTTGTGTTTTTGTTGTTTTTTTGTTTTTTTTTGCCATCCGCGTTTATGAGCAGTTCTCACTAAACTGCATTTCCCAGACTATAGATAATATGCGCTTGGCTTAGAAGTTCAAAACATTGCCATAAAGGACCAACACACAAAACTATGTGTAACCTTTAACATTCATTCTATCTATAAACGTTTAAGGTTACACATAGTTTTGTGTGTTGGTCCGTTCCGTTATATTTCCGGATGGGAATGTTGTGAACTTCTTAGCCAAGCGCACACTATCAAAAGTCGGACAGCAACAAATCATGTGATTGATGACTTGGTTGGACGAAACCATGAATATAGATCGCTTTCATTAACCAGTATATTTAATCTATAGATAGTATGCTCTTGGCAAAGAAGCTCATAGCATTGCCATCCGGAAGTACAACGGGCCAACACACAAAACAGTGCGGAACCATAAACGTTTATAGTCAGTTAATGCAGTTTAGTGAGAATTACCGTTAACTGGGGCTACTTAGGCCACCCGGGGTAACTTAGGCCACTTACTGAAAACAAGATTGCTTATTTTAAAAGATAAATTACACGTAGCTTTTATCTTTTCAATAATTAGAACCCAATAGATCTAATAAGCACTCATGAATTTAACTTTTTTTAAAGCAACCTTTTTTATTCTACTAAGTGGCCGAAGTACCCCCGGATGGCCTAAGTAACCCCGGTTGACGGTACTCATAAACGCGGATGGCAAAAATCAATAACAAAGACCTGAGTGACGTCATCTTCGAACTATCTATCCACATAGTTTTCTGTGTTGATTCTATAGATAGAATGCGCTTGGCCAAGGAGTTCACAACATTGCCATCCGGAAGTATAACGGACCAACACACAAACTCTGTGTAATCATGAACTTTTATAGTCTGGTTAATACAGTTTAGTGAGAACAACTCACAAACGCGGATGGCAAAAACAATAACAAAGGCCTGAGTGACGTCATCTGCATACTATCTATAGATAGAATGAAGTTGACGTCACTTGGGTCTTTGTTATTGTTTTTTTTGTTTTTTTTTTGCATACATGTTTATGAGTATTTCTCACTAAGCTGTATTAATCAGATTATAAACGTTCAAGGTTACACATAGTTTGTGTGTTAGTCCGTTATACTTCCGGATGGCAATTTTGTGAGCTTCTCAGACAAGCGCACACTATCTATACACATTCTGTTTTGGTTCAATTGATCAAGCGGTAGAACGGGGGTATTATCTTTGATACATGCCATCGACATTGAAACTTATGAAGTTCGCTGTGTTTACCAATCTCTACCATTGTTTACATTTTGACGACTGTCCGAGAGGCGTGGTTATCTAGGTATCTATTATAGCAATACAAGACAGAGACGACTGTCGAATATGGACTGCCCAATGTGTCTAAATAAATACAATTTAAAAAACTTGAGCTTTTGTATAGTGCAATTTCCACTAAATGTGCTCAAAGCGCTTTACAATGGATTCATCACCTACACAAACATTTAAAATGAGACATTACGCCTGTTAGGCGATAGCATATTTTTTCTCCGGCAGAAACAACGCTGTTAATGGCCAGGTACTCATTATACATGATTGCCGGGAGAGGTTTTGAGTAAAGAACCGCTCATTGAAATTGAGATGCTGTTTCATGTTACATTTCAATATAATTGTTTTTACGACGGGAATGAGGGGGAGGGGGGGGGGGAGAGCATTTGACCCTATAAAAATGCTAAATTGGTAATACTGAATTTAACAGACGCACGAGTTGGTTACATAATTATGCGCATATTATGATTCGGCACCCTTGGGTCTCCCTGATATCATGTTGATCACACGATGTACTGGGCCGCTAGAGAATTTATCCTCTGTGTAATGATATTACTTGTGTAATGTCACTGGTTCAGGCGGGAGATCGCTTCGAGTCAATTAATACATTATAATCTAGTTTTTATGATGTTTACACAGCAAATTGTGTTCTTCATTGTGCCGATATGTAGTCTGACAGTATGACACTCGTTTTCGGATCGAAATGTCCTGGGTTCGAATCTCGATAGGCGCATAGATGAGTCCTTGGAAAAGGCTCTTTACTCACGTTCTTTCACCACACTCAGGTGTATAATGAGTACCTGGTTGCAGTATGAATGAAAAGTTATGGATGAAACACAATTCAATACAGACGATACGAGTTAATTTGCATTTTATTTATTTTATTTTATTTTCCACGTTAAGTTTTGTATTGTTGTGCTGACGAATGGTTTGTACCCGAAACGTCCATTGTCTGAATCGTTCCTATACGAAGCCTGTCCATTTTCACTCTTTTGTTAGTATTTTACTTGTTTAATGTCACTGGTTCAGGCGGGAGATCGCTTCGAGTCAATTAATGCATTATAACCTAGTTTTTATGATGTTCACACAGCAAAGTGTGTTCTTCATTGTGCCGATATGTAGTCTGACAGTATGACACTCGTATTCGAATCGAAATGTCCTGGGTTCGAACATCGCTAGGTGCATAGTTGAGTCCTTGGAAAAGAATCTTTACTCACATGTCAATTCACCACACTCAGGTGTCTCTGTCGGAAAAATTGTAATATCGCCTATCAGGCCTCATGTCACGTCCTACATGCTAAGTGTTGTTGGCAAGAGACACGTTGTAAAAAGCATCTTAAATATATATTCTTCCTGTTTGCTTTTTCTTTAATTTTTTTTTTTTTTTTTTTTTTTTTTTTTGGGGGGGGGGGTTCACTTTAGACATTGCGAATTGAAACGCGTCATAAAGAGTAAAATTGTGGAACCAGAAATCCAAACGTGATCAGCCTCTCCAAAATAGTATTATGTCGGAGACAATGTGTACATATTTGCAGGTCTCATAACCAAACACAATTATGGGTTTGATTTAACATTGTTGGAATAGACAACACATTGCGTTGATTTGAGAGTATTTTCATTACGAGAATGGACCCATAACAATTTATGTTACCAGACCTGAAAATTGGTACACATCGATCGAACCGATCCAGACACTATAACTTGATTATATAGTTCAAAAGATGAAACGTGGGCTAATTTTGATTGTTTCTTTTCTACTGGAAACAAAAAGACATAGATTCTTAAAATGGCAAAAACAAAAATATTACATTTCCTGTTATTTTTCCATACAACGTAAGGTGAACACATTTGCAGGACTGACAACCGAACGTAATTATCGGCGGTTTGGGACTTTATAAATAAAAAGTAAACTGTCTATATTGGGCGGTTTTAATCACTCTGTTTTGTCATTATGGAATTTTAAAAAACAACATTTTTGAAGGAAATAAATACGTCATCTGTGTTGATGTCCAGTCTACATCCTAATTTGGGGGTTTCGCATCAAAAAGTATACCATACTTGTGGCAACTTTTCCACGTAAACTGGTGAAGGAATAATCTTATCTTGTTGCAAATTAGATATTTTCCAAAACAAACAATACGAAATATCTCTCACACTTTTTGGCCCAACAAAATATAAACTAAACATCTCGTATAAAAAGCTGACATGACCCCCATTTTTGAAACAATCAAATCAAGAAGATGAAGATGGATTCGCAATGTTTGTCGGATGAAGGAGAGAGCAAATAAAAAAACAGCGCTCAGATGGATAACGCAGGGCAATCGCAATAGGGGAAGACCACTGGGAAATTGGAGGAGATCGGTGGAAAGAGAAATGACATCCTTCGGTTGGACCTGGGGTGAGATCCGGAATCTGGCAGAAGACAGAAGTCACTGGCGCTCCTTACTGTCGACCTTATAGATAGTTCGAAGATAACGTCACACAGGTCTTTGTTATTGTTTTTTGCCATCCGCGTTTATGAGTAATGCTCACGAACTGTATTAACTGTATAAACGTTCATGGATACACACAGTTTTGTGTGTTGGTCCGTTATACTTCCGGATGGCAATGTTATGAGCTTCTTAGCCAAGCGCATACTATATATATGAAACGCCAAAGAGGAGGAAG
Organism: Berghia stephanieae; assembly: GCF_034508935.2. Taxonomy (NCBI): domain Eukaryota; kingdom Metazoa; phylum Mollusca; class Gastropoda; order Nudibranchia; family Aeolidiidae; genus Berghia; species Berghia stephanieae. Next base: position 30,948,724 of record NC_088367.1, on the reverse strand, counting down.
TAAGTACGTTTTCTATTTTATAATCATTTTATCATTGTAGCATTTTGTGTCACCATAGAGATATTTTACGGGTTTAGATTATGGGATTTGTACAGTTATTAAAGCATTATGAAGTTGTCAATCAAAAATTTTTAAAGATTTTATAATTAAATTTTGGATTATAAGTCAAAATACACACGCCCTATCCAAACAAAATTATCTAAATGCTGACATAATACATTATCTCTGTAAATTGCTGTAAAAATTTTCAGACAATTTCATGGAATAGATTCTGAGAAATATTAAACACAATCAATTTTCATACCATAAGCATCTC
>NC_088367.1:30930908-30933408 GCF_034508935.2 Berghia stephanieae | reverse complement strand
AAGGTAGTTTGGAATATCCAAGAGTCTTTTCCAAGGACTCAACTATGCGTCGAGCGAGACTCGAACCCAAGACCTTCCGATCCGAAAGCGAGTGTCATACAACAAGACCACATAGTGCACCGTCATATTGGTGACTTGCAATTGCGAGTTTACTGAGGGTATCAAAAATAAGAATTAGTGGCTGGCGACGTGTAAATATATGCATGTCTGACATCCAAACCCACTTATGGGCATAGTTTAACATCGTTGTAATGGACAATATTTTGCGTCATTTTTATTTGAGATTTCCATTATAACAATGAGCCCATAAGGGAATTGGGTTTTTAGACCTGCAAAAAAGTGCACGCTTGTGGCTCTTTTAAAAACCTGAAATGATTCTAGTCTCTTAAAGAGGCAAACACTTAAATTTGGCATTTTTGGTCAATTTAGCTTTAGATCAGATCGTTATCTGTCCACTAATTTCATTATATGCTATTACTATTGTCTACACTAAGAAAAGTATACGTTTTTTGGTAGGTTTTTGAGCAAGTACTTCTATGATTATGAAAAGCATTGGATTCTTGATTACGTTCCCCAAACCTGGGACGGGTATTTTACTTCCCATGGCGAGCGGGAGGTCACTTGCTGTGTCTTCTATCTCCATTAAATCTGTTTTCTAATTTGCTTTCTGTCTTTTGGTTTTGTCCTAGTCCTTGCCGGAGTCCTTGCTTGAGAAGGAAACAGTCAAATGTATAGTTGTTATTTTTTTATTTATTTTTTTTTGGGGGGGGGGGGGGGGTAGAGGGGGGATATGTTTTCCATGTAAATTATCTCTTTGTTATGTACTGTTATATTTTTGATTTGAATATATATTCCTCTTAGTTGGATCATGTGCTTGTGTCTGAAGAGACTTCTAGGTGAACTCAAACTAAGTACACTGATAGTGTAGTCTTGGAATCTACATCTGTTCCCTATATAAATCGTTCCCATTTGTCTTACTTTTTCACGGGTGCTTTTAATTGTATTGTGAATCTGGGAATCTTTTGACTATCCTATTCCTTCCTTTTTATTGGTGCTTAAATGACCGGTTTTTGTTGCAGGCGTCGTAAAACGCGTTAAAACAAAACAAAGAAAAAACAACAAACACATTCCCAAAACAGTTGACTATGTTAATCTGTCTTAAACGTCAATATACAGGTAAATATTGATTAATCTTTAATAAACAAACGTCGAGATTGATTGAATATAATCAAGTGACATTTTGGAAGACAGGGCAAGGTGCATAAATATTGTTAACTTAATATACTGATTTTTTGTTCAAGGGATGCAACCTTTATAATTCAAAAATAATAATGTTTCCAGGAGTTATTTCTCTGGCACAACTTCGCGCACACTATTCAGGTTGTTATAAATCACATTGAGATTAATAGAAATGGCGCATTGTTTTTCTAACAAAATCAAATTAAGATCTTTTAAATGAAATTTTCGGTGGTATATAAAGTACTCCGCATTGACATTTTAAAGTATGTATATATATATATATATATATATATATATATATATATATATATATATATATATATATATATATATGAATAACTTTAGTAATTAGTACTAGATATCTAGAATAGTTATTGGGTGAATGCGGTTATCACAGATTATGTCCCTTAGTTGTAACCAACACATTGAATACTTTTAAGAGACAGTACACATGTAAACATTTTTGTTGTTGTTAGGGCTCGAGGATTTCTACAAGTGAACAAAACTTACAAAATCACACAAATCGTTTTAAAAACAAGCCTTTATAGATAGTATGCAGATGACGTCACTCAGGCCTTTGTTATTGTTTTTGCCATCCGCGTTTGTGAGTTGTTCTCACTAAACTGTATTAACCAGACTATAAAAGTTCATGGTTACACAGAGTTTGTGTGTTGGTCCGTTATACTTCCGGATGGCAATGTTGTGAACTCCTTGGCCAAGCGCATTCTATCTATACCGAGAGATACCAGTTCCGTGTGGAGTGGTGATCATATTTTTTTTTTCTTTGACCACAAACTAAGGGGTGAATTTGGTAGATAATGCATTCACTCAATACTGAACTGGTTTGGATCATCCAAAGATTCTTCAATGGGTTAAAATACAATTCATAAAAATACTTTCTTTTGATCAAACAGCTTTTGCTAAATTGTGTTTTTATTAATGAGCATGATCTATATTACCTTTCCATGTGCTCGAGGCTATTGGTCACATTGCAAAGTGTGCTCAAAATGACCTAAATAGTGAAAAGCGTTCACAGCTTTTGAAATATCTAGAATCACGATTGGTCTTTTTTTTCAGCTTGACACATGGGTATGTGTACTATTTTCATAAACAAAACAGCGTGTTTACATTTGTTAAGAAGCATCCAATCGTTGTCCAGCAACAAATCATGTGATTGATGACTGGGTTGGACGAAAACATGAATATAGATCGTTCCCATTATACGTTTCCAGCTGATATCACTGCAGAGCGCCGGCTGCAT
>NC_088367.1:30888408-30920908 GCF_034508935.2 Berghia stephanieae | reverse complement strand
CACCTATTATACTTTTCTGCTCTGAACAAAACACATCTTTATAAAGTTTGGCCAGAAAACTCGTCCATTCAATTACTTGTCAATGAAAATTACATTCATCTTGTGAAAAATTCTAATCCTAAGAATTAAAAATTGTAAATTTCCCGGAAGTCCCAGGTTTGTGAGTTTTTGACAAGATAAGGGTCATTTTGATAGACCGCACCGATATTTCAACAACGAGTTTCCTGGCCCATATTTTTTAAAACGCGTTATTTCGGAAAATGGATTAACTATTTAATCCCTTTGATGATGAATATGATTACCTCTATGACTATCAAAGTCTTGAACGGGTTTTTTTTTCTCATCGTTTTGTACACAACGCGCAAAGATTAATTAATTTTTGTTTCAATTCCTAATAAACAAAAATGGGGTTTATCATAATAATATACTGTTGACTGCCGTTGGCTTTCTCTCGTTGCAACTTCAACTGTTTGTGCGGCCACGTGATCTAGTGTTATGACACTCGCTTTCGGAGTCGAAGTAAAACCTCAAGAACCATAAAAAACAAAATGTTCAAATCAATTATTGATGAAACCAAGGCTTTAACTGCGATCCTTTACGATACATGTTTATCAACGCTACGAAGGCGTGGCACGCTGATTTACGATTATATCAAATTAATTTATATAGATACCCCAAAATCCACAAATCAAAAACATAATATTGAATAACAGCAATAGATTTGAAAATGATGGGCATTGGTAATTCCCAATTTATTTATTTTTTTTTTTTTGCGAACTGTAATGATAATGGATAGTAGCAATTATAATAATAATGAAAAAAAAATTATTAATAATAATAATAATAATAATAATAATAATAATAAGAAGAAGAAGAAGAAGAAGAAGAAGAAGAAGAAGAAGAAGAAGAAGAGAAGAAGAAGAAGAAGAAGAAGAAGAAGAAGAAGAAGAAGAAGAAGAAGAAGAAGAAGAAGAAAGAAGAAGAAGAAGAAGAAGAAGAAGAAGAAGAAGAAGAAGAAGAAGAGTAAGAAGTAGTAGTAGAAGAAGAAGAAGAAGAAGAAGAAGAAGAAGAAGAAGAAGAAGAAGAAGAAGAAATATGATGATAATAGTACTAATAATAATGATAATAATAACAATAATAATAATAATAATAATAATAATAATAATAATAATAATAATAATAATAATAATAATAATAATAATAATAATAATAACAATAATAATAATAATAATAATAATGATAATAATAATAATAATAATAATAATAATAATAATAATAATAATAATAATAATAACAATGATAATACCACCGATTGAGGATAGTCACTATAATAATAATGGTAGAATTTTTACAAGCAACAACTCGTGATCTTTTGATTAGGTTTGACACATTTTGATATCTATATCAGATTTATCAAACGTTAAATCAAATTAGTCTAGTTGAGAATGAAGTTGGTTGTCTGTATAGGAGAGAAGAGACATAAGTCGGGGGGTCATAACTATGTACATCTGTTTTTCAGGTTTTTATTATTGACTCCTGCGATCAAAACTACCAAAAAAATCTTGTTGACATAGACAACAAATGGCTGTATATAAACATGTAAAAATATAATATATAAACATGTAGATATAAAAAATATGACAAATCACTAAAATAATTAGCATGTCTGTAATATTTTACTTTATTCTGATACGAACTTCTCCAGTAAGTATGGTATAATTTTTGTAATGAAATATACAAAAGCGTCGATTTAAACAAGCTAATAAAAAAACTTGAATTTTTATCAAGTGTAATATCCACTGAACGTTCTCAAAGTGCTTTACAGGGGGTCTCTTGACAACTGTAGCATTTAACAAGTAGGATGAGTCATGATGCCTGTTAGGCGATATTACAACTTTTTTTTACGGACAGATACTACGCTGTTAACGGCCAGGTACCTACTCTTTTTCTACCCGAGTACGGTAAGATAAATGGATGTAAAGAGCCTTTTCCAAGGACTCAACTATGCGCCGCTTAGAGTGGGACTCAAACCCTGGACATTCAGATCCGATGGCGAGTGCCATACCACTAGACCACATAGCCGCACAACCCACGTAGCAACAACCAAGGGATTGATTCATCATACAACACCAGACAACGAAGAAAAAGGAAATATTTTAAATTAAAAGTATAATTTTGCTTTGGAATAATGAAATAATTAGTTTTAAATGAATTAAAAGATTGAGATTGAATTATCTGGATTTTTGCTGTGTTTTGTTTAGTTATAAACAAATGATATTTGGGCTGGTTTCCCAAAACTCATAAAGTCAATTTTTTTCTACTTTTTGAATTTTCCATCCATGGAATAATAGAAATATAAACTTTATTTTAAGCATCAATTTTTGACACATGAATTTCTTTAGATTGGTGTGGATTTGAAGCTTAAATAATATGATAAAATAATAGACAGAATGAGAAATTCTTGGGGGAATCAATCCTCAAAATCTCATAATGGGAAAAAACGGAGATAGGGAGTTTTGGAAAACGACTCTTCAAATGTGATAGGTCGTCTCAAAGCAGTGATATGTCGTCTCAAAGCAGTGATATGTCGTCTCAAAGCAGTGATATGTCGTCTCAAAGCAGTGATATGTCGGAAATAAATAATAATGTGAAATTGAATGAAAGCTTCAATTTAATTACAAAAAAAAACAGATCAAATTAACGTTTCGGGTTTCCCCTTTATCAACAAAACAGGATGAATGGAACACAGTTGTTATTGTTTTTATTCCACCAAATAGGTGACTAGTTATCACACGATTTTCTCGATCATATTATACACGTTTAAGTTTACACATAGTTTCTGTGTTGGTTCTATTGATCAAGCGGTAGAACAGTGGGTATTTTACTTAAGTACATACCATCGATAGTAAAGCCAGTGTAGTTCGCTATGTTTATCAATCAATGTCATTGTTTACATAATCTCGATTGTCCGAGAGGCGTGGTTATTTAAGTGTCTATTAAAAATAATCCTTTGGTGCGCATGAATACAAATCCAACGTTTTTAGTTTCAGTTTCGGGTCAGATTGTCATTCGAGCAAATTTTAGAAAGATACTAAATATGGTGATTATGGTACTAGTACCATATAATTGATTACACATAATCAAATAATCTTATTTTAAGGGTGGAATAAACGTGTTCTTTCATTACTTATTTTTTTGTATTTATTAAACTGGTTATATTTTTATTATGCAATAACACATAATATTCGCAAGCTCGTTGTGCAACTGGGCACGTTAAAACAGCCCATTTAGAAAATACAAAGAGATGAAAGAATCGTATACCATCCTACTATTCTCATTTGTAACTATGATCACCATTGTATAGATAGAACGAAGAGGACGTCACTCACGCCTTAACTGTATTAATCAGACTATAAACGTTTAAGATTACACGTAGGTTTGTGTGTTGGTCCGTTATACTTACGAATGGCAATGTTGTGTTGTTTTGTTTTTTAGCCAAGCATAATATATTATCTATGGGGGCGAAGTGGCCGAGTGGTAAAGGCATTGCACTGTGACCCGGAAGGACCCGGGTTCGAGCCTCGCTCCAGGCAATTTCGTTTTTTTCCCTTGAGCAAGATTATTAACCCCCAATGTGCTCAGCTGGACAACATGGGTGATTCCTGTTGACATCAGACATCATGTTTGATGAGTTATCTATATTCCTTCGTGGAATGCCAAGGCGACGATGTCTTATGATGTCGTGGCGGAAAAGGCCTAATTTATTTTTTTTTAAATAATATATTTATAGATAGTATGCGCTTGGCTTAGAAGCTCATAACATTGCCATCCGGAAGTATAACGGACCAACACACAAACTCTGTGTAACCATGAACATTTATAGTCTGGATAATAAAGTTAAGTGAGACTCACCCATAAACATGAATGGCAAAAAAAAAATCAATAACAAAGACCCGAGTGACGTCAACTTCATTATATCTATTAACACTCATTTCATTAAGATTCATCTTTATATTCATATCATCTTAAAAAATTTGTTATTTGTTCTTTTTTTAAAGTAACTAGTAAATGCTGGGGGCCTTATTTATTTATCACATCTTTATTTTATAAATGTAGCTGGTCGAGTTAGCTCTTGAGCGCTCTCAGACCTTAACAATCCCGACGTAACACCGTATTGAGACGGTGATTCACAAATGTGACCCTTCGTCTCAAAACGGTATTATTTCGGGATGGACCAGATACTAAAACGTCAAATTATAGTTAAAATAGTCAAAAATATGAATCGTTGGTATTTAGCACAGTAAAATATGATATTCCTTCTCTTCTGTAAAGCATATAAACTCAACTTAAACATGATATTTCTGGCTACAAATTCCATTTTCAGCATCTTAATCATCCCGACCTAATACCGTTTTGAGACGAGGGGTCACAAATAGTACCAGATTCCTTCAGTAGGTATGGATAATTAATAGCTCTATTCTAACCTCATTGTATAAAATGTCTCGTATGTTAATAAATATTGAAATTAGTGTTATTGAAAACAAACCCTAGTTTCTCACGCGTTTTAGACCGATTATGAAAGATTTTGTTTTTCATCTTTTGTTTCGTTTCTTCGTCCTGTTTTGTTCCGTGTGGCCTTAATTTCCTTCAGTGATGTTTTAATCCTTTCTTCATTTTGCTGGGCTTCCATAGTTACATTTATTTTGTTTGTTTTAGAGGATAAAGAGAATATCATGATATCAAAAAAATGTATTAAATGTAATTAAAGTAAAGTCATAGATATAATGCAACGTTAGAAGCACGACATAAACAGAATTTACGAGAAGAAATGTATGTCAATATATAATACGCTTCAACAGTCGTAACGTCACTTCCCTCGTAATGACGCATGGTACACATTCTGATCACAAGACATATGAAAAGTTCTAGCCAGCATGAAGAATAAAAAGTACAGATTTTTTTGGTTAGAACCATGATGGCCGCCATTGCTGGGCGACGTGACATCGGACTATTGAATCCAATTCCAAATAGTTTGAATTGGTAAAAAAAAAACCCAAAGAATAAAGCAGATTAATAAAATAGTGTTGTGGTCTTGGTTGGACATTGTTGTAATGGTCAATATTTTGTGATGTTTGAGAGTATTTCTATTACAAAAATGAGCCAATAACCATTTGGAACATCAGACCTGAAAATAAGCATACACGTCGGTAAAATAGAATTGAAATGCATGGTTTTTGTCATTTGTTGTTTTTTGTTTGTTTTTTGTTGTTTTTTTTTGTTTGTTTGTTTTGTTGTTTTGTTTGGGTTTTTTTTGTTTTTTTTGTTTGTTTTTTTTTTTTGTTTTTTGGGGGGTTTTTTGTGTTGTTTTTTTTGTTTTTTTTTTGTTTGTTTTTTTGTTACTACCCGAGACCTCAAAAACTAGAAATGACAGAAACATTTAGTTGTTTGGTTTTTGTTTTTGTTTTTGTTTTTTTTTTCGTTGTTGTTGTTGTTTGTTTTGCTTTTTTTTTCATTTTTTTGTGGTGAAATTTTCAGGAAGATGCAATAAGGAGATTACAATTCAGTTCCGCTTTTTTGTAAAAAGGGGGAAAATGGACTCAAGCAATTTTTGACCAAAACAGTGGAGGAAAAATAACAATGCATCTGATCCAGTAGAACACAAAATTTATTTAACACACAAAAGAGATTAAGAAACTATAATAGTTTTAACATTGGACAATTTTTCCAGCACCTAAACGTGTGGCTATGTGGTCCGGTGGTATGACACTCATCTTCGAATCAGAAGGTCCTGGGTTCGAGTCCCACTCGAAGAGGCGCATAATTGAGTCCTTAGAAAATGCTCTTTACTAGCATTCTTTTACCGTTTTTAATATAAAATGGGTACCTAGTCGTTAACATCGTTATTTCTGTGGGGAAAAAAAGGATAAATGCAATGTCGCCTAATAGGTGTCGTTTCTCGCCCTTTATGTTACGTGTTGTTGTTGGCTAGGGACCCCTTTTAAAGCACTTCGAGCACTTTTGGTGGATATTGCGCTATATAAAAGCTAACGTTTAAACCACATTGACATCATACCAATTTGAACAGATGAGTCGCAATGCACTTTGGGTCTTCTCAATGTGAAATTCAGAGTTGAACCCCCAAAAAAATCAAAAACGCTAAATAGAAAAATAGCAAAGACAAACATGGGAATTTCCAGAGGAAAATATAATCAGACAATTACAATAACTAGTTTAAGACACCACAACTAGTTTAACTCTCTCTTTACCAGCCATTTTCAGGAATTTCTCCCAAAACGTCAAACCAAACTAACACAAAAATATATATTTTTTTTACCACTCAAACACAATAGCAGTAAAGTTATTGCCATACATAATTTCTTTAGTAAAGCATGTTCTACAACACACTGTTCATTTTCTTTATCTTTTATGATGTACAAAATAAATTTGAATATGAAAAATGTTGGTTGTATGGTTACGAATGTGACGATTTTCCTATAGTTGGTAAGAAGAAGGTTGATAATTGTCTGAAGGACTTAGTTAAATCCCTTTTCTGTCACAATGGAACAAAATTCAAAGTCGATGCTGACTTCAGTGACTCCAGAGTTCAATTTTCCTTAAGCCTCAACCCTGAATTGAATGTTGTAGCTTGAAGACTTGAAGAAATAAAAAAAAAAATAGAAGTTAACCAGTTAACTGCGAACTGTGAAAAAAAAAATTCGTATTTAAAAATTTGGCCAGAAAACTCTTCCTTCAAACATCGATCGATTAAAATGACCCTCATCTTGGCAAAAACTCTCAAACCTGGGACTTCGCGGAGTCCCAGATTTGAGAGTTTTTGCCAAGATGAGGGTCATTTTAATCGATCGATGTTTGAAGGAAGAGTTTTCTGGCCAAATTTTTAAATACGAATTTTTTTTTCACCCTTCGGCATTTAGCTGGTTAAATGTAAATGGCATCTAAACCTTTATGGCCTCTTTTCTATAGTCTGAATTTATCAATATCTGCCCTGTTTGCCAAGAGAGTGGCAGAGACGATACAACATACCAACAATCAAAGCTATTAGAAATTCGGAATTCATTTACTTTAGTAACGTGCAATAGCTGAAACTTTTCGTACAACCATTATTTTTTTTTAAAAATAAAAGCGTTTTTATGACTTTACATTTTATCTTTTTGGGGCATTCTCTTTCTTTTGGTGTAAGGAGAGGGGTTGTTTAGTTGTTTTGTTTGTTTGATTACTTGTTTGTTTGTTTTTTTTTTTTGTTGTGTGTGTGTGTGTGTGTGTGTGTGTGTGTGTGTTCTTTTTCGATTTTTTTTTTGGGGGGGGGGGTTGTTTTGGGTTGTTTTGTTGTGTGTTTTTTTTCTTCTGTCTTTTTTTTTGGGATGGCTTTTTGCACTCGGTTCAATAATATTGAGCTTTTATATAGCGCAATATCCACTTAACGTGCTCAAAGCGCTTTACAAGGGGTCCCTGGTCAACAGCAACATTTAACATGTAGGACGAGACTTGACGCCTGTTAGGCGATATTAAAATTTTTCGGACAAAGACAACGCTGTTAACGGCCAGGTACTCATTTTACACCTGAGTACGGTGAGAGAATGTGAGTAAAGAGTCTTTTCCAAGGACTCAACTATGCGTCGAGCGAGGCTCGAACCCAGGACCTTCCGATCCGAAAGCGAGTGTCATACCACTAGACCACATAACCTCACAAAAGCAATCCGGATTGAGCGGATTTGTCGCGTAATAATTTGTTGATTTGAAGCAACCACAGATTGCTTATCTTGACATTTCGTGTTAGAACTGACTCCTCTCTGATCGTTACATTTTAAATTACTAGATACTCCTGTTAAAATTTACCGCTTCTTCTTTCTGGAGTCTTGCTTCGACAGCGATCAATATCTCTGTTGTAATCAGCTAACGACGGGATTGAATCTCTATCAAATCACAATTCCTCCCAATATTTATTAGATTATAATTCCAACCTAAACGTGGTTACCAAGTAAGCTGTTATAGCGATGCGATTGGGCTTCGTCGTAGCCCAGATATAAACCCCAAGTAGCATCACTGTTACTGTTCTGATGACAAAGATTGTAAGGATTGATACTGGATCAGAGTACAATCCAATCGATCCTAAATCAAAAGAGCTGAAATGCTTAAGGACAATACTCTTCAACAGTCGTAACGCCACTTCCTTCCTAATGACGCATGGTAACTTAGTAACACTGGCTCTAAACTATCGGAACAATGGCGGACGCCGGTATGAAATATTTCTCCGGCGAGCATAAAGGGTATCCAGAGGGGAAAAAAACGACATACATTTGATCATGTTTTTACTTTTACACATTCTGATCACAAGACATATGAAAAGTTCTAGCCAGCATGAAAAATAAAAAGTAATGATTTTCTTTGTTTAGAACCAAGATGGCCGCCGTTGCCGGGAGGCGTGACATCAGACTATTGAATCGTATTCTAAGCTGTTTAAGTATATAAATACGGACTATAAATTGAAATGAAATGGGTCTTGAAGGGGTCTATGGATTCAAACTCAAGAGAGTTAGTATTAAAAACGAGTTTTTTCCTGCTTCAGCACTTGTGGATTATTTCAGTGGAATTTTAACGAAATCGATCAAGGGTATAATTGAGATTTTTACCCCCCCCCCCCCCACCCACACCCCACCCCTCCCCTGACCACTCAGCAGTGATTGGGTAGCAGGGTCTGTCTGTTAGAAAACAAATCGGATGATACATTAGCTTCAAATGTCATGATTCTAGTTGTTTCCAATTTCTCACCCAACCACATGGGAAGAAATCATTTAACCTACTTTAAGCTGGAAACAGAAATGAGTTTAGTCTTGCTCATTTGCGTTTTGTCATTGATGACTCTGTGTGAACAGAATGCCATTATAAAGACAATATTATGGTTAAAGTATAACAGATTTAAAAGGACAATATATTGAAGAAAAATTATTGTATGTTCTCAATAAATTGCCAGCCAAGTAATAAAGGATTCGAATCATGCTCTGCAACAATGGGAAAACACTTGCTTCACATACGATTTTTTTCAGTTCAATAAGAGTTATTCTAATGATTCAGCTTTAAATTTGAATTAACAAATCATGAGCTCAAAATACCAAGTCCTCCAAGATCATGTGATGCAAAATGTAGTACACAAGAAAGACGATAAAGTCTTCAAAGAAAAACATAATTCTATGGATAACATCCAAATCTAAGTTGGTTAATTAATTTGAAAGTATACTAATACCCTGGATACCAGTTTGTAGATTACATATTATGTTCAGGTTTAGGACGCACTTCATTCATCTTAATGTGAAGGATTATTAGCTACCTGTATTTTGAACACTCCGTGTACTAGATGTTAGTCGTAATTATATCGGGAATCGATTAATGCTTCATCAAGTATGGCGGTCTAAGCAAAGAGAAGACATATAACTTAATTAAAAAATTGTATTCTTATATCTATTGCTTGGAAATTTGAGGCAACCGAACAGACAGAAGAAAAAAAAGGGGAAGAAAAGAAGAAAAAGGAGAAGAAGAAGAAGAAAGAAAAAGAAGAAGAAGAAGTTTGTGAACAGAATGCCATTATAAAGACAATACGATTAAAGTATAACAGATTTAAATGGACGATACATTGAAAAAGAAGTATTTTATGTTCTCAACCATTGCCAGCCAAGTAACAAAGTCTTCACCTCATGTTCTGCAACAAATTGAGGATCCCTTTTCCTCAGTTGGTTGAGCACTTGCTTCACACGAGATTGTTTTTCTGACCCCCCCCCCCCTCCAAACAATGATTGGATAACTGAAATCAGTTAGATCTGGCGTGAATGCTTTGCTGTTGATAATCGTCATATCTGCTGGATAACACGCAAATTCGAACGTCCGTTCAACCCCATAAAAAGTCCTAAAACACGGGCTCTATTACATTGAAAGGCAGCTTTCCTTCATAAGATTCCCGTGTCTTTGTTCATTATGGTTTAACTCTCTCCTTACTAGCCATTTTCAGGATTTTTCCCAAAACTTCACACCCAACTAACACAAAAATATATATTTTTTTATCACTCAAACACAATAGCAGTAAGTTATTGCGATAAATAATTTCTTTAGTAAAATATGCCCTACAAACACACGGTTCGTTTTCTTTCAATTTTGTGACGTACAAGTGAAATTTGAATAAGAAAAATGTTGGTTGTTTCATATCTAACGAATGTGACGATGGTAAGGAGACGGTTAACGAGGTCTTCACCTTTTTGATTGACTCGTATAATCGTATAATCGTCCATGGCGGATTCCTCTTGTCTCTTTGAAACCTACTCCGTGAAGACCAACGCCAATACGATTCAATAGTCTGATGTCACGCCGCCCGGCAACGGCGGCCATTTTGGTTCTTAACAAAGAAAATCATTACTTTTTATTTTTCATGCTGGCTAGAATTTCTCTTATGCCTTGTGATCAGAATGTGTAAAAGTCAAAACATTATCAAATTTATGGGGTTTTTTTCCTCTGGATACGCTTTTTCATGCTTGCCGGAGAAATATTTCATACGGGCGTCCGCCATTGTTCCGATAGTTTAGAGCCAGTGTTACTAAGTTACCATGCGTCATTAGGAAGGAAGTGACGTTACGGCTGTTGAAGAGTATTGACAAGCATTTCTTAATTTTACAACTGCCTTTAGTACATGCTATCAGATAAAAAGGTCAGCCCCTGAGTTTATGAGTATTTATCACAATATTATGACACATTGATGAAAAAATTGCGCGTAACGCTTGACAAGTGCTGACTTTGACTTGTCAAGTCCTATCGAGGACCTGGCAGTAATATAGCGTTATCTCTGTCGGAAAAAAAGTAATATCGCCTCACAGGCGTTATGTCTCGTCCTACATTTTAAGTGTTGCGGTTGGCTAAGGACCCCTTGTAAAGCGCTTTTGAACATGTTTATTGGATGTTGCTCTATATAAAAGATCAATATATTTTTACTGTCGACTTGTGATACTTTGTATTGCGCTTTGGGCACATTTAGTGGAAATTGCCCTATCAAGAACCTCAAGTTTGCTATTTGAGAAATTGTGATTACTCTCGTCGATAATCATATTAAACTTCCCTTTTTAAATAAAATATGAATGACTAAAGATTCCATTTTTCAACCAAATATAAAACTATAAAAAATATATTTTAAAAACTAAAATTATCTTTATCCATCTCATAGGGGACATTTATTGTCTCTAGGGTCTATTCCAAGGGAAGACTGGATTAACCCAGGCGCCAATCGCAATGCAGCGCCGCAAACTGAGCTAGGGCGAAGTGACTTGCTCGAGGCCACACAACGTAGCGGGTATTCGAACTCGGTACCTTTCGGGTAAGAAGTAAAGACTGTACAGCTGAGCCACGCTGCCATGAGAAGGTTGGTGACGGTTCACCAACGTGTAGATCAGATATCTTAAATATTGAACTTTTATATAGAGCAATATCCATTAAATGCGCTCAACGCTCTTTACAGCTCTTTACCTGACCAACAGCAACACGAAACATGGAGAACGAAACATGACGCCTGTTAGGCAATATTTCACTTTTTTTTCTGACATAGACAACGCTGTCAACGGCCAGGTACTCATTTAACACCTGAGTACGGTGAGAGAATGTGAGTAAAGAGCCTTTTCCAAGGACTCAATTATGCGCCGAGCCAGGCTCGAACCCAGAACCTTTCGATCCAAAAGCGTGTTAAGCCACTTGACCACATAGCCGCATAATATCTTAAAACAAAACTCCATTTTATGAGACCTGTAAGTCAATTCACTCACTGACTCACTCACTCACTCTATCTCTCGCTTCCCTTTCGATTTCTCCCTTTCGCCTCATTTAAAAACCATGTGAATAATGAGAGAACCCCCCTTGGAGTTAAGGTCAACAAGTCATTAGACTCTGTGGAGAGGGACAGGAAATTCTTACAAGGTTACTATAACTACGCAGAGAGACTTTTAAGTAAATTAATGATCTCCAATAGACAGGCATCGCTCTATCCGACCCTGCATTGTCAAAATACTTTTTTTTTACATTTTCCAAGATTTATGGTCTTGTGGTATGACACTCGCTTTCGGGCCGGTTGGTCCCGGGTTCGAGACCTGCTCTAATTGGCGCAAGGTTGAGTTAAGTTATTGGAACATGCTCTTTACTTCCATTCTCTTAACGTGCTTGGATTAAAATGAGTACCTGGCCGCTAACAGCATTCATTGTCTGTGTTGAAAAATATGTTACATAATATAGCCATATTGGTGTCATGTCCTAATCTACATGTTTTGCTGTTGGCTTTGCACCTATTTAAGGCACTTTGAGCACGTTTAATGAATATTGCATCGTATAAATATTCGATTCTTTTATTTTATATATTGATTGTTTAAAGTGATGGACAACTTGCCAAAATTTTTTAAACCTAATACTTCTTTTAAACGTTTCGAATAATTTCCATCTCATCTATCGATATATGAACTTTTTAATTGAATGAATGAATATGGCTGCGCTGTCTCCATGGACGCTTGCCATGAATGTGTGTGTCACTTCGAGTGTGCCAGTCTGTTTCTCGTATCCAGTTAGTAGTTTGCATCCATAAATATCTGTTTAGTGCAAGTGTTCTTAGCTTTAGAATGTCATCATGTGTGTTAAGGTGCTGAGGCAGTTGGGTGCTTCCTTGTATTGTTGAAATCGGTTGTTTTTAACTGGCCAAACTGAATATCGGTGTTTCATTAGCTTATTGCATTATTCTTTATTGTAAAGTCAATAGACAATATTCCGCGGTGCTCTGAAAAATATGGCAATATATATTTTTTTAATTTGGCCAGAAAAAGTCGTCCTTTGAATATAGATCAAGTAAAATGACTCACATCCTGTCATAAAGTCTCAATCGACATGTGCATTATAATTATATGCAGGTCTGACATCGGAACCCACTTATAGGCCTAGTTTAACATTTTTGTAATGGACAATATTTTGCGTCATTTTTTAAAGATTTCCACTACAACAATGAGCCCATAAGGAATTGGGTTATCAGACCTGAAAATTAGTGCACGTCGCTCTCAACACAACCGCTCAAACCTGGCACTTGAAATTTCAGGTTTGAGAGTTTTTGACAAGATGAGGATGGCTTTAATCGATCAACATTCCATTATGAAACTTTTTTTTAATGTGTTTCTTTCAGACAACCAGTATTGACTCAGAATCAGACTCAATATTGACCGACGTGCACTTATTTGCAGGTCTGATAACCTAATTCCTTTTTAGCTCATCGTTTTAATGGAAATCATAACAAATGACGCATAATATTTTCCATTACAACAATGTTAAACTAGGCCCATAAGTGGGTTTGGATGTCAGACCTACATACATGTACACGTCGGTATTGACAGAAAGGAAATTATTTTCACACACTTGATAAATAGTCTAAGTTTAATCAAATCCCAAAGGAACCATTGGAAAATAATCTTGCATTACATCCTGGTATAAAATTTAATTGTATAGGGAATGAGATTAGCGGAAGAGTAGCGTCCCTTGATTGGACGTCACCCATAGTCTGTGACGTCACCGGCGGAAAAGTTATTAGAGAGAGAACGTCATGTTGGTTGTGCGCATGCGTCTCTCGTCCTCGCATGCGCACAACCAACATGACGTTATCTCTCTAATAACTTTTTCGCCGGTGACGTCACAGACTATGAGTGACGTCCAATCAAGGGACGCTACTCTTCCGCTAATCTCATTCCCTATTTAATTAGAATTCACTATTTAAATTAATGTCTGCAGATTTCAAGTCCTAGTGGTAACATTCTTAGCATTTTCGATTTTTTTTTTCATAATATCTCAATGATAGATTTCATTTAACTCAACGAAAATAATTTGACATTTTTTGTGATTACTTTTGTTCTATTTCTTTGTTTTATTACACTGAAACAGTATTAAAGAATTTCTAATTCAAAATTCCCAAAAGATCGATAAGGATTTTATTCAATGTCTGAAATGTCTCTATTAGATATTCGTTATCGTGTTTACCCCGACCCAATACGCGATAAAGGCTAAAGAGAAAAGTAAAGCGACATTGGCCTTATATGGCCTTTGTAGTATTTGCATTAGGCGACTCAACTTTGAATATAGAGCAAACTGCAACTATCAGAATTCTTGGCCCATGTTTTTAAAATTATCTAATGCTTCAATGCAGATTCACATAACAAAAAACCAGCCAATCTTGCTTTTATCACTTAAATAATATTGGTAAAATTCGATATCTTCTTGATGAAAGCACTACACAAATTATTGTTCATGATTTGGTAACTAGCAGGTATGACTACTGTAATTCATTGCTTTTAGGTGCGCCGGCCAAAATGATACAACGTTTGCAAACTATTCAAAACTGATTAAAAAATACAATGACCCTACAAAAGAAATGATATATAATCCCCATTGATTTCCAATTAGTGAAAGGATTGTTTTCAAAACGTGTAATATTGGTTATAAATGCATAAATAATCAAGATCCGGTGTACCTCATGGATTTATGTCAACATTATAATCCGACGAGGCCACTAAGGTTATCTGAAGACTCTCTCTTAATCGTGCAAAGAACCAGATTATACCTTAGTAATAAGTCTTTTTCTGTAAGTGGCCCCCATCTTGTGGAATGCGCTCTCCCCAGATTATATAAAACTAATTAGGAATAGTTAGTCTTTCAGAAAACACCTTAAGACAGAACTTTTTTTCCAGAGATTACGAATAATTTTACCTACAGAATACGCCTTAAATATAATTTTAATTTTGGGTTTGTTTTGTTCCAATTTTGATCTTAAATTCAGACTGACAATTTCCATGTATAACTGAACTTTTAAAAAAATTAATCAATTTTTCGTTAGAATAGGTTATTAATGTTAGTGAGTAATATTAGTGTAAGTATGTGTGTGTGTATGTTTGTGTACGAGTGTAAATGTATCTGTGTGTGTGAGTTTGGGTGCATATGTACGCGTTTCTTTTGTTTTGTTGATATGTATTCTCAAAATTGCCAAAGAATGACAATTAATATTGTAATGCTCCCCTGAGCACTTATGTGGAAGTTGAACGCTATATAAATAACTTACCTTAGTATATATTACAATATTATTGTCCGTTCCCAGTCCCGTACACAAGGAATGTCACAAATTCCTCCAAAGTGACGAAATGCGGTGCTGGGTTTTTGTTTTTGTTATTTTGCTTGGGGGGTTATATCTTAAGTTACATTTCGATTTTGAATGCCGATAGTGAAAAACGTGTTGTTGTTTTTTCAGTGTAGGCAGTACTTATCAATAAATAAATGAATAAATAAATAATATAATATAAAATTCCCTTTATTCATCCCATAGGTGAAATTTGTCTCTAGGGTCTATTCCAAGGGAAGACTGGAATAACCCAGGTGTCAGCCGCAGTGCAGCGCCGCATACTGAGCTAGGGCGAGGTGACTTGCTCAAGGCCACACAACGTAGCGGGTATTCGAACTCGGTACCTTTCGGGTACGAAGCAAAGACTGTATCACTGAGCCATGCGGTCCCACAAATAAGTTTACTTAAAGTAATCGGTTAATATGTTGTTGCTTTTTTTATGTTGAAGATTGGGGAGGAGGGGGGTATTTGCATAAAATGTCGTTTGGTTTCTATATTGACTTCAAATTTATTGACAAGAATCAAGATTACAAATTAGTCATGCTTACGACGCATGAAATAGGAGTTTTCTTTATTACCCTCTTAGTCCACGCGGTAATGTAAATATATATTGCTGCTCGAAGACCGACGAAATAAATAATAATGTGAAATTGAATGTAACCTTCAATTTAATATACGAAAACAGATAAAATGGACGTTTTGGGTTTCCCCTTAAACAACAAAACATGATGAATGAAACACTACAGAAGAATGGGATAATGCGGTGGTGGCGTTATTAAGATGAAAATTAAGTCCTTAGAAACGTCTCTTTACTCATTTTCTCTCACCATACTCATGTGTACAATAAGTACCTGGCTTTTAACTGTATGTCTCTGTCAAGTGTCTTGCCCTGCATATTCAGCGATGCTGCTGGCTAAGGATCCCAAGTAAAGCTATTTGAACACGCTCAGTGAATATTGCTCTCTAAAATTTAGTTTTTATGACGTTTTTGTAACCAAAAATAGATAGGTATTCATAAAACAATCTGATCCCAAGTAAAGCTATTTGAACACGCTCAGTGACTATTGCGCTCTAAAAGTTAGTTTTTATGACGTTTTTGTAACCAAAAATAGATAGGCATTTATAAAACAATCTGATCCCAAGTAAAGCTATTTGAACACGCTCAGTGAATATTGCGCTCTAAAAGTTAGTTTTTATGACGTTTTTGTAACCAAAAATAGATAGGCATTTATAAAAGGATCCCAAGTAAAGCTATTTGAACACGCCCAGTGAATATTGCGCTCTAAAAGTTAGTTTTTATGACGTTTTTGTAACCAAAAATAGATAGGTATTTATACAACAATCTCTCTCTCTCTCTCTCTCTCTCTCTCTCTCTCTCTCTCTCTCTCTCTCTCTCTCTCTCTCTCTCTTTCTTTCTCTCTCTCTCTCTTTCTTTCTTTCTCCCTCTTAATCTCTTTCTTTCTCTCTCTCTCACTCTCCCTCTCTTACTCTCTCTTTCTCTGTATGTATGTGTGTGTGTGTGTGTGTGTGTGTGTGTTTGTGTATTTGTGTCATTTTTTCGCACTTGGGTGCGAGGTCTGCCCTGTACAATGCAGATGTGTCATGTGCATCGAAAACCCATTAAACATTTCTATTAAAGTTAAAATCAAAAAAAGATCTCTTTTAACTTCCTTCTTGACTGCCGTCCACTGGCAAAACAGATTTTCTTTATTTTGGCCAGAAATCTTTTTATTTTCAATACCAATAGACTAGATTGATCCTCAACTTGCCAAAAAGAAAATAATCCGAAGCCACAAACTCATGTTTGAGACTATAATTTGGCAAGGTAAGGGTCATTATAAACACTCGATAGATGAATTAAAAATTTTGAAAAAAATGAAGATGAAGGAATGGTAATTTCCTTTATTCGTCTCCTAGGGGAATTATGTGTCTTTTGGGGCGTCATTCCGTGGAAAGCGTCGGCTGCAGTGCATCGCTGCAAACTGAGCTAGGACGAGCTCGCCCAAGCCCACAATGAGGGCTGGGAGTTGAACTCGGTACCTTTCGGGTACGAAGCTCAAATATGTATACATAATTATATATATAATAGAAGCTTCAAATACATTTTTAAAGACATGTGGGTTTTTACGTTTCGGGTTTACTCTTCATTAACTAAATACTATGAATGAGACATTAATGAGCCGCGTGTCTCATCCTTCCTGTTGTGATGACGAAAGAGGAAGCCAAAACGTCCGGATCATCTGTCTTCATAAATTAATTTGAAGCTTCTATTCTAGGGGAAAAAATATAAATACCTAAAGACACAATGATGAAGCTAGGAAATGCTACATTTGTCGGGCTTATCTAGTTTATTGTGTTAAAGGAAACGGATACGAATGTTGCATTGGATTTAATAACCTATTTTATCGGGGGTTCATAGGTGTAACGTAAATACTCTTCTTCTTTTTTAAAAAGTAGTCCTTCAAAGCCATGAGAGCCATAGAGCGGAGTTTATTGCAGTTTCTATAGAAAAGAAAAGCGCTTTGAGCACGTTTAGTGGATATTGCTGTATATAAAAGCTCATTTTTTAAAAAATGAGGTCTCTAGTCGGATAAAAATCGATTAAATTCCATTTTAAAAATAATAACAATAATAGGAAGAAAACATCAATTTTGTTTTTTACCCCCAAAAATTCTAAAAGTTTTTAAAAAATCGGATTGCAGTAATCAACTCCCTTTGTGTGTAATCGGTTGAAAAGTTAATTGGGAGCGGGGTTAACATGCGTTATATTCAGTCCCGTTCTTTTCTGGTGTAATGATTTTGAATATGAATAATGGAGAGATTTGACAATTGCAAATGATTATAGGAGTTTAAAGTTTTTGATACATTTTTTCATTGTAAATCATATCTCTTTTATTTACAAATTCATTTTTTTATTGTTTAAAGAGAAAATGATTTGTTGATATTTGATTGTATTCCTCTTAGTGGGTTCCTGTGCTTGTGTCTGGATGAAACTTTTAGGTGATCTCAAACTGATAATGTAGTCTTGGAATTTACATCTGTTCCCTATTCAAACCTTCCCCTTTGTCTAAGCTTTTCTTGAATGCAGCTTTCAATTGTAAATCTAAAACCTTTTTTTTTTACTTTTCCATTTTCTTCCCTTTTATTGGCGCTGAAATGACCAAAACGTGTGGGAAGCGCTGTAAAACCCTTAAAAACAAAGAAACAATAGAGTGATTTGAGAGATTTTGGTACTTTGAGATTCCGTGTAAAACACTTTGAGCGCGTTTAGTACATATTGCCCTGTTCTATAATTGAAATGAACAATGAGTCCCGATTCAAGTCACGCTGTGACGGCGCAAAGTTCAAGTTGATATTGTAGTATATGAATACTGTCATGATTTGACGATTTATTGAGATAAAGCTGAAGCTAAAAGCCAATTAAAATATTCTTCTTCTTCTTCTTCTTCTTCTTCTTCTTCTTCTTCTTCTTCTTCTTCTTCTTCTTCTTCTTCTTCTTCTTTTTCTTCTTCTTCTTCTTCTTCTTCTTCTTCTTCTTCTTCTTCTTCTTCTTCTGGCGCTGATATAACCTAAATGTGTTGCAAGCGCCGTAAAACCCTTAAAAACAAAAAAACAAAAACAAACTTCTTCTTCTTCTTCTTCTTCTTCTTCTTCTTCTTCTTCTTCTTCTTCTTCTTCTTCTTCTTCTTCTTCTTCTTCTTCTTCTTCTTCTTCTTCTTCTTCATCTTCTTCTTCTACTACTACTACTTCCTCTTCTTCTTTTTCTTCTTCTTCTTCTTTAAGCTAATTCCGCATTTTGCAGCGTTTTCATAATGAATGCCACATCTCCATGCATCTCGGTTCAGAGCATCATCTTACCTCCAGGCCCAGTTCTTTCATATCGTCCTTTACCATATCCAACCACCTAGTCTTTGGGCGTCCCTTTTTCTTCTTTCCCGCTAATTGTAAGTCCAATACTTTCCTTCCCACGTACTCCCTCTCTCGTCTCTTTACATGTCCGAACTATTGCAATCTATCTTCTCTCATCTTTATTGATACATTCTTCATTTCAGACATCTTTCGAATTCATTCATTTCTCAATTAAAATATACACATATTATGAAGGTGAGTCAAATCGCAATGCATTATATAGAAGAATAAATGCGACCCATATAGGGAATGAGATTAGCAGAAGAGTAGTGTCCCTTGATTGGAAGTCACTGGAGGATAAGTTATTTGTAAACAAACCAACTACAGGCCAAGCGCTCCAAATACAAAATTTATTATTCATAGTTCTGTACAAAAACGCATAACGTTGATTATGATATGCATTTTTGTACAGAAATATGAATACTAAATTTTGTATTTGGAGCGCTTGGCTTGTAGTTGGTTTGTTTACAAATAACTTCGCCGCCGGTGACATCCAATCAAGGGACGCTATTTTTCCGCTAATCTCATTCCCTATTATATCGGGTAAGTACACGTTACTTAAAATTTAATTTGAGGTCTAAAATGTGGCCCAATATCTGAAAATGGTATTATGCCTGAACGGTTTTGACCGATGTGCACGTATTTGCAGGTCTGATGACCCAATTCATTATGGGCGGACTCATTGTTGTAATGGAAATCTCCACACACAAAAATGACGCAACTTATTGTCCATTACAACAATGTTACACTAGGCCCGTTATGGCGTTAGGATGTCAGACTTGCATCGGTTTTGACGAACTTTTTTTTTTTTGTGGTTTAATAAAAAATCTGGGATCTTTTATATAGCACAATATTCACTAAACGCTCTTAATACGCTTTACAAGGGGTCCTTTGCCAACAGCAACCTTTAACATGTAGGACAAGACGTGACGCCTGTTAGGTGATATTACAATTTTTTTCGGATAGAGACAACACTTTTAACGGCCAGGTACTCATTTTTTTCCACCTGAGTAAGGTGAGAGCTTGTGAGTAAAGAGCCTTTTCCAAGGACTCAACTATGCGCCACTCGGGACTCGAACCCATGACCTTCTGATTTATTTTTTTAAAATTTGTTTTGTATTGGTTTTGTTGCGTTTTTCTTTTCTTTTTGTTTTCTTTTCTTTTTTTTTTTTGTTGTTGTTGTTGTTGTTTTGTTTCGTTTTGTTTCATGTAAAGAATTATATTAAACTTTTCGGGATTTAAAAAATGAAAAGAATGTCATATCCTCGATCATTTTAACATTCATTGAATCGGGATCTGCTTGACACGATACCGGGATGATGCGATGGGGCCAATGCCCTCTATGCACTCACGGTTGCTAAGGATGGGGCACAATGAATATAAAAATATTATGCGATTGAAATTTCCTTTCAAGTTCCCTGTGCCACTCCGGGCGACCTTGGAAAAGTACATTGTGAGTTTAAGAATTATCCACGTGATCAGTATATCATTAATAGTACTCAAAATCTAGTTTTTAGAGAAAAAAAAACCGGATGTATGCCGAAAGAAAAACAATCTTGAACTGTTGTGTTTCTTTTTTCTTTTTTTTTTTTAATGGGAGGGGGGGGGGAGGGTTGGTTTTTTTATTTTACAAAGGAAAATAGGGCACCTTATAGATAGTATGCAGATGACGTCACTCAGGCCTTTGTTATTGTTTTTGCCATCCGCGTTTGTGAGTTGTTCTCACTAAACTGTATTAACCAGACTATAAAAGTTCATGGTTACACAGAGTTTGTGTGTTGGTCCGTTATACTTCCGGATGGCATTGTTGTGAACTCCTTGGCCAACCGCATTCTATCTATAATGTATTTTCTCTCATGCAATAGTAAAATCGGATTTTCCTCAAAACCAAGGGATATAATAATGTCGCTTCTTGCCAAGTTTACTGTCGTGCTCTGGAAAAACACGTATTTAAAAATTTGGCCAGAAAACTCGTCGTTCAAAAATCGATAATTTAAATGACCCTCATCATGGGAGAAAAAAAAACTCTCAAACCTGGGACTTTAATCAAGACCTCGAGAGGTCTCAGGTTTTTGAGAAATGTTGCCAAGTTGAAGGTAATATAAATTATTTGATATTTGAAGGAAGAAGAGTTGTTGGATTTTTTTTCGGCCAAATTTTTTAATACGACAGTTAAACTGGTTAAACCCCCTAAAATTGAATTTTGTAATTCCGATCACTCTAATCTCTTCATTTGATTCTGCCCAAGATAACTTCACTCCGGATTGACGTGCTGGGCGGTAGGTCATAAATTGCTTTTTAAAAATTATTTTATGTTGCTTTAGGGAGGTTTTTTTAGGACGTGTACTCTTAATAATAATAATGAGGAAATTCATTTGAATTCGCCCAATGCTCCGCCATACAATAAAGCTCCAGGCGCTTAACAACAACATCAATCCATTCAAATCTATCTATCTCTCTCTCTCTCTCTCTCTCTCTCTCTCTCTCTCTCTCACACACACACACACACACACATACACACACAAACACACACAAACACACACACTCTAACTCACACATACTCTCTCTCTCTCTCTCTCTCTATATATATATATATATATATATATATATATATATATATATATATATATATATCACAAACACGCTTTCTCTCTGTCTGTTTCTCTCTATGTGTGTATAATATGGTGGTGCATTAAGTCTTTCTATTGGGTAACCTCTGTGGTGAAATGCTATAGCCCTTCTGACCGGTAATCGAAAGGTCTGACGTTCGATCCCCAATCAAGACAGACTGAATTTTTTTTATTTTTTTTGGAGGGGAGGATGATTTTTTTCTATTGTATTTCTCCATACAATGTATGAAACCCATATAATAAATATAAATTCAGCCTAATATTTCCTGTAACTAAGATCTATGCTAGAAGGCAGAGTGTAAGGTGGCGGGGGATGCCACAAAGAGGATAAAAGAGACGGCCGAGGCATCCCGATCTTATATCAAGGAAGCGAAAGGCGTTAAGCCAGTTATTCAGTCATGCAATGTCTGGCAGTGTTTGAAACACGTCATTTTAAAACGCCTTCGATATGAATGCCCTAGAAATTAGGCGAAAACAATATTTTACAATGAAAATGCGATATTATAATGCGATTATAACAAAATTTAGAAGTATATCTGTGGGGTTTATGCAAAGCATGCGGAACTCTTCAGGAATGCGTATATATATATATATATATATATATATATATATATATATATATATATATATATTTATATATACATATATATATATAGATATATATAAATATATATACGCTATTTTTCATAATACATATATGGCTTATGACTTACTGACTTAAGGCCTTTCGTTTCCTAATAATAATAATAATAATAATAATAATAATAATAATAATAATAATAATAATAATAATAATAATAATAATAATAATAATAATAATAATAAAAATAATAATAATAATAATAATAATAATAATAATAATAATAATAATAATAATAATAATAATAATAATAATAATAATAATAATAATAATAATAATAATACACATTTATATAGCGCTCATTCTCGTGTAAAACACAAGCTCTGGGCACTTTACAATATAAATATCAATTTTAAGTGAAAAAAAAAATAATAATTCATAGCCAAATCAAGGATTCATAGAGTCAATAAAAACAAATACAGTAAAATGTGTCTTGAGATACTTTTTAAAGGTAGTTAAAGACGTGCAGTTTGCAATACACAAACAAATCAGTCCGTTGGAAAGGAAGGCATAGGTGTGATGAACAACAATAGAAGCAGACTGGCAGAATTTTGCGAAGAACACAGCCTCATTATTGGTGGAACTTTCTTCCCACACAAAAACATACACAAATTGACATGGAAATCACCAGATGGGAAAACAGAAAGTCAGATAGGCCATATAATTATCAACAGAAAATGGAAGAGCAGTTTAAACGATGTCAGAGTCAGACGATTGGCAGACATTGGAAGTGACCACCATCTTGTCACAGCCAAAATCTCTACTAAATTGATGAAAACAAAAATAGCAAAACAGAAGGAGAAACGTTTCAACACAGATAAATTGAAAATCCCAGATATCCAAAACAATTTCAATATCTCAGTAAGAAACAAATTCAGTGCAATACAAGATATTACAAACATGACATTCCAAGATTTCAACCACGTCATGCAGGAAAGTGCCAATGAACACTTAGGACACAATAAATCCAATACAGAGAATTGGATATCAGCAAGGTCATGGGAGCTCATTAACCAAAGAAAATCAATCAAACTACTCGTAAATCTCCTGAACGCTAAATCCCCCCGACTGAAAGAAAGGCTATCCAGTGAATACTCATTGAAGGATAAAGAAGTGAAAAAATCCACAAGGAAAGACAAAAGAGATTTTGCAGAAAATTTAGCAACTGAAGCAGAAAATGCAGCTGTAAGACAAGACACACAAACGCTATACAAAATCACAAAAAAGCTCTCAGGAAACAGAAATTATGGTCAAGAGAAACCATTAAAATCCCAAGATGGTAGTGTCATCACAGACGAAAAGGAGAAAATTGAAAGATGGAGAGAATATTTCGCAAACCTTCTGAACAGACCAGACCCATCTTCTTACACAGATATCCCAGAAGCAGAAATGGACGTAGAGGTTAATTTTTGTCCAATCACTGAGCACGAGGTGCACGAGGCAATACAACAACAACAAAAATGGCAAGGCCCCAGGTATTGACAAAATCAGTGCGGAAATGCTTAAAGAGAACTCGCAAGAAATGTCCAAAATTCTCAGTAAATTGTTCACCAACATTTGGGAAAAGGAAGAAATACCAGAGGATTGGCAGAAAGGCATCATCCATAAAATAGCCAAGAAAGGAGACCTGGGAAATTGTGCTAACTGGCGTGGAATCACACTCCTGTCCGTAACGAGCAAAATTTTTAATAGAATCCTTCTGAAAAGAATCTCACCTCACATTGAAAACATTCTTAGAAAAGAGCAGGCAGGGTTCAGAAAAGGGAAGTCATGTAGTGACCACATATTTACCCTGAGATAAATCCTGGAGCAAAGCATTGAATGGAACAGCGCCCTCTACACCATTTTTGTCGATTTTGAAAAAGCCTTTGACAGCTTACACAGAGAGTTCCTGTGGAAAATACTCCGCCATTATGGTATACCGATGAAGATAGTCAACTTAATCAAAGCAATGTACAGCAACTACCAATGCCAAGTGATCTGTGGTAACAATTTAACAGACAGCTTTAATGTAACAACTGGTGTAAAACAAGGCTGCATACTCTCCCCGCTTCTGATAATCCTGGCTCTAGACTGGCTCATGAAAAATACAACTGATAGTAAGAAGAGAGGCATTCGCTGGACTTTGACATCCTTTCTGGAAGATATAGACTACGCAGATGATATCGCGTTAGTTTCCAGTACACACAGAGACGCCTCAGAGAAACTAAACGTACTACACAAGAACGCCTCGAAAATTGGACTGAAAATAAATTTCGATAAGACTGTGTACATTAGGGTGAATCCAAAACATGACAGTGAAATTAGGATAGATGAACATATAATTGAAGAGGTAACAGAGTTCTCCTACCTCGGATCCAAAATAACAGACGACGGAAATGCAGAACACGATATCAAGCACAGAATTCAAAAGGCAAACCAGGCTTTCGGCATGCTGAAAAACTTTTGGAAATCAAAGCAAATAATGAGAAAGACAAAGCTGAAAATATACAAGAGCAATGTTTTAAGTGTACTGCTTTATGGAAGTGAAAGCTGGAAAATGACATCCTCCTTAATACAGAAACTAGAAGCCTTTCAGAACAAGTGTTTAAAAAGAATTTTTAATTTATTTTGGCCTACAAAAATAAGAACAGTGGATCTATTAAAGAAAGCTGACTGCACTAGCATTGATAGCCAAATAAAAAGAAGAAGATGGCGTTGGCTGGGTCATGTGGCCAGAATGGAAAAAGGGTCACTTCCCAAGACAGCCTTGTACTGGACAGCAGATGGGAAGAGAAAGCGGGGAAGACCCAAAGAAACCTGGCGAAGGACCATGGAGAAAGAATTAAAGGAAGCAGGCCTGTCCTGGAATACAGCCACCGCAAAAGCAGTCGATCGCAAAAAAATGGAGATGTCTGGTGGATGCCCTATGTGCCTCAAGGCCCGAAGAGGATTAAGTCGTAAGTAAGTAAAGACTTGCACTCCCTCAGACCACGTGGTAGTTCATTCCAAATCTTGGGGCCGAAACAAGCAAACGATCTATCATCAAATTTTGTTCTTGATCTTTTTTCCGAAATTTTCGTTTGGTCATTACATGATCTTAAAGTGTAATTTTCAAATTTACACATGACCACGTGATCTGTGAGATATGCCGGTGCTATACCAGTCAAACACTTATAAATAAGATACGCTGCTTTGTAATATATGCGCTTTTCAATGGGCAACAAGTGGAGAGAGGCCAACAAAGGGGTTGCATGATCAAATTTATTTTTGCCAAAAACTAATCTTGCTGCACTGTTTTGCAGTGGTTGTAATTGTTTAATAGAAGCCTGAGGCAAGTTGACAAGCAGGGAGTTACAATAATCTAGTTTCGAAAAAATGAGGGAAACAACCAATGTTTGACATGTTCCAATTGCAATATACTGACGGATCGAACTGATTTTCCTAATCATCCGATCTGGACGCCTCGGCTGCCTTTCTAATGATCTGTGTCAATTCCTTCCACAGTTCACGATCTTTTACTGTGGATGATATTCCCATAAGATAATCCTTTGATATATATATATATATATATATATATATATATATATATATATATATTATATATATATATATATATATATATATATATATATATGAAGATAGAAAGATAATTCGTTCGTTAGATAAATAGGTAGGAAGAGATAGATAGATAAATTGGTTGATAGATAGTTGATAAATAATTGATACATAGTTGATTAAGTTAAATTTATTTCATTAAATTCCCTTTATTCATCCCATATGGGAAATGTGTCTTTAGGGTCTATTCCAAGGGAAGACTGGAATAACCCAGGCGTCAGCCGCAGTGCAGCGCAGCAAATAAAGCGAGAGTGAGGTGACTTGCTCAAGGCCACACTGTGCGTCGGCAGGTGATCGAACTGGGAACGTTTCGGGTACGAAGCAAAGATCGTACCGCTGAGTCAGGCTACCCTCTAAAGACAGATAGATAGATAGATCACGGATTGGAACCGACAGGCTATATATGATGCAAGTCTTTAATTTTACCACAATTATACCTATTTGTTTAAATCTAGGCATATGTGTGTGTGTGTATATATATATATATATATATATATATATATATATAGAGAGAGAGAGAGAGAGAGAGAGAGAGAGAGAGAGAGAGAAATTAAAAGAGAGAGAGATAAGAGAGAGAGAGATAGAGAGAGAGAGAGGGGGGGAGAAATCAAAAGAGAGAGATAAGAGAGAGAGAGAGAGAGGGGGGGAGAGAAATCAAAAGAGAGAGATAAGAGAGAGAGAGAGAGAGAGAGGGGGGAGAGAAATTAAAAGAGAGAGATAAGAGAGAGAGAGATAAAGAGAGAGAGAGAGATACACAGGGAAATTGATAAAATGATTAATTGATTGATTGACTGAGAGATAGATGGATAGATAGATAGATAGATAGATATGTAGATAAAAAGATAGATAAATAGGCAGATAGATAGATAGATAGATAGATAGATAGATAGATAGATAGATAGATAGATAGATAGATAGATAGATAGATAGATAGATAGATAGATAGATAGATAGATAGATATGTAGATAGATATATAGATAGATAGATAGATAGATAGATAGATAGATAGATAGATAGATAGATAGATAGATAGATAGATAGATAGATTGATCACGGAAAGATAAATATGTAAAGTGGTAGAATGATATATTAAGTGAGTGACAAAGTGATTAAATAATCACAAAGCTAGACAATAACAGAAGAAATTAACATTCCAGATTATTGATAGAGAATTTTTCACATGAAAGAATCTGCCTGAAGCGTTTATTTTTTCAAGAACGATTCTTAGAAAAGTAACAATGATTGTAATGGCCGCATTATGTCGCTCGATTAATCTGCCTATTATTCATTTAAGCCGGATTGTTTTTCTTGAAGTATTTTTTTTTTTTAAAACTATTTAACCCAAAGTTTGTTTGAAACTCGCTGAGCCTCTTTCATTGATCGATATTTTGATCTCGAACCCTGTAGTTGAGCAAATGAAACGCTACAAATTAGTTTATGCGGCTATGTGGTCTAGTGGTATGACACTCGCTTTCGGATCGGAAGGTCCTGGGTTCGAGCCTCGCTCGGCGCATAGTTGAGTCCTTGGAGAAGGCTCTTTACTCACATTCTCTCACCGTACTCAGGTGTAAAATGAGTACCTGGCCGTTAACAGCGTTGTCTCTGTCCCAAAAAATTGTAATATCGCCTGACAGTCTCGTCCTACATGTTATTATGTGTTGCTGTTGGGCAGGGACCCCTTGTAAAGCGCTTTGAGCACGTTTAGTGGATATTGCGCTATATAAGAGCTCAAGTTTGTTTTTTTTAATGATGGCTCGGTGGCAAAGTGGTATGGTGTCTCGTCTGGTTACAAAAATGTCAACCAATGTTAAGCGTGATCAGTAGCTGGATGGGTGACAATGGGAACTTCTGGTCCAGAGAGTGTGTATATTTTACATACACACATTACCCCACAGGACTCAGTTTGGGACTGGGTATCTAGCCCGTTGGCAGTGGTGGATTATGAAAGGGTGTTAGTACAAAAAAAAGAACGTCAAATGATTAAATAGTCTGATGTCACGTCCGCCCAGCAACCAGCAGCTTGGTTCTAAACAAAGAAAATATGTACTTTTTATTCTTCATGCTGGCTAGAACTTTTTCAAATGTCATGTGATCAGAATGTATAAAAGTCAATACATGATCAGATTTATTATGATTTTCTCCTCTGGAAAGACTTTTATGCTCGTCGGAGAAGTATTTCATAAGGGCGTCCGCCATTGTTCGGATAGTTTAGAACCGGTTACTATGCGTCATTACGAGGGAAGTGACGTCACGACTGTTGAAGCCTATTAGGCGTTCGGTCATGTTTCAAATGGAATTATGGTTCCATGTGGTCTGTTGGAGGAATAAAAGAATTATTGTTAAGCGCATTGAGCATCGTAAATCCGTGGAGATGCGCTATGTAAATGTTCATATTCATTTCTTTTCAAATTTAATTATCTCTCGAGCTATTAGAGAGAAAGAGAGAGAGAGAGAGAGAGAGAGAGAGAGAGAGAGTGAGAGAGAGTAAGTGTGAGTGAAATATCTGTTCAATGTCATAGTTATCATATAACGTTATAACTTGTAACTAAATGACAAATTGCAATATTTTTGGACAATA
Organism: Berghia stephanieae; assembly: GCF_034508935.2. Taxonomy (NCBI): domain Eukaryota; kingdom Metazoa; phylum Mollusca; class Gastropoda; order Nudibranchia; family Aeolidiidae; genus Berghia; species Berghia stephanieae. The sequence goes on along the minus strand of NC_088367.1, from coordinate 30,892,372 downwards.
AAGATCTATTATTATTATTATTATTATTATTATTATTATTATTATTATTATTATTATTATTATTATTATTATTATTATCATTATTATTATTATTATTATTATTATATTATTATTATTATTATTATTATTATTATTATTATTATTATTATTATTATTATTATAATTATTATTATTATTATTATTATTATTATTACTATTATTAAAACTTTCTGGCCAAAATGTTTTAAAAAGCGTTTTGTCTTCATTCACCAGGATTGGGTTAGAATCTCACCACATGGACGAATCTGATCCATTTCGTTCGTATAACTGCATCGAATGTTGTGATTGTGTGCGTGTTGGGGGGGGGGGGAGAGAGAGAGAGAGAGAGAGAGAGAGAGAGAGAGAGAGAGAGAGAGAGAGAAATCGTGGAGGAATGTTTACATCGCTTTGTAAACAAATAATAACCAAATCCGATTAAAAAATCGTTAAAATCAAAAGGCATATCTAACAGATTAAATCTTAATGTAACATGTTTTGGTGAGAAATGAGAAATATTATTGATGAGTGATATGACTTAAGCATCTTATAGAAGGTAAATGATAAATCAGAGATAAAGAGATTGGAGATTGTGCAGGATTTGAAAAGAAAAGGAGTATAATACAAAAAAGAAGAAACAAACAAGATATTTAATAAGGATATTTTCGGGATTAAAATCATTCTTCCACCAACAACAAAAATAATTAAAAATAATTTTTTAAATTCCCTTTATTCATCCCATAGGGGAAAATTGTCTCTAGGGTCTATTCCAAGGGAAGACTGGAATAACCCAGGCGTTAGCCGTAATGCAGCACCGCAAATTGAGCTAAGACGAGGTGACTTGCTCATGGCCACACAGCGCAGCGGCGGGTTCGATCACTCGGTGCCTTTCGGGTACGAAGCAAAGACCGTACCGCTGAGCCACGCTGTCCTCAAAGATACTATATAAAACAGACGAGAGAAAAGGTTTCTTCGCGTTCGGCCAAGATAAGCAGTGACAGAAAATCACTGTTTTGCGGTTGGCTGAAGAAGGGTTTTGATCCTGAAATGTTCCATGTTAAGTATTTAGTTTCTTATCCAAGTTGTGATATTCGATTTTGATGAATAGTTTTATGTAGTCCAGTCCTAGCAACTTAGTGCATCTTTTGGCTGGTATTATCTCTGCAAATCAGTCTGTATCAATGTTTTGTTTAAGACATTTCTATAGTCTAGTTTTAGCTACCAAATGTCTGTTTTAGACTTTACAAATCATCAGTTAGGCGCTCTTTGTTTGTCTTATTATGAGTGTCACCACTTTTATATCAAAGTAATCACTCAAGATAAAGAACTGAACAAGTGTGTATGAAAGGTGCCAGACAAAGCAAGAATTAAAAATACAACAAAAAGAACCATCCCAAAAAAATCAGTCGGGATCGAACCTCAAACCTTCTGATTACCGGTTTGAGGGGTTTTTGTTGTTTTTTTTTGTTGTTTTTTTTTTTGTTTTTTGTTTTTTGTTTTTTTAATTATGTAAAGCGCCGCAGAGCACGATTAACGTGGATGTTTAGGCGCTATATAAATTCATTATTTACTATTTACTATTACTATCCCCAGTCCAGGTCGAATGTTTTTGGGATGTTTTTTTTTTCTTGTATTTTTCTTTCTTCGCTTTGTCTGGCATCTTTCACACACACACACACACACACACACACACACACACACACACACACACTTGTACAGTTCTTTATCTTACACCGGTGCCTGCACATTAATTTCTTAACAAAATTACTCAATTCCTAATGGATTGAGGTCATCTTCAAATCTGTATTACTCAACGTTAAAATGTCGGGACAAAAGCTTCCAGGCCGTTTAAATCCATCCATTAAAACATCCCCTTTCTTTTAGAACCTTGAAAAGGTTACTGACCGAGTTTTTTGCATGCATAATTGACTGTCATCAATCTCTTTTTAAGATCTTAGCATAGCTTTGTATTACGGCAAATTAGTAGTGATTGATTCTTTTTATATTTTGGTTATTATTGTCGCAAATTATTTTTACGTCTAAATCTTCAGTATAATTAAGACATAGCTATAATTTTAAATGTCATTTTATGTGTGGCTAATGTGGTCTTGTGCGTGTAACATATAATTTTTACGTCTATATCTTTAATATAATTTAGACATATAATTTTAAATGTCATTTTATGTGTGGCTAATGTGGTCTTGTGCGTGTAACATATAATTTTTACGTCTATATTATCTTTAGTATAATTTAGACATAATTTTAAATGTCGTTTTATGTACGGCTATGTGGTCTTGTATGACACTCGCCTTCGAATCGGAAGGTTCAGGGTTTGGGTCCCGCTCTGAGCGGCGCATAGATGAGTACGTTGAAAAGTGTTCTTTATTCATATTATCTCACCGTTCTCATGTGTATAATAAGTTCCTGGTGTTAAAAGCGTTTTTACTTTCTTGACTTATTGCTGCCGATCGCCTTCTAATCTTCGGACTGGGACGCTTTGGCAGCTTCTCTGATTTGTTGAGTGAGTTCTGTCCATGGTGACGGTCTGCTGCGATGGATCTCAGGTGTTTTAAATCCTTTTCGTATCTCAGTTCTTCTGTGTCATCTAGGCGCTTGAGGTCAATATTTATCGTAGTGTATATGCCTGTGCCAGCTTTGCACCTGTCTAAAAAAATTATAATATCGCCTTACAGGTGTCTTGTCCCCGTCCTTCATGTTAAATTTTCCTGTTGGCAAAGAGCCTTTGACGACGTTTAGTGGATATTGCTCTATATAAATGGTAAAGTTGATTTATTCTTAATTTCTATTGTGTGAGTTTTTTTCAACCTTGAGCTAATGAGAGTTATAAGATTGAAACATGAATGCTGAAGTATATATTTGATAGACGGAACGACGATGACGTCACTTGACTCTTTGTTATTGTATTTATACTGTCTGATAGCTTATTAGTTTTCACTAAATTCTATCAACCATACGAGAAACGTTGCAGGTTACACATAATATTGTGTGTTGTTACGTTTCATGTGGCTGGCGGATGTTGTGAGTATTTTACCGAAGCGCATAGCATCAATACGACAAATGATGGGTTTAGCACGCCATTGGCTTTCAATTGAAATGCTTTGTCTGGCTAAATTACGTGCATTGACAGTATTGCATAACTCGAATTAAAGGGGTGAAAAAAATAATTTGAAGAAAAAAATCGAATTAAAAGAATTCGAGTTAAAAATAATTAATTGAATTATTTTTTTTTAATGAGCTCTTACATAGTGCAATATCATAGCACCTTTGTGCGGCTATGTGGTCAAGTGGTATGACACTCGCTTTCGGATCGGAGGGTCCTGAGTTCGAGCCTCGCGCTCAGCGCATAGTTGAGTCCTTGGAAAAAGGCTCTTTACTCACATTCTCTCACCATACTCAGGTGTAAAATGAGTACCTGGCCGTTAACAGCGTTGTCTCTGTCCGGAAAAAAATTGTAATATCGCCTGACAGGCGTCATGTCTCGTTCTACGTGTTACGTGTTGCTGTTGGTCAGGGACCCCTTGTAAAGCGCTTTGAGCACATTTAGTGGATATTGCGCTATATAAAAGCTCAATTATTATTAAGGGTTCCTGGCCAACAGCAACACGTAACATGTAGGACGTGACATGACGCCTGTTAGGCGATTTATAATTTTTTCGGACATAGACAACACTGTAAACGGCCAGGTACTCATTTTACACACCTGAATACGGTGAGAGAATGTGAGTATAGGGTTTTTACCAAGGACTCAACTATGCGCCGAGCGAGGCTCGAAACCAGGAGCTTCTGATCCGAAAGCGAGTGTCCTACCACCAGACCACATAGCCGCACAAATTTCATTACTTTGATCATTTTGACTTCAAACTCTGATCTCGGCATTTATTTTTTCACCCCGATTTAACACAAAGTCAAGACGACGGGAGACAGTGCG